>NC_041391.1:521115841-521160328 GCF_002162155.2 Triticum dicoccoides
TGGAGTCTTAGTTTGTGTGTGTGTGAGAGAGAGAGATGGAGTCTTAGTGTGTGGGGGGTGGGTGGGTGGGTGGGTGGGTGTGCATGCGTGCGTGTGTGTTGCACGCGCACGCACGTGTGTTTGTGTGTGTGTGTGTGTGTGTGTTGCGGGGTCCTCTGTGGCGGATGTAATTTAAGTGTGCATGGCTTCATCATAGAGAGGTGATGTGTATGGCAGAGGCCACCAACAATGGGGTGCGAGAGGGAAAATGCCTGTAGAGAGGGAAGAGAAGTTGTATGCGTGTGAGAGGAGTCGACATCAAGAGAACGTGTTTGTTCGAGAGACACCGAGGAAGACTACTACATATCGATGGTGCATGTAGGCGGGAATTAAACAAAGGGATGGTCTTACTGGTTTCGGGGATATAGGGGAAGAGTGAGAGGCGGGGGGGGAGCTTGAAAGTGCAACTATCCCTAGGTGGTTTTGGTAATTCATAACAACATATAGCTCATTGAGCTAATGCTATTCCAAGACTATTATTTCAGGAAAGCTCAATGAATGGCATGGCATGGATGATGAAAGTGGATCCCTAAAAATATCAAGGACAAAGGATTGGCTCAAGCTCAAAAGCTCAAGACTCTTCATTTTACATTTTAGTGATCCAAGATCACATTGAGTCTATAGGAAAAGCCAATACTATCAAGGAGGGATGAGGTGTTGCTTAATGAGTCTCTTGCTTCAAGTGCTTAGTGATATGCTCCAAATACCCTCAACTACTTTCTCACATCCTCATATGACCTAAACCTAAAGCCAAAATCGGTCACACTGATTCTTTCTATACGGTGCCACCGAGTTCATATGTCATAGCCACTGCCACAAACCCTAGGCAAATTGGTCTTACCGATAGGGATCTCGGTCTCACCGAGATGGGATTGTAATCTCTCTGTTTCCCTTCGTAACGTTTCGGTCTAACCGAAGTGAGCGATCGGTCCCACCGAGATTGCAATGTAAACTCTATGTTTCCTTTTTGTAACATTTCGATCTCGCCGAAAAGAGCAAATCAGTCCCACCGAGTTTACCTGACCAACTCTCTGGTTAGCTAATTACCAAAATCGGTCTCACCGAGTTTGTGTAATCGGTCTCACCGAGATTACGTTATGCCCTAACCCTAACCATATCGGTCCTACCGAGTTGCATGTCGGTCCCACCAAAAACCCTAACGGTCACTAGGTTTACTAAATCGGTCTGACCGAGTTTTTCAATTCGGTCCCACCGAGATTGGTAAATTGTGTGTAACGGTTAGATTTTGTGTGGAGGATATATATACCCCTCCACCTCCTCTTCATTCGTGGAGAGAGCCATCAGAACAAACCTACACTTCAAACTTACCATTTCTGAGAGAGAACCACCTACTCATGTGTTGAGGCCAAGATATTCCATTCCTACAATATGAATCTTGATCTCTAGCCTTCCCCAAGTTGCTTTCCACTCAAATCTTCTTTCCACCAGATCCAAATCCTATGAGAGAGAGTTGAGTGTTGGGGAGACTATCATTTGAAGCACAAGAGCAAGGAGTTCATCATCAACGCACCATTTGTTACTTCTTGGAGAGTGGTGTCTCCTAGATTGGCTAGGTGTCACTTGGGAGCCTCCGACAAGATTGTGGAGTTGAACCAAGGAGTTTGTAAGGGCAAGGAGATCTCCTACTTCATGAAGATCTACCGCTAGTGAGGCAAGTCCTTCATGGGTGACGGCCATGGTGGGATAGACAAGGTTGCTTCTTCGTGGACCCTTCGTGGGTGGAGCCCTCCATGGACTCGTGCAACAGTTACCCGTCGTGGGTTGAAGTCTCCATCAATGTGGATGTACGATAGCACCACCTATCGGAACCACGACAAAAACATCCATGTCTCTAATTGCGTTTGAATCCTCCAAACCCTTCCCTTTACTTTCTTGCAAGTTGCATGATTTAATTTCCGCTGCCTATATACTCTTTGCATGCTTGCTTGATTTGTGTGATGATTGCTTGACTTGTCCAAAGGTTGCTAAAATTTGCCAAACTCTAAAATTGGGAAAAGGTTAAGTTTTTAATTGGTCAAGTAGTCTAATCACCCCCCCCCTCTAGACATACTTCAAGGTCCTACAAGTGGTATCAGAGCTTTGGTTTCCATTTGCTTTGATTCCCATAGCTTTTGGTGGTCATAGCCTTGGTTTCACAACCTAGGAGAGTATGGCGTCTAGCGAGGGAAATTATCACCGTAGAGGTCCTTACTTTGATGGCACTAATTTTTCTAGTTGGAAGCATAAGATGAAAATGCATATTCTCGGACATAACCCCGCCGTTTGGGCTATTATTTGTATTGGCTTGCAAGGTGAATTCTTTGATGGGAGAGAGCAGAACCGTGAAGCTAATGCGGAATAATTGAAGATGCTGCAATACAATGCTCAAGCTTGTGATATCATCTTCAACGGATTGTGCCCCGAAGAATTCAACAAAATCAGCCGTCTTGAGAATGCAAAGGAAATTTGGGATACTTTGATTGATATGCATGAAGGTACTGTCTCCGTCAAGGAATCCAAGCTGGATGTGCTCCAAAGTCAGCTTGACAAGTTCAAGATGAAGGATGGTGAAGGTGTCGCTGAAATGTACTCTAGGCTAGCTCTTATCACAAATGAGATTGTCGGCTTAGGGAGTGAAGAGATGACCGACAGATTCATCATCAAGAAGATCCTAAGAGCATTGGATGGAAAGTATGATACCGTGTGCACATTGATCCAAATGATGCCAAACTACAAAGATCTCAAGCCAACGGAAGTCATTGGAAGAATTGTTGCTCATGAGATGTCACTCAAGGATAAGGAAGAACTTCACAACAAGTCAAGTGGTGCTTACAAAGCCTCATGTGAAGCCCCCACATCATCAAGTGAGAAACAAACCTTCAATGAATAATTGAGCTTAATGGTGAAGAACTTCAACAAATTCTACAAGAGTAGAAGCAAAGAAAGAAGCTCCAAGTCAAGGTCATACAATGACAAAAGATCTTCTAGTCGAGAGCGCAATTGCTACAATTGTGGGAGACCCGGACACTACTCCAATGAGTGTACAGCACCCTACAAAAGAAGAGAAGATTCTCCAAAAAGAAGAAGCAAAAGAGAAGAATCACCACCAAGAGAGAGGAGTAGAGATGATCGTTATGAACGAAGACCCTCACGGAGAGGCAAGGATTCGGAAAGGAAGGACAAGTCATCAAGGAGCTACAGAAAATGAAGACATCAAGATCATGTTGGTGAATGGGTATCCGGCTCCGACTACGACCATCACTCCGAGAGAAGCTATCACTCTGACCCCGAATATACTCAAGATGAAGGTGTTGCCGGTCTAGCACTTGTGTCAACCAACTCCTACGACATATTTGACTCACCAAATGAAGGAATTGGAAGATCCTTCATGGCCAAAGGTCCAAAGGTAACACATCCCGAGTATGTTGATTTCAATAGTGATGAAGATGACTTGCTAGGTGATGATGATTTACTTGTTGCCAACTCTAGTGATGAATACTATGATGAAACGTCAATTAATCATGCTAATCAAGATAAAACGAATGACAATGATAAGGAGAAGATTGAGCTTCTAACTAAAGAACTAAACACTCTTAAGTTAGCTCATGAAACTATCTTCGAAGATCATCGAGAACTTTTAAGGGCTCATGAGAATTTACGCTTTGAAAAGCTCAATCTTGAGCAAGAGCATGAGTTCTTAAAAGCAATCAATGATGATCTCCGTAAGAAAAGTTCTTCTTACATTGCCAAGCGTTTACTCTTATCCACTTACATGCCTCAAGTCAAGTCTAGTAACAAGAACAAGAAAGATTCTTCCTCTAGTAGTAACAATAATTATGCTAAATCAAATATTGTTGCTTCTAGTAGTTCTCTTGATTCCACTAATGATTCTCTTATCCAAGTTACACTTGAGCAAGAAAATAGCTTATTGAAGGGAATTATAGAGAAAGGTGTATACAAGAGCCTTGCCGACAGTAAGCAATTCGAGGAAATTGTACGCAAGCAAGGAAGGCACCAGAAGAATCAAGGTGTTGGTTTTGAACGAAAGTTTAATGCCAATGGAGTTGAGTGGGAAGAAGATCAATACCCCAAGACGAAGTTTGTTCCTCAACAAGAGAAGTATGATCCCACTTCCTTCAAGGGAACACAAGCTCAAGATGATCTTCCACCACAAGACCACAAGAACGAAGGCAAGGACAAGCTTCAAGAGGAGATTGATGCATTTGAAGAAGCACCCAAGGCCTTGGTCAAGTGGGTTCCCAAGACTACGTCAAGTTCTACTTCATCAAGTACAACTACAACTCCCAGGATTCCCATCAAGATGACGTGGATCCCGAAGAAGAAGAACTAGAGAGTTCTTGAGGGTGACTCCGCCAACATTCTTCACTCATATCATTATGGCAAGGACAAGTGCAATCAACTTCCACATCTTGCACTAGTTCAAGGAGTCACAAACCCTCATGTTGGTAAGGCAAGGGACAAGGTAACCTAATGATTTCATGGACATCATCTTGTGTGTGCATCACTCTATGTCTATGGATATTCTTGTTTGTTCCTTGTGGGACTAACCCATGTAGGCTTGTTGAAAGTGCAACTCATTCCAAAGGATTGCTCCAAATGATCTACGTCAACATTGAGCATCCACATATTCAACACCTACATGAAGTCATCATCGACAAAACCCAAGGTTAGTTCATCCCTCTAAAAGGGGATCTCACATCTAGGGGGAGCTTAACTCTAAAAAATGAGTCAAAGCAACTCTCATGGTGTGAACACATCAATGCATTATGTAAAAGTGGTAACCCCACTTGAGCTTAAACAATGAGTATGACCTATGATCAAATGTTCTCATTTGACTCCTAAGTCAATATACTCATATATAGATGACCTAGTCATCGCCAATTGTTTGATAGATGCTAGAATTGGTTGTGCATGCTTTGCCACATATTTCATTTGCCATTCTATTGTGTGAGCATGTTGGTTGCATACTTTACTCATTCGAGGACATCCACTTGTTGCTTTGATTGTTTGGGTTCTTTTTCTTTTGCCAAGTGGATGAACAAGAATGCCTAAGAACCTTCTCTAGCTATCTATGATTTTCTCGTCTCAAACTCTATTCATGCTACATCACAAAATTTGATCAAGTCAGATTTGAACCACTCTGTGTGAGGAGCACTCGGAGTCCCCGATTCATCATATACTTAAACTTCCAAAACTTCTTTGTGATTCTCGGTCTGATCGATTCCTCCATTTCGGTCCCAGCAAGATCACTAAGTCGATCTAGGTTTTCAGTCTCGGTGCAATCGATTTGAACTTTTCGGTCACACCGAGTTGCTGTAACTATATACAGTTATGCATCTCGGTGCCACCAAGTTGTTCCACTCGGTCACACCGACAGGGTCGGGCTATATATACTCACGGGAAAAAATTTGGAAATTTCTCCGAACCTCCTCGCCCGCGAAATAGCTCGCTCTGCCACCAGGGTCTCCGGATCGTCTCCTCGTCGCCAGCCGCATTCTGTCGCTGGTCTCCGCCGCCGTCAACGAATTTCACCCCCACTGTTGCCGCTGTAGCGAGTTCATCGCCAAGCTAGGGTATGGACTCGATCACAGTGCTATCCTCGTCTGATTCCCTAGCACATTGTATTCATCATCTATCTTGCCACGATTGAAACACTCCTATCCAATCAGAACAATCCTTAGAATAGGTGTGATTTGAGAATTTAGGGTTAGGTTTCCGCCGAAACCATCTCGGACCCACCGAGTTGAAAAACTCGGTCTCACCGATTTGGCTAACGCCATTGCACTAGTAACTCTCAGTCTAACCGAGAATTACAAATCAGTGTGACCGATTTTAGAACTTTGTGAAACCCTAGCAGTCTCGGTACCACCGAACTGTGACTCGGTCCCACCGAGTTCACCAGTTTAGGTTCCAAAACTGCTTCGGTATCACCGAGTTTGAAAATCGGTTGATCCGAAATGCTTTCTGTGGAAAACTAAAACTAAGTTTTTGAATCATTCTTTTGCAAAAATCTCTGCATTTTGTGATGCTCATCCATTCTATGTCATCTATAACTATTCACAGGGTTAGCAGTCAGTGATTTGCAGCATGTCAGACCAAAGTGATAGTTAGAACAAGTCAGAAGAGCAGGTGCACATGAGTGAGGGCACTAGTCCCTCTAGCAGCTCAGATGAAGGGAGCAGAAGCACCCCAAGCAATCTGCCTAAAGCTGCCACCAGGTCAAGGAAGAAGAGAAACTCAGAATCTGAGGATGAGGATTATATGGCAGAAGAAGATGAGGCTACTTCCAAGAAGGTAGTGCTCAAAAAGGAGTATGGCTCAGCCAAGACCACTAAGCCTGGACTTAATAGGAAGGTCCCTGCCAAGAGGACACCTATGCTGAAGGTCAGAGGGTCAACTCAAATACCTGAAAAGCCTGATTCCAAAGAGCTTGCTGCTGAAGGAAAGAAAAGGAAGGAAAGGGTAGAAAAGACCATAGCCAGAGTTGTTGGGAAACCTTCCATGATGGAAGAGGAAGAAGAGGTTGCTGCACCAGCACCCAAGGCACAAAAGTTGATGGGTGATGCTATAAGATCAGGGGCTGCAACATCAAAGCCCAAAGAAGCACCCATAGCTGCCTCCAAGCCCAAAAATGCACCAAAGAGGAATACCAGGAGTATTCCAGCTGCTGAGAAGAACAAGGCCCCAGTGCCTGAAGTTGCTAATGAGGAAGAGGATGAAGGACAAGTCCTGAGGAAGCTAAAACCCAAGATTCCAGACCACAATGATACTTATCCTGTGGCTAAGGACATGAATATCACGAGAGACTCAGGGTTGAGGCTATGGAGAATGACAGATCCATATGCCACCAGGAGAAGGACTATTGTTGATTACAGGTTCCATACAAAGGAATAGCAGGACTTCTATGAGACAATCTTGTTGGACAAGAAGCCATAGTGTGTGATATGAGGTGGGTCGACTGGACCTACATGAAGGAGAATGAAGAACACTATCCTGGAGTGTATGACAGTTTTGAAGCTTGTGGAGTTGCAAATTTTTTTAGGCAGAAGCTCACCAACTAGGATGATGAACTCATTATGCAATTCTACTCCACAGCACACTTCTATCCAGATGGCAGGATAGTGTGGATGTCAGAAGGTACGAGGTACCAGTCAACCATAGAGGAATGGGCTAGTCTGATCAATGCCCCCAAGGAGAGTGAAGATGACTTGGATGTCTATGCCAAGAAGAAAATGGGACACAATACTATGTCACATATGTACAAGGAGATCCCAAACAAATCTCTTGAGACTTTCAAGTTTGGATCAGTCCACTTTCTTCTGTCAGGGCTGCCTACAATCAACTGGATTCTAAGGCACACTCTTTTGCCCAAGTCAGGTGACCACAACATGATTATAGGGCATGCTATCAACTTGCTACACTTGTTTGATGTGCCACAGAAATTCAAGGTCATGAGCCTTATGGTTGAGACCATTAAGAGGACTACAGCAGACCAGAAGAGAAGTTGTGGATATGCCCCACAGATTTAGGAGGTGATTAACTCAAAGATGGGCACAGGTAAATATCTGTTGGATAAGGAACATTTTGCTCTTTATCCAGACTTTGAGGACAATCAGGTTGTCATGAATGAGGATGAACCATCATCAGTGCAAGCTCAAGAGCAGAAGGAGAAAGCAAAGAGAGAGAAGGCTGCCAAGATGCCAACTCAAGAGGAGGCATCTGAGTACTTTTTGAAGGACAAGCAGGAGCAGCTTGGTTACTTGATAGCATCAACACTAAGGATTGACAAGGGGTTGGCCACCCTAACTCAAAACCAGGAGAGCTTGGAAAGAATCATGGAACAAAAATTCTATGATCTAGATGTCAAAGTAACTGAGATTCAGTCAGTTGTGGAGCAGCTTCAGGAAGACATGCAGGAGAGGAAGGGCGAGACAACCACTAATGCATTTGCCAGAGTGCCTGGAGCTCAGAGGTCAGCTGCCGTGCCTGTGATAGACACCAGAGCCACATCATCTACACCAGCTACAGCTCCTACAGCTCTAGGGAAACCAGCTCCAGCACCAACTCCTCCAGCTCCCTCTACATCAACTGAAGCCTTCGTTCTTGGAGTTCTCCAGACACCACCACCTGAAGATCAAGCCTGAGAGTCGATCTAGCACTATGCATTTTCTATGAACTTTTTGGTAACTCATTGCCAAAGGGGGAGAAAAATGTATAGATCATAGGCTTCGAGAGAGAGAGTGTTGCTTTTGTTCTCTCTTGCTTTGCTGGTTAAACTTTGTTTGCTTTTGATTGCTTGAGATACTATGTTATTATCTGTGAGACATTGATGATCATATGGTTGATCATAAGCTACACGTATGCATGTTTGATGATATTATCTTACCTATCTTTATATGATCATTCACTTTGCTTGGTCATGAGTGCATGTATTCAATCTTTATTATTTTGAGCGCTCCACCAAGATGTATGTGACATGGAAGAGTAACCCATGAGCCTAATTCCTTGTGCATTTGCAATCCAAAGCAAATCCTAAACTATGCACAAATTTAGGGGGAGCTCTTGCTTATCACATACTTCTCAAAGCGACGATGTTTTTCAATCTTATTATCATTTGTCGAAGCTTTGATCTATATGTTGTCATCAATTACCAAAAAGGGGGAGATTGAAAGTGCAACTATCCCTAGGTGGTTTTGGTAATTCATAACAACATATAGCTCATTGAGCTAATGCTATTCCAAGACTATTATTACAGGAAAGCTCAATGAATGGCATGGCATGGATGATGAAAGTGGATCCCTCAAAATATCAAGGACAAAGGATTGGCTCAAGCTCAAAAGCTCAAGACTCTTCATTTTACATTTTAGTGATCCACGATCACATTGAGTCTATAGGAAAAGCCAATACTATCAAGGAGGGATGAGGTGTTGCTTAATGAGCCTCCTGCTTCAAGTGCTTAGTGATATGCTCCAAATACCCTCAACTACTTTCTCACATCCTCATATGACCTAAACCTAAAGCCAAAATCGGTCACACCGATTCTTTCTATCTGGCGCCACCGAGTTCATATGTCATAGCCACTGCCACAAACCCTAGGCAAATCGGTCTTACCGATAGGGATCTCGGTCTCACCGAGATGGGATTGTAATCTCTCTGCTTCCCTTCGTAACGTTTCGGTCTAACCGAAGTGAGCGATCGGTCCCACCGAGATTGCAATGTAAACTCTCTGTTTCCTTTTTGTAACATTTCGGTCTCACCGAAAAGAGCAAATCGGTCCCACCGAGTTTACCTGACCAACTCTCTGGTTAGCTAATTACCAAAATCGGTCTCACCGAGTTTGTGTAATCGGTCTCACTGAGATTACATTTTGCCCTAACCCTAACCATATCGGTCCTACCAAGTTGCATGTCGGTCCCACCAAAAACCCTAACGGTCACTAGGTTTACTAAATCGGTCTGACCGAGTTTTTCAATTCGGTCCCACCGAGATTGGTAAATTGTGTGTAACGGTTAGATTTTGTGTGGAGGCTATATATAGTCCTCCACCTCCTCTTCATTCGTGGAGAGAGCCATCAGAACAAACCTACACTTCCAACTTACCATTTCTGAGAGAGAACCACCTACTCATGTGTTGAGGCCAAGATATTCCATTCCTACCATATGAATCTTGATCTCTAGCCTTCCCCAAGTTGCTTTCCACTCAAATCTTCTTTCCACCAGATCAAAATCCTATGAGAGAGAGTTGAGTGTTGGGGAGACTATCATTTGAATCACAAGAGCAAGGAGTTCATCATCAACACACCATTTGTTACTTCTTGGAGAGTGGTGGCTCCTAGATTGGCTAGGTGTCACTTAGGAGCCTCCGACAAGATTGTGGAGTTGAACCAAGGAGTTTGTAAGGGCAAGGAGATCGCCTACTTCGTGAAGATCTACCGCTAGTGAGGCAAGTCCTTCGTGGGCGACGGCCATGGTGGGATAGACAAGGTTGCTTCTTCGTGGACCCTTCATGGGTGGAGCCCTCCGTGGACTCGCGCAACCGTTACCCTTCGTGGGTTGAAGTCTCCATCAACGTGGATGTACGATAGCACTACCTATCGGAACCACGACAAAAACATCTGTGTCTCCAATTGCATTTGAATCCTCCAAACCCTTCCCTTTACTTTCTTGCAAGTTGCATGCTTTAATTTCCGCTACCTATATACTCTTTGCATGCTTGCTTGATTTGTGTGATGATTGCTTGACTTGTCCAAAGGTTGCTAAAATCTGCCAAACTCTAAAATTGGGAAAAGGTTAAGTTTTTAATTGGTCAAGTAGTCTAATCACCCCCCTCTAGACATACTTCAAGGTCCTACAGATCTAGAAGGAGATTGTTAAGTGTGAGTGTGGGTTTTACCCATCCAGGCGGAAGTTATGTGCACAAAAGAGGAGAATGATTCGATGTGGCGTTAGGATTGAGGGTAATTAACTACGTATGGAGACATAGAGACCTTGAACGTGCATGTGTGAGAGGTATACACATATACGTGGGATGTGTGTGTGCGCGTGCGCATGATCGAGATAAAAGAGAAAAGACAAAAGTCATAAGATCAACGACATGGGAGAGACGGATCGGTATGACAATATGCATGCATGTGAGAATGCAGGGAAGAAGGCCCGACAATTGAGCATGTGTTTTGTCTTTAAGAGATAGTGGTGTGGGCTGGAGCATGCATCTATGGCGAGCAGAGGGAGTGAGGCACAACAATTGTGCAAAAGAGATCAACCTATAAATGCATATGTATGGAGAGACATATATAGTGTGGGTGATAGGAAGCAAGACTCCGTGCGAGCAAGAAATGTTGACGGAGAAACCACAGATAGATACAGAGATGGAGATGCTAGCTAGAGGGACATCCGCTAGTTTGGGTGTCGGAGATGTCCGCCAGGTGGTTCAGAGGGTGAAGTTATATATGTGTGTGAGAGGGCACTTGACTGCATGTAGAGAGAAACATATGTAGTGTGCGTGCTAGGAATCAAGAATGAGGGCGAGAAAGAACATTGATGGAGAAACATATAAATAGAAAGATAAAGATGCTAGCTAGTGTGCGTTAGAGATAGGAGTCGAGTGGATCAGAAGGCTGGGTTATGTGTGTGGGTGTGAGAGAGATAGAGAGAGGATGCATGTGAGTCACATACAAACAGATATCAGAGAGAAGTGAGATCCCGAGAGATGGAGTTTTGTGTCTGTGAGAGAGAAAGATATTTCACAATGAGAGTGATAGCTAGAGAGACATATGAGGGAACGCAAGATATCTCTAGGGAGAGAGAGAGTGTGTGAGCGACATACAAGAGAACAATGGAGAAATATGAGACCTTGAGAGACAGAGTTTGTGTTTGTGTGTGAGAAAGAGATATTTAAGAGGAAGAGTCGTAGGTTCTCATATCTAAGGAGAGAAAGACATCTCTGTATGAGGGGTGTGTGTGTGGAACACATGGGAATAGTAGAGAGAAATGAGACCCCGGGAGACAAAGTTTTGTGTTTGTGAGAGAGAAAGAGATTCCACATGGAGAATCATAGTTAGAGACACATAGCAGGGAGCGAGATATACTTAGAGAGAGATAGAGTGATGAAGGTCGAGGGAGAGAGTACCGTTAGTGTGTTACGAAGATAAAAGATCATATTCGACATACATGTAGCACGAGAGATACCTGAGAGACGATGAACGCATATAGGTCCAGAGAGATAGTCATATATAAGCATGAGTGATAGCTATATGAGACGAATATATGGATTAAAGGGGATTCAAATATTTAAACTGGAGATCACGACATTGATAATATCATAACGCAAATTGGTGTATGAAACATGCATATTCATTTGAATTTGGGCACACGTGTAATGTTATATAGTTTATCAATATTGGTGATCCATAGATTGTTTAACTACAAACAATGCATGGATTATATGCAATTAATGTCTAAACGGGATTACACTATATGTTGCGTGTGTGAAACACATTATACATGTTTGAGAAGTAAAAAAAAACCGCATGAAACACACATTAATTAGAGACAGTTAGCGAGGAATGCATACATTGGATTTCAACATAAAGTGGTTTGAAATATCTGAAAATCCAAATTGATGGATACAACCTTATTAATCTGAGATCATGTCATTTGTAAACCATATTTATGTATCAATGGTGTTGTGCTTTTGAAAGTATATATAAAAAAATGATGTATATATAGAATGTAATTCCAATTGAAAATGGATCCTGCCCAAAAAAATAGAATACAAACGGGATTCGAATTGAGTTGGCACGGTAAACGTGCACTCTGCAAAATTTGAACGAAGCGGGGAAAGTCACAGTAACCGCTCGAAACCAAAATCTTCGAGATGGAAATTACTACTGCCTATCCCTGCCACGCAAAGCCTATCTGCTGGATTTCTATAGGTTTTGATAGGGGTAGGTTTGTAATTTCACCCAAACGTGACGTAACCGCCTCTCACCCGGATTCATACACGGTGGGCGCCAAAACATAGTGTGTCCTCGGCTGAAATCGACTCCCTCCCCGATTCATATTCATACACGGTGGGCGCCAAAAACAAACTCTCGTCGGCAAATATTCGGTGTATGCGAGATTACCGTCCTATCCCCAACTGACTAATATTGTTGTGATCTAGTAGAAATTTGAAACAGGGGCTAAGTTTGTAAATTTCCTCGCATTTGAGACAAGCGTGCCCTGAATACATGGTTCCCCCCTTCCTGTCTACCTCCCTTTTCCCCATTCGTACTCCGTGGGCGCCAAAACACCCTCTCCACCCCACCCTCCTCCGTCCGCCGCCGTCCGCCACCCCATCCACCGTCGTCCTCCTCCACCATGCCAGAGTTGATACCCCGACGCCTTCCATTACAAGAGATCGACCTCTCTCATCCATGGCTTCGGATCGGGATCCTTGCATCCCGTCCTCTCGCTTCATCCCCGCCGTCGTCCACCTTGCCGGCGTCGCTCCTACGACCGTCTCGTCCATCACGCCCCGCCGCCATCGTCTACCCTCCTAGATCTGCTTCCACGCTGCCGATAGCCATCGCTACCGCAGCACCGTCAAATTCTCAGCAGATGCGTACACGGCGCCGCACCAGAGGCGGTACTCTTTCGTATCTGCTCAACTTATTTATCGCAGCAAGAAAATAGATCGCCATTGCTTTACTCTGATTTCTTGTCTTGGTTGCAAAGTTGCCTTTGTCCGGTTTGCACCTTTAGATCCGCCATGGCACGCTCAACACTATACTCCCAATGCTTATGGTTTTCCCCTTTTATATTCCACACTAGTTAAATCATAGTAGACTAAATTTCAAAATTGGGTCAGTCGATTTTTCAGAGCTTGCCAGAGTTCGCCGGTGCAAACGAAGGGGCTCGGGTGGTTATGGGGCCTCGCCGAACGAAGAAACCTCGACACGGGTGGGGGTTGGGGCGGAGGTGGGGGTGGGGGTGGCGGAGGAACACAGGCGATGGGGGCCGGTGGTCCGGCCGACGGCCCGTGCGGTGTTCTGTATGGGAAGAATCAGAGACGAGGAAGAAGATGGGTTAGGAGACGTAGGATCTTCATCCAACCGCCTGAAATGGTCGAGAGACAACTGGGAGTTGCATTCTTAATGCACTCTGGCTCATCATGTGTGGGCACTGCGCAACCAACATTTTATTATCCAAAATCTACTTGCTCTTCTTTACCATGTTCCTCTTCCGTTCTTCTTCAATATGTACTCTCTCCGTTCCTAAATACAAGTCTTTGTATAGATTCCACCATGGACTACATATGGAGCAAAATGAGTGAATCTACATCTAAAATGTATCTGGATACATCTGTATGTGATCCATAGTGGAAATCTCTACCAAGACTTATATTTTGGAACGGGGGGAGTATGACAGTAGTACAATATGTTCCTTGTACTGAAGATGAGCAGGGACATTTGCAGTGTAGAGGTATATATGGTCGGTTGTGATGGATGATACGTCTCCAACGTATCTATTTTTCCAAACACTTTTGCCCTTGTTTCGGACTCTAACTTGCATGATTTGAATGAAACTAACCCGGACTGACGCTGTTTTCAGCAGAAGTGCTATGATGTTGTTTCATGTGTAGAAAACAAAAGTTCTCTGAATGTCCTGAAAATCCTCGGAGGCACTTCTTGGAAAATATAAAAAATACTGGAGAAAGAATCAAGACTAGGGGGCCCACACCCTGTCCGCGAGGGTGGGGGCGCGCCCTCCCCCCTGGGCGCGCCCCCCTGTCTCATGGGCCCCCTGAGGCTCCGCCGACCTCAACTCCAACTCCATATATTCTCTATCACGGAGAAAACAATCAAAGAGAAAGTTTCATCGCATTTTACGATACGGAGCCGCTGCCAAGCCCTAATATCTCTCGGGAGGGCTGATCTAGAGTCCGTTTGGGGCTCCGGAGAGGGGGATTCGTCGCCGTCATCATCATCAACCATCCTCCATCACCAATTTCATGATGCTCACCACCGTGCGTGAGTAATTCCATCGTAGGCTTGCTGGACGGTGATGGGTTGGATGAGATTTACCATGTAATGAAGTTAGTTTTGTTAGGGTTTGATCCCTAGTATCCACTATGTTCTGAGATTGATGTTGCTATGACTTTGCTATGCTTACTGCTTGTCACTAGGGCCCGAGTGCCATGATTTCAGATCTGAACCGATTATATTTTCATGAATATATGTGTGTTCTTGATCCTATCTTGCAAGTCTATAGTCACCTATTATGTGTTATGATCCGACAACCCCGAAGTGACAATAATCGGGATACTTCTCGGTGATGACCATAGTTTGAGGAGTTCATGTATTCACTATGTGCTAATGCTTTGTTCCAGTTATCTATTAAAAGGAGGCCTTAATATCCCTTAGTTTCCACTAGGACCCCGCTGCCACGGGAGGGTAGGATAAAAGATGTCATGCAAGTTCTTTTCCATAAGCACATATGACTATATTCGGAATACATGCCTACATTCCATTGATGAACTGGAGCTAGTTCTGTGTCACCCTATGTTATAGCTATTGCATGAGGAATCGCATCTGATATGATTATCCATCACTGATCCATTGCCTACGAGATTTTCACATCTTGTGCTTCGCTTATTTACTTTCTCGTTGCTATTGTTACAATTACCACAAAACCCAAAAAAACATTACTTTTGCTACCGTTACCTTTACTATCATATTACTTTGCCACTAAATACTTTGCTGCAGATACTACATTATCCAGGTGTGGTTGAATTGACAACTCAACTGCTAATACTCA
Organism: Triticum dicoccoides; assembly: GCF_002162155.2. Taxonomy (NCBI): domain Eukaryota; kingdom Viridiplantae; phylum Streptophyta; class Magnoliopsida; order Poales; family Poaceae; genus Triticum; species Triticum dicoccoides. The sequence goes on from NC_041391.1 coordinate 521,131,201, forward strand.
AGAATATTCTTTGGCTCCCCTTGTGTCGAATCAATAAATTTGGGTTGAATACTTTACCCTCGAAAGTTGTTGCGATCCCCTACACTTGTGGGTTATCGAGATTAATTTCCGGTGTTGTTGCCGGGGAGCATAGCTCTATTCTCTAAGTCACTTGGGATTTATATCTGTTGATCACTATGTAGAACTTGAAAGACGCTAAAACCAAGATCTATCCCTCAACTACGAGGGGAGGTAAGGAACTGACATCTAGCTCTGCACTAGATTCTCCTTCTGCTATGAGTAAGTTTGCAACACCTAAACCGGCTACTGCTATGAATTCTGATATGTCGCATGTTATTGATGATGCCACTTCTGCTTTGCATGATACTTATGATGAAACTACTTCTATGCGTGATACTACTTTGCCTTTAGGTGAATTTCTTGATGAACAACTTGCTAGGGCTAGAGAGAACGAAATTATTGAAGATGCTATTATTGATGATAGTGATGATGAAGGTTCTCCGAATGATTATGAATTGCCTGTTGTTCCTGAGGGTTATGTTATGAATGAAGAAGCTACTAGAGTTATCCTTGCTTGCAATGATAGATATGATCTTAAGAAATTATTAGCTAAATGGAAGCAGCAGTCTCTTAATGCTAGAATGAAACCTAACCCTACTTTTGCTGCTTCACCTATCTGTGTTACTGATAAGGATTATGAATTCTCTGTTGATCCTGAAATTATTACTTTGGTAGAATCCAATCCTTTTTATGGCCTTGAATCTGAAATTGGTGTGGCACATCTTACCAAGTTGAATGATATAGCTACCCTGTTTACTCATGATGATAAATCTTGCTACTTTTATATCATTAAGATATTTCCGATCTCATTAAAGGGTGATGCTAAGACTTGGTATAATTCTCTTGCTCCTGGTTGTGTGTGTAGTCCCCAGGATATGCTTTATTACTTCTCTTCTAAATATTTCCCTGCTCATAAGAAACAAGTTGCCTTGCGGGAAATATATAATTTTGTGCAAATCAAAGAAGAGAGTCTCCCACAAGCTTGGGGGAGGCTTCTCCAATTACTAAATGCTTTGTCTGATCATCCTCTCAAGAAAAATGAAATACTTGATATCTTTTATAATGGACTAACCGATGCTTCCAAGGACTACTTGGATAGTTGTGCTGGTTGTGTTTTTAGGGAAAGAACAGTCGACGAAGCTGAATTACTATTGAATAATATGTTGACTAATGAAAATAATTGGACTCTTCCTGAGCCAATTCCTGAGGCAATTCCTGAACCAATTGAGCCAACTACTGAGCCGATTCCTAAACCCACTCTGAAGAAGAGAGGTGTTTTATTTCTCAGTCCTGAAGATATGCAAGAGGCAAAGAAATCAATGAAAGAAAAAGTTATTAAAGCTGAAGATGTTAAGAATTTACCACCTATTGAAGAAATACATTGTCTTGATAACCCGACACAGGTAGTAAAGGTAAACTCTCTCTATAGATATGATAAAGTTGAAGTTCCCTCTACTAAATTTCATAGCTCATGCTTAGATGAATTTGATGACTTTATGGCTAGACAAGAAAGTTTTAATGCTTATGTTGGCAGAGAGTTAAAGAATAATGCTTTCGAGATAGGACGCGTGAGTGATAATATGGCTAGAGTTAAAGGTGAACTTAAACTCATTAGCAAATATGCGTCTATGGTTGCTACTCAAGATGAGCAAGTACTTAAAGCTCAAAATGATTTACTTGATGAATTAAATAATAAGAATGACTTTGCTGTTAGAGTGGCTACTAGAACTGGTAGAATCACTCAGGAACCTTTGTATCCTGAAGGCCACCCTAAGAGAATCGAGCAAGATTCTCAGAGAAATAATTTAGAAGCACCTAGTTCTTCCAAAAAGAAGAAAAAGAAAAACGACAGGACTTTGCATGATTCTAGTGAACCTGTTGTAGACACACCTGAGAATCCTAATAATATTTCTATTTCTGATGCTGAAACACAATCAGGTGATGAACATGAACTTAGTGATAATGTTAATGATAATGTTCATGTTGATGCTCAACCTAGCAAAAATAATGATGTAGAGATTGAACCTGCTGTTGATCTTGATAACCCACAATCAAAGAATCAACGTTATGATAAGAGAGATTTTGTTGCTAGGAAGCATAGTAGAGAAAGAGAACCATGGGTTCAGAAACCCATGCCCTTTCCTCTAAAACCATCCAAGACAAAGGATGATGAGGATTTTGAGCACTTTGCTGAAATAATTAGACATATCTTCTTACATATGCGCTTAACTGATATGCTTAAAGTAAATCCTTATGCTAAATATATGAAAGATATCATTACAAATAAAAGAAAGATACCGGAAGCTGAAATTTCCAGCATGCTTGCTAATTACACTTTTAAGGGTGGAATACCAAAGAAACTTGGAGATCCGGGGGTACCAACTATACCATATTAGGGTTTTGGTTGATTTGTGTCTTAAGGTGTTATTCTAGTACGAACTCTTGAATAGATTGATCCGAAAGAATAACTTTGAGGTGGTTTCGTACCCTACCATAATCTCTTCATTTGTTCTCCGCTATTAGTGGCTTTGGAGTGACTCTTTGTTGCATGTTGAGGGATTGTTATATGATCTATCTATGTTATTATTGTTGAGAGAACTTGCACTAGTGAAAGTATGAACCCTATGCCTTATTTCCTACCATTCCAATACCGTTTACACTCACTTTTATCGTTAGTTACCTTGATGTTTTTATAATTTCAGATTACAAATACTCATATCTACAATCCATATGCACTTGTATCACCATCTCTTCGCGAACTAGTGCACCTATACAATTTACCATTGTATTGGGTGTGTTGGGGACGCAAGAGACTCTTTGTTATTTGGTTGCAGGGTTGTTTGAGAGAGACCATCTTCATTCTACGCCTCTTACGGATTGATAAACCTTAGGTCATCCACTTGAGGGAAATTTGCTAATGTCCTACAAACCTGTGCACTTGCAGGCCCAACAACTTCTACAAGAAGAAGGTTGTGTAGTAGACATCAAGCTCTTTTATGGCGCCATTGCCGGGGAGGTGAGTGCTTGAAGGTATATCTTTAGATTTTGCAATCGAATCATTTTGTTTCTTGTTTTATCACTAGTTTAGTTTATAAAAGAAAACTACAAAAAAATGGATTTGAGTTTGTCTCATACGCTTCATCTTTTTAATATCTTTCGTGAGTATGATGAAAAGGAAAATTGTGCTCAAGTGCTAGAAGAAGAAATCTATAGAATGTTTGGTACTAAATCTTTGTATGATGAGCATGATTGCAATGTTGTTAGTATGAATTCCTTGAATATCTATGATGCTAATGATATGCAAAGCCACAAGCTTGGGGAAGCTATGTTTGATGAAGATGATATTTTTTCTCCCCAAGTTTTGATATGCAAAGTTTTTATGATGAAAGTATGCCTCCTATTTATGATGATTATATTGATGAAAGTGGGTTTGGAAGAGTGTCAACTTTAGGAAGTAGTGATCCCACTATTTTGGAGGATGTTGAATCTTATTGTGATGAACATGAAAGTGGATTTGGAAGAGTGTCAACTTTATTTAGTGATGATTCCACTATTTCGGAAGAGGTTCCAATTGATTATGAGAACAAAGTTGCTATCTATGATGATTATTGTGATGACTTGTATGCTATTGAGAATAATGATAACCATGAAACTTGTCATCATGATTTTAGTTTTCAATTGGATTATGCCTCACATGATAGTTATTTTGTTGAGTTTGCTCCCACTACTATTGATAAGAATTTTTCTTATGTGGAGAGTAGAAAATTTTCTATGCTTGTAGATCATGAAAAGAATGCTATAGGTGTTGGTTATATTGTTGAATTCATTCATGATGCTACTGAAAATGATTATGAGGGAGGAACATATGCTTGTAGGAATTGCCATAATATCAAGTTTCCTCTCTATGTGCTTAAAGTTTTGAAGCTATGCTTGTTTTGCCTTCCTATGCTAGTTGATTATTGTTCCCATAAGTTGTTTGCTCACAAAATCCCTATGCATAGGAAGTGGGTTAGGCTTAAATGTGCTAGTCATATGCCTCATGATGCTCCCGTTATGTTTCAATTATTATCTTTTATGTGAGCATCATTGCCATCATCATGCCTAGCTAAAAAGGCATTAAAGAAAAGCGCTTGTTGGGAGACAACCCAATATTTATCCTTACTGTTTTTGTGTGTACACATGATTATGCTACTGTAGTAATGATGTTTTATAGCTTTTGTTTCAATAAAGTGCCAAGTAGAACCTTTGGGAAGACTTGGGTGAAGTCTATATGATCTTGCTGTAAAAAAACAGAAACTTTAGCACTCACGAGAATAGCTGCCATTTTTTACTGAAGAGTGCTTTTAGGTTGATTCTTTTTGCAGATGATTAATAGACAAATTCCTCAGGTACAACAATTTATTTCAGAATTGTTTGAGTTCCAGAAGTATACGTTTGATACAGATTACTACAGACTATTCTGTTTTTGACAGATTCTGTTTTGTATGTGTTGTTTGCTTATTTTGATAAATCTATGAGTAGTATCGGAGGGTGAGGGAGTCCTGGATTAGGGGGGTATCCGGACAGCCGGACTATATACTTTGGCCGGACTGTTGGACTATGAAGATACAAGACTCAAGACTTCGTCCCGTGTCCGGATGGGACTCTCCTTTCGTGGAAGACAAGCTTGGCGATTTGGGTATTATATTTCCTTCCTTGTAACCGACTCCATGTAAACCCTAGCCCTCTCCGGTGTCTATATAAACCGGAGAGTTTGGTCCATATGAGGACGATCACAACATTCATAATCATCATAGGCTAGCTTCTAGGGTTTAGCCTCTACGATCTCGTGGTAGATCAACTCTTGTAACACTCATATCATCAATATCAATCAAGCAGGAAGTAGGGTTTTACCTCCATCGAGAAGGCCCGAACCTGGGTAAACATTGTGTCCCTTGCCTCCTGTTACCATTGGCCTTAGACACACAGATCGGGACCCCCTACCCGAGATCCGCCGGTTTTGACACCGACATTGGTGCTTTCATTGAGAGTTCCTCTGTGTCGTTGCTGCAAGGCTGGATGTCCCGTCTCGTTGTCAAGGACAACATCACCTTTGGGGGAGCTCTGGCTATAGGCTAAACCCTCCGATTAGGTGGCTTCATCATGGCCGCCCAATCGGTTGTCGCGCCGATGATGACCTCTCCGGTCATCACGAATAGCCTCCATGTCAATTTGGAACTCACCAAACAAATGGATCCAATAGAGCTCTCCTCCCTTAATGAGCTCTTGGATCGCATCGTCGCTTTAAGAGTCGCTACAGACTATGACCGGATTGGGCTTAAACCCGACCAGAGGGATATTAAATCACCGCCGGTCACCCACGAGATAGCGGTAGTGGAGGAGCCACATATGGACCGTCCCCCTATTCTGAGGATGAACTATGTCTGGATCACCGAGCTCTCTGAGCCGGATACCCGTTCGCGGGAGGAAACAACCTACATCCCGAGCTTAGAATCGGGCAACGAGTCGGAGAAATCGGGCAACATCCCGGAACCCGAGCAGTCGAGCCCGGGAGTTCCCCTGCCCCAGGGCGTTAGATTGGACCAGAATCCAGATTTAGCTACACCCACCCACCCGGACTTAAACCGTCTCTCCCATATCAGACAAGAGCCACAAGAGACAGTACATCGCTACTGGGCCAGATTCCTCCTTGTGATAAACAAGGTCAAGGACTGTCGCGAGGAAGACGCGATTTCAATTTTTTGCAAAAATTGCATGAACAAAGGGATCCTTAATGCTATAAGTCGCCGTGATATAGTACACTTTGCTGACTTAGCAGCCGTAGTACAGAAGTACTGTGCGATGGAAAGTACCTGGAAATCCCAAACAGAATTTTGGGATAGTCCGGCTCTCACCAAAACCTTTGTCCGAACTAAACGGGTGAACTCTCGTAAGTCAGCCGATCCAATCACCAAGAAACCAAAGCTCACCCCAGGGCGTGGAACCGTATTGGAAGAATGGCTCAATGGGCCATGCAAACTCCACAGCTCGCCGGACACTACACCAACACATAGCCTTAGAGCATGTGGGATACTCCGGCAGGTAGCAAAAACTGGCGAGGACCTTCTTGTAAGCCATAAAGCAGAACAACATCCTGCCAAAGAAAACAATATGGTACTGACAGTCTTCGAGACTTTTGCCTCAAATAATAGGCGCAAACGAGCCCATCGAAATCTTGCCGAAATTTACCACGTGGAAAAAATAAACCCATGGAACAACACTGCTATAACTTTCAGTGCCAGTGACGGACCCCAATTCCAGACAATCCGGGCACCTGCCGCATTGGTCCTTAGCCCAATCTTGAATGGATTTCAGCTCACTAAAGTACTCATGGACGGCGGAAGTGGACTATGTTGGAAATATGCCCTAGAGGCAATAATAAATTAGTTATTATTATATTTCCTTGTTTATGATAATCGTTTATTATCCATGCTATAATTGTATTGATAGGAAACTCAGATACATGTGTGGGTACATAGACAACACCATGTCCCTAGTAAGCCTCTAGTTGACTAGCTTGTTGATCAATAGATGGTTATGGTTTCCTGACCATGGACATTGGATGTCGTTGATAACGGGATCACATCATTAGGAGAATGATGTGATGGACAAGACCCAATCCTAAGCCTAGCACAAAGATCATGTAGTTCGTATGCTAAAGCTTTTCTAATGTCAAGTATCTTTTCCCTAGACCATGAGATTGTGCAACTCCCGGATACCGTAGGAATGCTTTGGGTGTACCAAACGTCACAACGTAACTAGGTGGACTACGGGTATCTCCGAAAGTGTCTATTGGGTTGGCACGAATCGGGACTAGGATTTGTCACTCCGTGTGATGGAGAGGTATCTCTGGGCCCACTCGGTAGGACATCATTATAATGTGCACAATGTGACCAAGGGTTTGATCATGGGATGATGTGTTACGAAACGAGTAAAGAGACTTACCGGTAACAAGATTGAACAAGGTATCAGGATACCGACGATCAAATCTCGGGCAAGTACAATACCGCTAGACAAAGGGAATTGAATACGGGATCGATTGAGTCCTTGACATCGTGGTTCATCTGATGAGATCATCGTGGAACATGTGGGAGCCAACATGGGTATCCAGATCCCGCTGTTGGTTATTGACCGGATAACGTCTCGGTCATGTCTGCATGGTTCCCAAACCCGTAGGGTCTACACACTTAAGGTTCGATGACGCTAGGGTTATAAAGGAAGTTTGTATGTGGTTACTGAATGTTGTTCGGAGTCCCGGATGAGATCCCAGACGTCACGAGGAGTTCCGTAATGGTCCGGAGGTAAAGATTTATATATGGAAAGTTGTTGTTCGGGTTCCGAGAAAAGTTCGGGTTTTTCCGGTATTGTACCGGGAAGCTTCCAGAAGGTTCCGGAGGATTCCGGAGGGGTCCGGAGGTCCGGAAATTGTTCCACCACGTCCAATACAGCAGCATGGGCTGCAGGGGGTGCCTTAGCCTTAATGGGCCAGGGGCACCAGCCCCCCCAAGGCCCATGCGCATGGGAGAGGGGAAACCCTAAGGGGGAGGGCCTCCACTTGACTTGGGAGGCACTCCTCCCCCCTTGGCCGCCGCCCCCAACCCTAGATGAGATCTAGGGGGGCGGCCCCCTCTCCCCCCCCCACCTATAAATAGTGGAGGGGTGGGAGGGCAGACGCACCCAAGTTCTGGCGCAACCCTCCCCTCTCCCATGTCCTCCTCCTCTCCCGCGGTGCTTGGCGAAGCCCTGCAGGATTGCCACGCTCCTCCATCACCACCAAGACATTGTGATGCTACTGGATGGAGTCTTCCTCAACCTCTCCCTCCCTCCTTGCTGGATCAAGGCATGGGAGACATCACGGGGTTGTACGTGTGTTGAACTCGGAGGTGTCGTCCGTTCGGCACTAGGATCTCCGGTGATTTGGATCACAACGAGTACGACTCCTTCAACCCCGTTCTCTTGAACGCTTCCGCTTAGCGATCTACAGGGGTATGTAGATGCACTCTCCTTCCCCTCGTTGCTAGTCTCTCCACAGATAGATCTTGGTGACTCGTAGGAAAATTTTGAATTTCTGCTACGTTCCCTAACAGTGGCATCATGAGCTAGGTCTATTGCGTAGATTCTCTGCACGAGTAGAACACAAAGTAGTTGTGGGCATTGATTTTGTTCAATATGCTTACCGTTACTAGTCCAATCTTGATTCGGCGGCATTGTGGGATGAAGCGGCCCGGACCGACCTTACACGTACACTTACGTGAGACAGGTTCCACCAACTGACATGCACTTGTTGCATAAGGTGGCTAGCGGGTGCCAGTCTCTCCCACTTTAGTCGGATCAGATTCGATGAAAAGGGTCCTTGTGAAGGGTAAATAGCAATTGGCATATCACGTTGTGGCTTTTGCGTAGGTAAGAAACGTTCTTGCTAGAAACCCATAGCAGCCACGTAAAACATGCAAACAACAATTAGAGGACATCTAACTTGTTTTTGCAGGGTATGCTATGTGATGTGATATGGCCAAGAAGAATGTGATGAATGATATGTGATGTATGAGATTGATCATGTTCTTGTAATAGGAATCACGACTTGCATGTCGATGAGTATGACAACCGGCAGGAGCCATAGGAGTTGTCTTTATTTATTGTATGACCTGCGTGTCAATGAACAACGCATGTAATTACTTTACTTTATTGCTAACCGGTAGCCATAGTATTAGAAGTAATAAGTTGGCGAGACAACTTCATGGAGACACGATGATGGAGATCATGATGATGGAGATCATGATGATGGAGATCATGATGATGGAGATCATGGTGTCATGCCGGTGACGATGATGATCATGGAGCCCCGAAGATGGAGATCAAAAGGAGCAAAATGATATTGGCCATATCATGTCACTATTTGATTGAATGTGATGTTTATCATGTTTATACATCTTATTTGCTTAGAACGATGGTAGTAAATAAGATGATCCCTCATTAAAATTTCAAGAAAATGTTCCCCCTAACTGTGCACCGTTGCGAAAGTTCGTCGTTTAGAAGCACCACGTGATGATCGGGTGTGATAGATTCTAACGTTCACATACAACGGGTGTAAGCCAGATTTACACATGCAAAACACTTAGGTTAACTTGACGAGCCTAGCATGTACAGACATGGCCTCGGAACACAAGAGACCGAAAGGTCGAGCATGAGTCGTATGGAGGATACGCTCAACATGAAGATGTTCACCGATGATGACTAGTCCGTCTCACGTGATGATCGGACACGGCCTAGTTGACTCGGATCATGTAATCACTTAGATGACTAGAGGGATGTCTATCTGAGTGGGAGTTCATTAGATGAACTTAATTATCCTGAACATAGTCAAAAGCCCTTTGCAAATTATGTCATAGCTCGTGCTTTAGTTCTATTGTTTTAGATATGTTCCTAGAGAAGATATAGTTGAAAGTTGACAGTAGCGATTATGCGGACAGTAGAAAGATTGTGTCCTTGATGCACCGCTCAGTGTGCTGAACCCCAAACGTCGTATGTGGATGTTGCGAACATCGAACATACATGTTTTGATAACTACGTGATAGTTCAGTTAAACAGTTTAGAGTTGAGGCACCAAAGACGTTTTTGAAACGTCGCGGAACATATGAGATGTTTCGAGGGCTGAAATTGGGATTTCAGCCCCGTGCCCACGTCAAGAGGTATAAGACCTCCGACGATTTTCTTAGCCTGCAAACTAAGGGAGAAAAGCTCAATCGTTTAGCTTGTGCTCAGATTGTCTAAGTGCAACAATCACTTGAATCGAGTGGGAGTTGATCTTCCAGATGAGATAGTGATGTTTCTCCAAAGTCATTGCCACCAAGCTGCTAGAGCTTCGTGATGAACTATAACATATCAGGGATAGATAAGATGATCCTTGAAGTATTCGCGATGTTTGACACCGCGAAAGTAGAAATCAAGAAGGAGCATCAATTGTTGATGGTTAGTGAAACCACTAGTTTCAAGAAGGGTAAGGGCAAGAAGGGATACTTCATGAAATGGCAAATCAGCTCTTGCTCTAGTGAAGAAACCCAAGGTTCAACCCAAACCCGAGACTCGGTGCTTCTGTAATAAAGGGAACAGCCAATGGGGCAGAATTACCCTAGATACTTTGTAGATGAGAAGGCTAGCAAGGTCGATAGAAGTATATTGGATATACATTATGTTAATATGTACTTTACTAGTACTCCTAGTAGCACCAGGGTATTAAGATACCAGTTCGGTTGCTAAGTGTTAGTAACTCGAAATAAAAGAGCTACAGAATAAATGGAGACTAGCTAAAGGTGAGCTGACGATATGTGTTGGAAGTGTTTCCAAGTTTGATGTGATCAAACATCACACGCTCCCTCTATCATCAACATTAGTATTAAACCTGAATAATTGTCATTTGGTGTTTGCGTTGAGCATAGACATGATTGGATTATGTCTATCGCAATACGGTTATTCATTTAAGGAGAATAATGGTTACTCTATTTATTTGAATAATACCTTCAATGGTCTTGCACCTAAAGGAATGGTTTATTGAATCTCGATCGTAGTGATACACATTTTCATGCCAAAAGATATAAGATAGTACCACCTACTTGTGGCACTGCCATGTAAGTCATATTGGTATAAAACGCATGAAGAAGCTCCATGTTGATGGATCTTTGGACTCACTCATTTTTTGAAAAGTCTGAGACATGCGAACCATGTCTATTGGTGTATACGCATGAAGAAACTCCATGCAAATGGACCCTTTTGGACTCACTTGATTTTGAATCACTTGAGACATGCAAATCATACCACATGGGCAAGATGACTGAAAAGCCTCGGTTTCGGTAAGATGGAACAAGATAGCAACTTGTTGGAAGTAACACATTTTGATGTGTGCAGTCCAATGAGTGCTGAGGCATGCAGTGAATATCGTTATGTTCTTACTTCACAGATGATTCGAGTAGATGTTGAGTATATTTACTTGATGAAACACAAGTCTGAATTATTGAATGGTTCAAGTAATTTCAGAGTGAAGTTAAAGATCATCGTGACAAGAGGATAAAATGTCTATGATATGATCATAGAGATGAGTATCTGAGTTACGAGCTTTGGCATGCAATTAAGACAGTATGGAAATTGTTTCACAATAAATACCGCCTGGAACACCATAGTGTGATGGTGTGTCCGAACATCATAGTTGCACCCTATTGGATATGGTGCGTACCATGATGTCTCTTATCAAATTACCACTATCATTCATGGGTTAGGCATTAGAGACAACCGCACTCACTTGAATAGGGCACCACGTAATTCCGGTGAGACGACACCGTTTGAACTATGGTTTGGAGAAACCTAAGTTGTCGTTTCTTAAAAGTTTGGGGCTGCGATGCTTATGTGAAAAAGTTTCATCGTGATAAGCCCGAACCCAAAAAAACGGATAAATGCATCTTCATAGGATACCCAAAATGGTTTGGTATACCTCCTAATTCAGATCCGGAAGCAAAAGTGATTGTTTCTAGAAACGGTTCCTTTCCCGAGGAAAAGTTTCTCTCGAAAGAATTGAGTGGGAGGATGATGGAGACTTGATGAGGTTATTGAACCATCACTTCAACTAGTGTGTAGCAGGGCACAGGAAGTTGTTCATGTGGCACCTACACCAATTGAAGTGGAAGCTTATGATAGTGATCATGAAGCTTCGGATCAAGTCACTACCAAACCTCGTAGGACGACAAGGACGCGTACTGCTTCGGAGTGGTATGGTGATCCTGTCTCCAAGGTCATGTTGCTAGACAACAATGAACCTACGAGCTATGGAGAAGTGATGGTGGGCCCGGATTCCGACAAATGGCTTGAGGCCATAAAATCCGAGAGAGGATCCATGTATGAAAACAAAGTGTAGACTTTGGAAGAACTACTTGATGGTCGTAAGGCTGTTGGGTACAGATGGATTTTAAAGAAAGACAGACAATGATGGTAAGTATCACCATTAAGAAAGCTCGACTTGTCGTTAAGATGTTTTTCGACAAGTTCAAGGAGTTGACTACGATGAGATTTTCTCATCCATAGCGATGCTTAAGTCCCTCGGAATCATGTTAGCATTAGTTGCATTTATGAAATCTGCCAAATGGATGTAAAAAACGAGTTTCCTTACCAGTTTTCATAAGGAAAGGTTGTATGTGATACAATCAGACAGGTTTGTCGATCCTAAGGATGCTAAGAGGTTTGCTAGCTCCAGCGATCCTTCTAAGGACTGGAGTAAGCATCTCGGAGTTGGAATGTATGCTTTGATGAATTGATCAAAGATTTTGGGTTTATACAAAGTTTATGAGAAACTTGTATTTCCAAAGAAGTGAGTGGGAGCACTATAGCATTTCTGATAAGTATATGTTGTTGACATATTGTTGATCAGAAATGATGTAGAATTTCTGGAAAGCATGTAGGGTTATTTGAAAAGTGTTTTTCAATGGAAAACCTGGAATAAGCTGCTTGAACATTGAGCATCAAGATCTATGAGGATAGATCAAAAACGCTAAATGGTACTTTCAAATGAGCACATACCTTGACATGATCTTGAAGGTGTTCAAGATGGATCAGTCAAAGAAGGAGTTCTTGCCTGAGTTGTAAGGTATGAAATTAAGAGTTAAAGCTCGACCATGGCAGAAAAGAGAGAAAGGACGAAGGTCGTCCCCTATGCTTTAGACGTAGGCTCTATAGTATGCTATGTTGTGTACCGCACCTGATGTGTACCTTGCTACATATCTGGCAAGAGGGTACAAAGGTGATCAAGGAGTGGATCACCAGATAGCGGTCAAAATTATCCTTAGAGGAATAAGGATATGTTTCTCGATTATGGAGGTGATAAAGAGTTCGATGTAAAGGGTTACGTCGATGCAAGCTTTAACACCTATCCGAATGACTCTGAGTAGCAAACTAGATATATATAGTGGAGCAACCATTTGGAATAGCTCCAAGTGGAGCGTGGAAGCAGCATTTACAATATGACCTAGAGATTTGCGAAGTACATACGGACCTGAATGTTGCAGACCCGTTGACTAAAACCTCTCTCATAAGCAAAACATGATCAAACCCCGGAACTCATTGAGTCTTAATCACATCATGATGTGAACTAGTTTAATGACACTAGTAAACTCTTTGGATGTAGGTCACATGGCGATGTGACCTATGAGTGTTAATCACATGGCGATGTGAACTAGATTATTGACTCTAGTGCAAGTGGGAGACTGTTGGAAATATGCCCTAGAGGCAATAATAAATTAGTTATTATTATATTTCCTTGTTCATGATAATCGTTTATTATCCATGCTATAATTGTATTGATAGGAAACTTAGATACATGTGTGGGTACATAGACAACACCATGTCCCTAGTAAGCCTGTAGTTGACTAGCTCGTTGATCAGTAGATGGTTACGGTTTCCTGACCATGGACATTGGGTGTCGTTGATAACAGGATCACATCATTAGGAGAATGATGTGATGGACAAGACCCAATCCTAAGCCTAGCACAAAGATCATGTAGTTCGTATGCTAAAGCTTTTCTAATGTCAAGTATCTTTTCCTTAGACCATGAGATTGTGCAACTCCCGGATACCATACGAATGCTTTGGGTGTACCAAACGTCACAACGTAACTGCGTGGCTATAAAGGTACACTACGGGTATCTCCGAAAGTGTCTATTGGGTTGGCACGAATCGAGACTAGGATTTGTCACTCCGTGTGACGGAGAGGTATCTCTGGGCCCACTCGGTAGGACATCATCATAATGTGCACAATGTGACCAAGGGGTTGATCACAGGATGATGTGTTACGGATTGAGTAAAGAGACTTACCGGTAATGAGATTGAACAAGGTATCAGGATACCGACGATCGAATCTCGGGCAAGTACAATATCGCTAGACAAAGGGAATTGAATACGGGATTCGATTGAGTCCTTGACATTGTGGTTCATCCAATGAGATCATCGTGGAACATGTGGGAGCCAACATGGGTATCCAGATCCCGCTGTTGGTTATTAACCGGAGAACGTCTCGGTCATGTCTGCATGGTTCTCGAACCCATAGGGTCTACACACTTAAGGTTCGATGACGCTAGGGTTATAAAGGAAGTTTGTATGTGGTTACCGAATGTTGTTCGGAGTCCCGGATGAGATCCCGGACGTCACGAGGAGTTCCGGAATGGTCCAGAGGTAAAGATTTATATATGGAAAGTTGTTGTTCGGGTTCCGGGAAAAGTTCGGGTTTTTCCGGTATTGTACCGGGAAGCTTCCAGAAGGTTCCGGAGGGGTACGGAGGTTCGAAAATTGTTCCACCACGTCCAATACAGCAGCATGGGCTGTAGGGGGCGCCCTAGCCTTAATGGGCCAGGGGCACCAGCCCCCCCAAGGCCCATGCGCATGGGAGAGGGGAAACCCTAAGGGGGAGGGCCTCCACTTGACTTGGGAGGCACTCCTCCCCCCTTGGCCGCCGCCCCCATCCCTAGATGATATCTAGGGAGGCCGGCCCCCTCTCCCCCCCCCCACCTATAAATAGTGGAGGGGTGGGAGGGCAGCCGCACCCAAGTTCTGGCGCAGCCCTCCCCTCTCCCATGTCCTCCTCCTCTCCCGCGGTGCTTGGCGAAGCCCTGCAGGATTGCCACGCTCCTCCACCACCACCACGCCGTTGTGCTGCTGCTGGATGGAGTCTTCCTCAACCTTTCCCTCTCTCCTTGCTGGATCAAGGCATGGGAGACGTCACCGGGCTGTACATGTGTTGAATGCGGAGGTGCCGTCCATTCGGCACTAGGATCTCCGGTGATTTGGATCACGACGAGTACGACTCCTTCAACCCCGTTCTCTTGAACGCTTCCGCTTAGCAATCTACAAGGGTATGTAGATGCACTCTCCTTCCCCTCGTTGCTAGTTTCTCCATAGATAGATCTTGGTGACTCGTAGGAAAATTTTGAATTTCTGCTACGTTCCCCAACAGACTAAATTTGATCTATGAAGAAACACTCCGCAAAACGGAAATGGACAAAAGTCGCTTTGAGCAGAGAGGCACCACCTTTAGGGGAATCTTCCCTAGTTGGGAGGCACGGTGTTCGGGAAAAATCACACTCAATGTAGTATTCGGCACCCCGGAGAATTACAGGTCCGAAGAAATCACATTCCAAGTGGCTCCTTTCAGCAGCGGATACCACGCCCTTTTAGGGCGGGACGCATTCAAAAGCTTTCAAGCTATACCCCATTATGGATACATGAAGCTTAAAATGCCTGGACCCAATGGAATCATCACTCTAGCCAGTGACCCGGACATCGCACTCCGCGCCGAAAATAAAACGGTAGCACTTGCCCTCGAGGCATTATCTGAAGCCCTAGCGGCCAAAGAACCTACAACGCTGCGCACCATAGTGGACAGGGACGACGTGATACTCGACAAACGACCCAAGTCCACATCATTTAAACCCGCAGATGAGATAGTCCAATTCCAGGTCCATCCAACGGACCCCACGAAGACAGCTTCCATCGGGACACAGTTGAGTCCCACAATGGACATTGCACTACGCGAATTCCTACGCGAGAATTGGGACATTTTTGCCTGGTATCCTTGTGACATGTCGGGCATCCCACGCGAGCTGGCCGAACACAGCCTCAACATACTGAAAGGATACAAGCCGGTCAAACAGACTCTTAGGCGCTTCTCAGAGCCTAAACGGCAAGCCATGGGAGAAGAGCTAGCCAAGCTACTTGAGGCCGGATTCATCAGAGATATCAAGCATCTGGACTAGCTGGCAAACCTGGTAATGGTACTGAAGAAGGACAAATCCCGGTGCCTATGCGTCGACTTCAAAGACCTCAACAAGGCTTGCCCCAAGGATCCCTTCCCCCTCCCTCGTATCGACCAAATCATCGACGCCACCGCAGGACACGACTCACTGTGTTTCCTCGACGCATACTCTGGATAGCATCAAATAAAAATGGCAGAGTCCGGCCAAGCTGCAACGGCCTTCATAACGCCGTATGGTCCTTTCTGCTTTAACACTATGCCTTTCGGGCTTAAAAATGTCGGCGCAACCTATCAACGCATGATTCAAACATGCCTGGAGAAGCAAATCGGCAAAACAGTGGAGGCATATGTGGATGACGTGGTCATAAAAACAAGACACGTCGAAACCCTAATAGATGACTTGAGGCTTACATTCGATAACCTCCGGACATACGGCATCAAGCTAAACCCGGAAAAATGTGTTTTGGCGTACCCTCCGGAAAGTTGCTCGGCTTCATTGTTTCCAATAGAGGAATTGAAGCGAATCCGGCAAAAATACGAGCTCTGTCGCAGTTGGCTATCCCAACAGACCTCAAGCATATCCAGAATCTAGTTGGGTGTGTGGCTGCCCTAAGCTGCTTTATCTCCCGATTAGGAGAAAAGGCATTACCTCTTTATCGCCTTCTTCGGCGCACCGAACACTTCATGTGGACGGATGCAGCCAAGGCCGGACTGGACGAAATAAAGACCTTATTGGCCAGTAATCCAGTCCTAACAGCGCCAAATATTGGCGAACCTATGCTATTGTACATAGCTGCAACACATCAGGTTGTAAGTGTAGTGCTCGTCGTCGAACGAGAGGCTGATGGATACAAATTCCCACTCCAAATGCCGGTGTATTATGTATCCACGGTCCTCACCCCATGCAAATCCCGATACCCACACTATCAAAAGATAGCATACGCGGTCTTCATGGCATCCCGGAAGCTACGACACTACTTTCAAGAGTGTTCAATCACGGTGGCCTCCGAAGTACCACTCAATGACACAATAAATAACCACGACGCTACAGGACGGATTGCTAAATGGGCCATCGAGCTCCTTCCGTTCGACATAACATACAAACCACGGCGGGCCATTAAGTCGCAAGTACTGGCTGACTTTGTCGCTGAATGGACACAAGCCGAACTCCCTAAGGAGTACAGCGCGTACTCCAACTAGATCATGCACTTCGACGGCTCTAAAATGTTGGCCGGATTGGGAGCAGGTGTAGTCCTGACGTCTCCCACCGGAGACACGGTCCAATATGTACTCCAAATATTATATACAGACTCCAACAACGCAGCCGAATATGAGGCTCTGTTGCATGGTCTTCGGATGGCAGTCTCTATGGGCATTCAACGCCTGGAGGTGCGTGGGGATTCAAACCTCGCAATATCACAAATAAATGGAGACTTTGATGCCAAGGATCTGAAAATGGCGGCCTATTGTAATGTCGTCCTCAAAATGTCAGCTCGGTTCGAGGGGCTCGAATTCCACCATGTGGCTCGAGAAAACAACCAAGCGGCAGATATCCTCGCCCGCATCAGCGCTAAACGCGACCCTGTCCCACCTACCATATTCCTGGAAAGGCTGTTCAAGACATCCGTGGTATGGGAAGGGGAGTCCGGCAACACTAGCATGGACCCGAATACACACCCAGACTCCGAACCATCAGACGTAATCGGAGGCTCCACCACCGAAATAACGCCTTCGGTCCACGAAATCATGGTTGTAATTGCCCCGTGGACCAAGCCTTTCTTGGCCTACCTAAATAGGCAGGAGCTCCCCGAGGACCAAAATGAAGCACGTTGCATCGTGCGGCATTCCAAAGCCTACAAGGTCCATGAGGGGGAACTCTATAAGAAAAGCGCGATCGGAGTGCTCCAAGATGCATCTCCGAAGAGGAAGGGCGGCAGCTCTTGGCTGAAATCCATGCCGGACTCGGCGGACACCACGCTGCGGCTCGGGCACTTGTCAGCAAGGCATTCCGCACAGGCTTTTATTGGCCTACAGCCCGAGCAGACGCACAACACCTTGTTCAACACTGCGTCGGTTGCCAGCTCTTTGCCATTCAAAGCCACATGCCCCCTACTGCTCTCCAAACAATCCCCATCACTTGGCCCTTTGCGGTCTGGGGGCTGGATATGGTCGGACCCCTTAAAGGGGGAAGCCATAAGAAAAAAATACTTGTTGGTCATGGTGGACAAGTTCACCAAATGGATAGAAGCCAAACCAATCAAAACGGCCGAATCCGGACCAGTGATAGACTTCATATCCGGGGTCGTACACCGATACGGCGTCCCCCACAGCATCATCACTGACAATGGCTCAAACTTCACAGCCGGTGAAGTGAAAACCTGGTGCGGCAACATGGGCATTAAGCTCGATTACGCCTCCATCTACCATCCCCAAACAAACGGCCAGGTCGAACCCGCAAATGGTCTCATCATGAGCGGCATCAAACCCAGACTAGTGCGTTCCTTGACAGAATCGGACACGCACTGGGTCGAGGAGCTCAACTCCGTACTTTGGGGGCTGCGGACCACGCCGAATTGCACCATCGGATACACACCATTTTTCATGGTATACGGTGCAGAAGCAGTATTACCCTGCGATATAATACATGATTCACCTCGCGTACGCATGTACGAAGAGAAGGAAGCCGAGCTAGACCGGCAGGACAACTTAGATACCCTAGAGGAGGAGCGCGACGTCGCAAAGGCCTGTTCCGCATTCTATCAGCAGCAGGCTCGACGGTACCAAAGCAGAGAAGTGCGGGCCAAAACTTATAATATTGGCAAACTCGTTCTACGCCTACCGGAGAAGAAGAATGACAAGCTCAAACCTAAGTGGGAGGGTCCCTTTGTTATTGACTAGGTTCTCACCGAAGGAGCGTACCGCCTACGTAATGCATCCAATAACAGACTCGAGCCGAACCCATGGAACGCGGCCAGGCTCCAGAGATTCTACGCCTAAACGCCGAACTCAGTGTTCGTCTCCTTACCACTCCTTCTTCATTATGTTCCTCCTTTTTTTTCCTTTCTCGTTCTTTTTCATTCTTCACACAAATTACTCAATACAGTGCGGATGCTCGGATCGCTCCGACCGCACTATGTGTGTAAGTTATACCTGGGGGCCTCCTATATGGAAGCTAAATATAATTGCTTCCATGGCTTCTTGCCTATCACATATGCGTTCTTTTTCCATATGTGCCTTTTCTTCACCATTATATGCATCGATATGACTAAAGATGTGGCCATGCTGGGTTGCCTGGATCTTGTATTTATGCCCTAAGTTCCCGTTAATTCGGCGCATAAGGGGAGCACCTCTGCGATTGTTACTGCCGGTTGAGTCGGATGTGTACCTCAGACTGGGTGAACCCGAAAGCTAGCATTCTTAAGGGAATATTCGGTCGGTGGACAAAAGATGTTCTTTTTTGTTTATTACAACGTGAACCCCTAGAAGTTTTTTATCCTGCGTCTCTGTTCGCAGTCCGGACATGTACATTGATGCATGCGCACCCAGGGAAAGGAACCCCTAACAGAACTATTCTCCCTAGAAGATGTTTCTTACTATCCATGTAATATAACATAACTAGTTGGGTATTTGTCTGTTCAAGCACTTATGACCCCTACGCCTGGTTTCGACGCATACCCTGGTTCTGCATAGCTGAGCGGGTATTCGGATACACCCCGGACTATCGGATCCGGGGGCTGAAGTGAAAAGGTCCGCCATGACAAATGATTTTAATCCGGCTAGGGACTACATATGTCCACTGAATTACATAGTCACTTGGACTGACTATATTCTTCCTCTATACCATCCAACATGCTATCTAGCTTACAATCCTGTCGGGAATACTTTGCGGCTAATTCTACCTGGTCATACACCAGACTCACGGGAATTTCTTGCCCATCTGGCCCCGCCGGTCTGACTTCGGCCATATGGTTCGGGTACAGCTTGGTGTAGCGCGTCTTCACCATAGCCCAGGCTTCTCTTGCACCTTGCCGGCAGGCTGACATCTTCCACAATTGGAAGCGCCGCCGTGCTCCTTGGATCACATCCACGAGCTCCCACATGCCTTTTGGCGGGGAAATGGATGGCCACAAGGCCTGGGAAATACCCTGCATCACCTGTCGAGCTCGCTCGTGCAGTTGTGAGAGGTCTTGCAGTAGATCACCTACAGACGCGGGCATCTCCTCTTCAGGACGGCCCGTCAGCATACCTATAGATATAAACTCTTTCAATATGCTTCCTCGCCGAGCTGTACTACAGTTCATCTAGGCACTTACCATAAATGCCGCGACGAAGCCTTCTGTTCTCCTTCACAGAGTCCGCCAGCTGAGCGCGAACATCTCCTAATTCGACGCCCAGCCAAACATTGGCATCTTGAAGATTGTTCTTCTCCTGCCTAACCTGCATAAGAATACGCTCGCCAGCTTTTAGCTGCCTTTGGGGATGTGACTCGTCACCTCCTACGACCTCCGGATTCACCCCGGGATTGTCTGCAGAATTTTCTGTTAGACTTATCATACAAGCCACTTACTAACTGGTACGCTTCCAAATAATTGAGACAAATGTTACCAAATGAGGTCTTCTGGGATTCCTCTAGCTTGGCAACCATGGCCCTCGGCTGGGTCTTGCACTCCTCCAGCTCTTGAGATAATTGTTCATTCTTATCTACAAGGACCTGTGCATAAATTGATCCTTAAAACAGTTGTTCCAACCGTTTCAAGTCTCAGGGGCTACTGCTATACATGCCTATCAAATTTTCTTATCCGTATGTCTTTGGCATACTGGTCCGTCGCACGGGCAAGCCCGCCCTAAGCAGCTCAGATATATGCGTCTCCCGAATTGAAGGCATTAAATGCCTCTTCGGAAAAGATGTTGTTGCGAAGTACGGCCCGTCGACACCGGTGATTCATAGCACTCTCTACTTTGGAATTTGTGGCGGAGAGCATATCTATATCATCTGTCAGAGGACAATTTGGCATCGGCCCCGTGTCCGCTTCCTCCCTCGAAGCCAGTCCTGGAATCCGGCTGGTGGAGGCGTGATTGGCGGGATCCCCGGATATAGTCCGGCTACTCCTCTTTCTGCTAGTACACAAAAGATGTTGTCACATTTCAAACACAATAATCACAAAGAAGGTTTTTACCATACCTCTGTAGTGGCATTTTGGCCCTAACCGCCTTCCTCTTATACCTGCCTGATTCGGACGCCCTTTGCCGATGAGCCCCTAGGGGCTCGGCGCCGTGTTCTGATTGTCGTCTCTACAAAAATACGATATTCTAGGCATAAGGCATGACATCACAAAGGATTCCTCTTCAGAGGATAGGTTTTTTTAGCTTTGCTTACATGTGATGCAGGTAGCAGTCCGGGATAGTCGGCAATAATAGCCACTGAGGCACCATCGCAGCTCGCCTGATAAAATGTCCCATTGACGAGCTCCACAGTAACATCCGGGTCTTCTTCGAGTCCCGGATCGCAGGCACTTCCGGGGTCCTCTGGTTGTGGGGAGGGGCTGGAGAATCCTTCTACGGCCCTCCTCAGTTCCTGCTCGGAAATATCGAGGTAAATAACCTTGATGAAGGACGCCAGAATGAATGAAGCAGGGGGAAGAGTGATGACTTACCCAACTTGGGGGGTTGTACATAGAAAACCCATCCCGCGGTTTAATATGAAGGAATTCTTCTTCTTCTTCTCCTTTATACAAATCGGACAATATTCTCGCTAGAGTAGTGGCGGAGTCCGGACCCTTACGACCACAGCGGGTGGCATCATCTTCCCCGTTGTAGTGCCACATGGGCTTCCCCCGATACTGAAGCGGTTGCACTCCCCGCATTATGCATATTGCCATAACCTCGACTATTGTCAGCCCTGATTTGGCCAGTAACTTTATCCTGTTTATCAGGAAGCATACTTCTCTGGTATCCTCCTCCTGGGGGCCCCGAGGGCGCCATCTTTGGCATGACTTCGGCGCGGCATTACTAAACTCGGGGAGACATGTCCGGACTGGATCCGGAAGGGGAACGCCATTGACATAAAACCACTCCGAGGGCCAGTTCTCCGGTGCCTTCTTGGGAGTACCAGATAGGTATCCGGTCTCGGCGACGCGCCATACTTCGGCTCCGCCCACTTGATATACGGATTCCCCCTGGTTGCGAGGGACGATGCAGAACAACTTCTTCCATAACCCGAAATGAGCCTCGCAGCCCAGAAATAGTTCGCAAAGTGCGACGTATCCTACTATGTGCAGCACGGAGGCAGGGGTGAAGTTGTGCAACTGGAGGCCGTAGAACTCTAGGAGCCCGCGAAGGAATGGGTGGATTGGAAACCCGACGCCTCTTAGCAGATGCGGGATGAGGCATATTCGCTCCCCTGGGGATGGATTAGGAGATCTCTCCGCTTGCTCCCCGCCATTATAGGTGGCTAGTCCGGATCGGACGGGGACCATGAACACTAGTGGAAGAAACCCCTGGGTCTGTAGCTCTACTAAGTGAGGAACAGAGCATTCTTCCCAGTCACCTGGCCTAGAGCTATGGGAACGAGAGGAGGAGCTGCGACGACTGGCCATGCTGGAATGATTCTTTCTGGGCGCGCTCTGTTGGGTGCTCGCTCAAGGGAAGAAGATGGAGTTTGGATCTGAGAATCCTCGTCCCTTCAAATAGATAGTTTTCCTTGCAGGACCGGGGAGGCAAATGCAAAAATGCCCAGGCTCCTCGTATTTGCTCGACACGTGAAGATGGTCATTACTGAAGCACAGAAGCCGAGGAGTACAACATTGATGGACAGCTAGACACCGCTCGTTATAACAAGTACTTTGGAGTATTTGAAGATGGAACCCGCCTTGCAATGCCGAAGACAAACTGCGCGCCGGACTCATCGTCATTGAAGACTGGTTCAGGGGCTACTGAGGGAGTCCTGGATTAGGGGGGTATCCGGACAGCCGGACTATATACTTTGGCCGGACTGTTGGACTATGAAGATACAAGACTCAAGACTTCGTCCCATGTCCGGATGGGACTCTCATTTGCATGGAAGACAAGCTTGGCGATTCGGATATTATATTTCCTTCCTTGTAACCGACTCCACGTAAACCCTATCCCTCTCCGGTGTCTATATAAACCGGAGAGTTCGGTCCTTATGAGGACGATCACAACATTCATAATCATCATAGGCTAGCTTCTAGGGTTTAGCCTCTACGATCTCGTGGTAGATCAACTCTTGTAACACTCATATCATCAATATAAATCAAGCAGGAAGTAGGGTTTTACCTCCATCAAGAGGGCCCGAACCTGGGTAAACATTGTGTCCCTTGCCTCATGTTACCATTGGCCTTAGACGCACAGATCGGGACCCCCTACCCGAGATCCGCCGGTTTTGACACCGATAGAGGTTATGAACCATAGAGAAGTTGGAATACAGTAGGTTTAACACCAATATGAATTTAGAATGAGTTCACAATAGTACCTAAGTGGTGGTTTTATTCTCTTATACTAACGGACCTTACGAGTTTTGTGTTGAGTTTTGTGTGGTTGAAGTTTTCAAGTTTTGGGGAAAGATTCGATGGAATATGGAATAGGGAGTGGCAAGATCCTAAGCTTGGGGATGCTAAAGGCACCCCAAGGTAATATTCAAGGACAACCAAGAGCCTAAGCTTGGGGATGCCCCGGATGGCATCCCCTCTTTCGTCTTCGTTCATCGGTAACTTTACTTGGAGCTATATTTTTATTCACCACATGATATGTGTTTTGCTTGGAGCGTCATTTTATTTTATTAGTATTTGCTTGCTGTTATTTAGAATAATGTTTTTCATCTATATAGTTTCAATAAAAAAGTCAAGGATAGCCTTTACCATGCTTATTTTGCTAGTATACATGTTGCTGTTTGAAAATAGAAAGTTTACCGCTGTTGCAAAAATTCCGTAGAAAAGTCAGAGAAGGATATAAGGTTGAATCTTTTTGCATTTTGAGCTCTGATAAATCTTCTACAACGTAGTATTTTTCTCATAATTTTTGGAGTTAGGGAAGTATTGATACTCTTGCATTCTTTACAGACTATACTGTTTTGGCATATTGCTGTTATGTTTGCATTGTTTGCATATGTTTGCTGATTTAATGATTCTATTTGAGGATAGAAGTATTAAATATGCAGAGGAATTTAGTATGCAATGTTGAATAATAATTTTAGTGATTTGTTACAATAGAAAATGATAAGGTTTTGCATTGGTTTATACTAACCTATCTCACGAGTTTTTGTTGAGTTTGGTGTGGATGAAGCTTTTGATAAAAAGAGAAACCATGGTATGAGAGGAATTAAGGAGACACAAAAGTTCAAGCTTGGGGATGCCCAAGGCACCCCAAGATAATATTTCAAGAAGTCTCAAGCATCTAAGCTTGGGGATGCCCCGTTAGGCATCCCACCTTTCTTCTTCAACAACTATCGGTTAGTATCGGTTGAACCTAAGTTTTTGCTTCTTCACATGAGTTGTGCTATCCTTGCAATGTTGTTTTATTTTGCTTTGCTTGCTGTTTGAATAAAATACCAATATCTGAAATTCTTAAATGACAGAGAGTCTTCACATAGTTACGTAATTATTTAACTACTCATTGGTCTTCACTTATATCTTTTTGAGTAGTTTGTCATTTGCTCGTGTGCTTCACTTATATCCTTTGAGTAAATGGCTGAATGAGTTGAATGTCATAAATCTGAAATTTTATATGTTTCATTTGCTTATCCCATGGGGAGTAATGACTTCACATCTAAGAAGTAGAGGTAGTAAGTTTATTTAAGGTTAGCAAGCATTGTATTGGTCATTTGAACAATTCATGAAAGAATGTTGAAGGAAGAGAGATTTCACATATAAATATACTATCCTAGACATCTTTTATAATAGTGAGCACTCATTAAGTATGACATGCTAAAAGTTGATGTTGGACAAGGAAGACAACGTAATGGGTTATGTTTTCTCACATCTCAGTTAAAGTATATTGTCATGGATCATTCAAACATGTTGAGCTTGCCTTTCCCCTCATGCTAGCCAAAATTCCTTGCACCAAGTAGAGATACTACTTGTGCTTCCAAATATCCTTAAACCCATTTTTTGCCATGAGTGTCCACCATACCTTCCTATATGCGGTATTTACCTGCCGTTCCAAGTAAATTTGCATGTGCCAAACTCTAAACCTTCAAATAATAATCTATTTTGTATGCCCGAATCGCTCATGTAGCGACTGGGGGCTATCAGTATCTTCCATGCTAGGTGGGTTATTCTCAAGATGAGTGGATTCCGCTCATCATTCACGAGAAAAATGGCTAGTAACCGGGATGCCCAGTCCCATGATCAAAAGATCAAAATCAAATCAAAAATAATTGCAAACAAAACTCTCCCAGGTTTGATGTTAGTTGGACGCACCCATTGTTTCGGGCAAGCCATGGATTAATGATTGTTGGTGGAGGGGGAGTAAGAACTTTTACCATTCTGTTTGGGAACCGCCTATAATGTATGTAGTATGGAAGATATTGGGAACTCTTGGTTGTTATGTTGACAATGAGATCATACCTCTCAAAATATTTATCTCTATTTCAAAATTAAGCTCTGGCACCTCTGCAAATCCCTGATTCCCTCTACGAAGGGCCTATCTTTTACTTTATGCAAGAGTCAAGGTGATCTTCACCTTTCCCTTTTTCATTTTATCCTTTGGCAAGCACATCGTGTTGGAAAGATCCTGATATATATATCCAATTGGATGTAAGTTAGCATGAACTATTATTGTTGACATCACCCAAAGGTGAATACGTTGGGAGGCAACACTATAAGCCCCTATCTTTCTCAGTGTCCGATTAAAACTTCATAACCATAAGTATTGCATGAGTGTTAGCAATTGTAGAAGACTATATAATAGTTGAGTATGTGAAGTTTGCTAAATCAAAGCTCTCACATATACCCTTCCTGAAAATAGGATGAATTGTAATTGTTTGATGACTAAGAATGAAGTTTGCTAGTTTACGGTTTATGCTTTAACATGTGAATTGCTTGTTACTTGATCGTGAGAAGTTTTATGAGATGAACTATCGTTATGACTTATAATCATGCTAGAAAAGGTGATTGAAATTGTCATTGATCAAACTTGTGCACCTTCTAGCATTCACACTTCATAAATTCTTTCTTTTGTCATTTACCTACTCGAGGAAGAATAGGAATTAAGCTTGGGGATGCTGATACATCTCCAACCTATCTATAATTTATGAAGCATTCATGCTATTTTATTATCTGTTTTGAATGATTACGGGCTTTATTATACACTTTTATATTACTTTTGGGACTAACCTATTAACCAGAGGCCCGGCCCATATTGTTGTTTTATTGCATGTTTCAGTATTTCAAAGAAAAGGAATATCAAACGGAGTCCAAACGGAATGAAACCTTCAGGAGCGTGATTTTTGGAACGAACATGATCTGAGAGACTTGGAGTACAAGTTAGGGAAGCTTCGAGGAGGCCAGGAGATAGGAGGGCGCGCCCACCCCCTGTCTCGTGGGCCCCTCGTGGCTCCCCCGGCCGACTTCTTTCGCCTATATATTCCCATACACCCTAAAACCATCAAAGACGAAGATAGATCGGGAGTTACGTCGCCGCAAGCCTCTGTAGCCACCAAAAACCTCTCGGGATCCCGTTCTGGCACCCTGTCGGAGGGGGAACCCATCACCGGTGGCCATCTTCATCATCCCGGCACTCTCCATGACGATGAGGGAGTAGTTCACCCTCGGGGCTGAGGGTATGTACCGGTAGCTATGTGTTTGATCTCTCTCTCTCGTGTTCTCTCTATGGCACGATCTTGATGTATCGCGAGCTTTGCTATTATAGTTGGATCTTATGATGTTTATCCCCCCCTCTACTCTCTTGTGATGAATTGAGTTTTCCCTTTGAAGTTATCTTATCGGATTGAGTCTTTAAGGATTTAAGAACACTTGATGCATGTCTTGCCATGTTTATGTGTGGTGACAATGGGATATCATGTGCCACTTGATGTATGTTTTGGTGATCAACTTGCGGGTTCCGCCCATGAACCTATGCATAGGGGTTGGCACATGTTTTCGTCTTTACTCTCCAGTAGAAACTTTGGGGCACTCTTTGAAGTACTTTCTGTTGGTTGAATAGATGAATCTGAGATTGTGTGATGCATATCGTATAATCATGCCCACGGATACTTGAGGTGACAATGGAGTATCTAGGTGACATTAGGGTTTTGGTTGATTTGTGTCTTAAGGTGTTATTCTAGTACGAACTCTTGAATAGATTGATCCGAAAGAATAACTTTGAGGTGGTTTCGTACCCTACCATAATCTCTTCGTTTGTTCTCCGCTATTAGTGGCTTTGGAGTGACTCTTTGTTGCATGTTGAGGGATTGTTATATGATCTATCTATGTTATTATTGTTGAGAGAACTTGCACTAGTGAAAGTATGAACCCTATGCCTTGTTTCCTACCATTGCAATATTGTTTACGCTCACTTTTATCATTAGTTACCTTGCTGTTTTTATAATTTCAGATTACAAATACTCATATCTACCATCCATATTGCACTTGTATCACCATCTTCACCGAACTAGTGCACCTATACAATTTACCATTGTATTGGGTGTGTTGGGGACACAAGAGACTCTTTGTTATTTGGTTGCAGGGTTGTTTGAGAGAGACCATCTTCATCCTACGCCTCCTACGGATTGATAAACCTTAGGTCATCCACTTGAGGGAAATTTTCTACTGTCCTACAAACCTGTGCACTTGCAGGCCCAACAACGTCTACAAGAAGAAGGTTGTGTAGTAGACATCAGCTCCATGCAGAGCATTGTAGACATAAAATATTTGCAAAATACATACGGCTCTGTGACAGACCCGTTGACTAAACTTCTCTCACAAGCAAAACATGATCACACCTTAGTACTCTTTGGGTGTTAATCACATAGCGATGTGAACTAGATTATTGACTCTAGTAAACCCTTCGGGTGTTGACCACATGAGGATATGAACTATGGGTGTTAATCACATACAGATGTGAATATTGGTGTTAAATCACATGGTGATGTGAACTAGATTATTGACTCTAGTGCAAGTGGGAGACTAAAGGAAATATGCCCTAGAGGCAATAATAAAGTTGTTATTTATATTTCCTTATATCATGATAAATGTTTATTATTCATGCTAGAATTGTATTAACCAGAAACTTGATACATGTGTGAATACATAGACAAACAGAGTGTCACTAGTATGCCTCTACTTGACTAGCTCGTTGAATCAAAGATGGTTAAGTTTCCTAGCCATAGACATGAGTTGTCATTTGATTAACGGGATCACATCATTAGAGAATGATGTGATTGACTTGACCCGTTCCGTTAGCTTAGCACTTGATCGTTTAGTATCTTGCTATTGCTTTCTTCATGACTTATACATGTTCCTATGACTATGAGATTATGCAACTCCCGAATACCGGAGGAACACTTTGCGTGCTACCAAACATCACAACGTAACTAGGTGATTATAAAGGTACTCTACAGGTGTCTTTGACGGTGTTTGTTGAGTTGGCATAAATCGAGATTAGGATTTGTCACTCCGATTGTCGGAGAGGTATCTCTAGGCCCTCTCGGTAATGCACATCACTATAAGCCTTGGAAGCAATGTGACTAATGAGTTAGTTGCGGGATGATGCATTACAGAACGAGTAAAGAGACTTGCCGGTAACGAGATTAAACTAGGTATTGAGATATCGACGATCGAATCTCGGGCAAGTGACATACCAATGACAAAGGCAACAACGTATGTTGTTATGCGGTTTGACCAATAAAGATCTTCGTAGAATATGTGGGAGCCAATATGAGCATCTAGGTTCCGCTATTGGTTATTGGCCGGAGACATGTCTCGGTCATGTCCACATAGTTCTTGAACCCGTAGGGTCCGCACGCTTACCGTTCAGTGACGATCGGTATTATGAGTTTATGTGTTTTGATGTACCGAAGGTAGTTCGAAGTCCTGGATATGATCACAGACATGACGAGGAGTCTCGAAATGGTCGAGACATAAAGATCGATATATTGATGACTATGTTTGGACGTCGAAATGGTTCCGGGTGAGTTCGGGCATTTACCGGAGTACCGGGAGGTTACCGGAACCCCCCCGGGGAGTCAATGGGCCTTATTGGGCCTTAGTGTAAAGGGGGAGGAGGCGG
>NC_041391.1:521160725-521180490 GCF_002162155.2 Triticum dicoccoides
ACTAGGGAAAGGGGAATCCTACTCCCACCGGGAGTAGGACTCCCCCCCTTGGGCGCGCCTAGGAGGCCAGCCCTCTCCCCCTCCTCCACTCCTTTATATACGGGGGAGGGGGCAACCCCATAGACACACAAGTTGATCATTGATCTCTTAGCCGTGTGCGGTGCCCCCCTCCACCATAATCCACCTCGGTCATATCATTGCGGTGCTTAGGCGAAGCCCTACGTCGGTAGCTTCATCATCACCGTCATCACGCCGTCGTGTTGACGAAACTCTCCCTCGACACTTTGCTAGATCGGAGTTCGTGGGACGTCACTGAGTTGAACGTGTGCAGATCGCGGAGGTGTCGTACATTCGGTACTAGGATCGATCGATTGTGAAGATGTATGACTACATCAACCGCGTTGTCATAACGCTTCCGCTTTCGTTCTACGAGGGTACGTGGACAACACTCTCCCCTCTCGTTACTATGCATCAGCATGATCTTGCGTGTGCGTAGGAAATTTTTGAAATTACCACGTTCCCCATCAGTGGCATCCGAGCCAGGTTTATGCGTAGATGTTATATGCACGAGTAGAACACAAGTGAGTTGTGGGCGATAATAGTCATACTGCTTACCAGCATGTCATACTTTGATTCGGCGGTATTGTTGGATGAAGCGGCCCGGACCGACATTATGCGTACGCTTACGCGAGACTGGTTCTACCGTTGTGCTTCGCACACAGGTGGCTGGCGGGTGTCAGTTTCTCCAACTTTAGTTGAATCGAGTGTGGCTATGCCCGGTCCTTGTTGAAGGTTAAGACAGCACACTTGATGAAAAATCGTTGTGGTTTTGATGCGTAGGTAAGAACGGTTCTTGCTAGAAGCCCGTAGCAGCCATGTAAAACTTGCAACAAC
Organism: Triticum dicoccoides; assembly: GCF_002162155.2. Taxonomy (NCBI): domain Eukaryota; kingdom Viridiplantae; phylum Streptophyta; class Magnoliopsida; order Poales; family Poaceae; genus Triticum; species Triticum dicoccoides. Next base: position 521,161,620 of record NC_041391.1, read on the forward strand.
AAAGTAGAGGACGTCTAACTTGTTTTTGCAGGGCTTGCTGTGATGTGATATGGTCAAGCATGATGTGATATAAATTGTTGTATGAGATGATCATGTTTTGTAACAAAGTTATCGGCAACTGGCAGGAACCATATGGTTGTCGCTTTATTGTATGCAATGCAATCGCCATGTAATTGTTTTACTTTATCACTAAGCGGTAGCGATAGTCATAGTAACAATAGTTGGCAAGACGACAATGAAGCTACGGTGGAGATCAAGGTGTCCCGCCGGTGACGTTGGGGATCATGACGATGCTTCGGTGATGTAGATCATGAGCACAAGATGATGATGACCATATCATGACACATATTTTGATTGCATGTGATGTTTATCCTTTATGCATCTTATTTTGCTTAGAACGTCGGTAGCATTATAAGATGATCCCTTACTAAATTTCAAGGTACAAGTGTTCTCCTTGAGTATGCACAGTTGCTACACTTCGTCGTGCCAAGACACGACATGATGATCGGGTGTGATAAGCTCTACGTTCACATACAACGGGTGCAAGCCAGTTTTGCACATGCAAAATACTCGGGTTAAACTTGATGAGCCTAGCATATGCAGATATGGCCTCGAAACACTGAGACCGAAAGGTCGAGCGTGAATCATATAGTAGATATAATCAACATAGTGATGTTCACCATTGAAAACTACTACATCTCATGTGATGATCGGACATGGTTCAGTTGATTTGGATCACGTGATTACTTAGATGATTAGAGGGATGTCTATCTAAGTGGGAGTTCTTAAGTAATATGATTAATTGAACTTTAATTTATCATGAACTTAGTCCTGATAGTATTTTGCAAATAATGTTGTAGATCAATAGCTCACGTTGTTGCTTCCCTATGTTTTTATATGTGTTCCTAGAGAAAACTAAGTTGAAAGATGATAGTAGCAATGATGCGGATTGGGTCCGTGATCTGAGCTTTATCCTCATTGTTGCGCAAAAGAATTATGTCCTTGATGCACCGCTAGGTGACAGACCTATTACAGGAGCACATACAGACGTTATGAACGTTTGGCTAGCTCAATATGATGACTACTTGATAGTTTAGTGCACCAAGCTTAACAGCTTAGAATCGGGACTTCAAAGACGTTTTGAACGTCATGGACCATATGAGATGTTCCAGGAATTGAAGTTAATATTTCAAGCAAATAGCTGAGTTGAGAGATATGAAGTCTCTAACAAGTTCTATAGCTAAAAGATGGAGGAGAATAGCTCAAGCAGTGAGCATGTGCACAGATTGTCTGGGTACTACAATCGCTTGAATCAAGTGGGAGTTAATCTTCCAGATAAGATAGTGATTGACAGAATTCTCTAGTCACCATCACCAAGTTACTGGAACTTCGTGATGAACTATAGTATGCAAGGGATGATGAAAACGAATCCCGAGCTCTTTGTGATGCTGAAATCGATGAAGGTAGAAATCAAGAAAGAGCATCAAAGTGTTGATGATTGACAAGACCACTAGTTTCAAGAAAAGGGCAAAGGGAAAGAAAGGGAACTTCAAGTAGAATGGCAAGCAAGTTGTCACTCCCGTGAAAAAACCCAAAGCTGGACCAAAGCCTGAAACCTAGTGCTTCTACTGCAAAGGAAATGGTCAATGGAAGCGGAAATGCCCTGAATATTTGGTGGATAAGAAGGATGGCAAAGTGAATAAGGGTATATTTGATATACATGTTATTGATGTGTACCTTACTAGTGTTTATAGTAGCCCCTGTGTATTTGATACTTGTTTGGTTGCTAAGATTAGTAACTTGAAGCAGGAGTTACGGAATAAACAAAGACTAGTTGAGGGCGAAGTGACGATGTGTGTTGGAAGTGGTTCCAAGATTGATATGATCATCATCGCACACTCCCTATACTTTCGAGATTAGTGTAGAACCTAAATAAATGTTATTTGGTGTTTGCGTTGAGCATAAATATGATTAGATCATGTTTACTACGATACGATTATTCATCTAAGACGGAGAATAAATTGTTATTCTGTTTACATGAATAAAACCTTCTATGGTCATACACCCAATGTTGATGGTTTATTGAATCTTGATCGTAGTAATACACATATTCATAATATTGATGCCAAAAGATGCAAAGTTGATAATGATAGCAACATATTTGTGGCACTTCCGTTTGGGTCATATTGGTGTAAAGCGCAAGAAGAAACTCCATAAAGATGGATATTTGGAATCACTTGATTATGAATCATTTGATGCTTGCGAACCGCCAGATGACTAAAACTCTGTTCTCCGGAACAATGGAACGAGCTAGTGACTTATTGGAAATAATACATACCGATGTTTGCGGTCTAATCAGTGTTGATGCTCATGGCGGGTATCGTTATTTTCTGACCTTCACAGATAATTTGAGCCGATATGGGTATATCTACTTAGTGAAACACAAGTCTGAAACATTTGAAAAGTTCAAGGAATTTCAGAGTGAAGTGGAGGATCATCATAACAAGAAAATAAAGTTTCTACAGTCTGATCATAGAGGAGAATATTTGAGTTACGAGTTTGGCCTTCATTTAAAACAATGTGGAATAGTTTCACAGCTCACGCCACATGGAACACCACAGCGTAATGGTGTGTCCAAGCGTCGTAACCAACTTTATTGGATATGGTGCGATCTATGATGTATCTTACCGATTTACCACTATCATTTTGGGGTTATGCATTAGAGACAGCTGCATTCACGTTAAATAGGGCACCATCAAAATCCATTGAGACGACACCTTATGAACTGTGTTTTGGCAAGAAACCAAAGTTGTCATTTCTTAAAGTTTGGGGCTGCAATACCTATGTGAAAAAGCTTCAACCTGAAAAGCTCGAACCCAAATTGGAGAAGTGCGTCTTCATAGGATACCCAAAGGAAACCGTTGGGTACACCTTCTATCACAGATCCGAAGGCAAAATCTTTGTTGCTAAGAATGGATTCTTTCTAGAGAAGGAGTTTCTCTCAAAAGAAGTGAGTGGGAGGAAAGTAGAACTTGATGAGGTAACTGTACCTTCTCCCTTATTGGAAAGTAGTTCATCACAGAAATCAGTTCTCGTGATTCCTACACCAATTAGTGAGGAAGCTAATCATGATGATCATGAAACTTCAGATCAAGTTACTACAGAACCTCGTAGGTCTTCCAGAGTACGGTCCACACCAGAGTGGTATGGCAATCCTATTTTGGAAGTAATGTTACTATACCATGATGAACCTACGAACTATGAGGAAACGATGATGAACCCAGATTCCACGAGATGGCTTGAGGCCATGAAATCTGAGATGGGATCCATGTATGAGAACAAAGTATGGACTTTGGTGGAATTGCTCGATGATTGGCAAGCCATGGAATATAAATGGATCTTCAAGAGGAAGACGGACGCTGATAGTAGTGTTACTATCTACAAAGCTCGAGTTGTCACATAAGGTTTTCGACAAGTTCAAAGTGTTGACTACAATGAGATTTTCTCAACTGTAGCGATGCTTAAATTTGTCCAAATCATGTTAATAGTTGCCATATTTTATGAAATCTGGCAAATGGATGTCAAAACTACATTTCTTAAATGGATATTTCTTAAAGAAGAGTTGTATATGATGTAATCAGAAGGTTTTATCAATCCTAAAGGTACTAACAAGGTGTGCAAGCTCCAGCGATCCATCTATGGACTGGTGCAAGCATCTCGGAGTTGGAATATATGCCTTGATGAGTGGATCAAAGCATATAGTTTTATATAGACTTGCAGTGAAGCCTGTATTTACAAGAAAGTGAATGGGAGTTGTGTAGAATTTCTAATATTATATGTGGATGACATATTGTTGATTGGAAATGATATAGAATTTCTGGATAGCATAAAGGGATACTTGAATAAGAGTTTTTCAAAGAAAGACCTCGGTGAAAGCTGCTTACATATTGGGCATCAAGATCTATAGAGATAGATCAAGACACTTGATAAGATTTTTCAATGAGTAAATACCTTGACAAGTTTTTGAAAGAGTTCAAAATGGATCAGTCAAAGAAGGATTTCTTGTCTGTATTACAAGGTGTAAAGTTGAGTAAGACTCAAAGCCCGACCATGGCAGAAAATAGAAAGAGAATGAAAGTCATTCCCTTATCACAGTCATAGGTTCTATAAAAGCCCGACCACAAGAGAATGAAAATAGTAAGACTCAAAGCCCGACCACAGTCATAGGTTCTATAAAAGTATGTTGTGTTGTGTACCAGACCTATTGTGTACCCTGCCCTGAGTTTAGCAAGGGAGTACAATTTTGATCTAGGAGTAGATCACTGGACAACGTTCAAGATTATCCTTAGTGAGGACTAAGGAAACCTTTGTCGATTATGGAGGTGATAAAAGAGCTCGTCGTAAAGAGTTACATCAATGCAAGCTTTTTACACCGATCCAGATGACTCTAAGTCTCAATATGGATACATATTGAAAGTGGGAGCAATTAGCTAGAGTAGCTCTATGCAGAGCATTGTAGACATAGAATATTTGCAAAATACATACGGCTCTGAATGTGACAGAACCGTTGACTAAAATTCTCTCACGAGCAAAACATGATCACACCTTAGTACTCTTTGGGTGTTAATCACATAGCAATGTGAACTAGATTATTGACTCTAGTAAACCCTTTGGGTATTGGTCACATGACGATGTGAACTATGGGTGTTAATCACATACAGATGTGACTATTGGTGTTAAATCACATGGTGATGTGAACTAGATTATTGACTCTAGTGCAAGTGGGAGACTGAAGCAAATATGCCCTAGAGGCAATAATAAAGTTCTTATTTATTTCCTTAATTCATGATAAATGTTTATTATTCATGCTAGAATTGTATTAACCGGAAACTTAGTACATGTGTGAATACATAGACAAAACTTATAGTCCCTAGTATGACTCTACTTGACTAGCTCGTTAATCAAAGATGGTTATGTTTCCTAACCATAGACATGTGTTGTCATTTGATGAACGGGGTCACATCATTAGAAGAATGATGTGATGGACATGACCCATCCGTTAGCTTAGCATTATGGTCGTGTCAGTTTCATTGCTACTGCTCTCTTCATGACTTATACATGTTCCTCGGACTATGAGATTATGCAACTCCCGTATACCGGAGGAACACTTTGTGTGCTACTAAATGTCACAATGTAAATGGGTGATTATAAAGGTGCTCTACAAGTGTCTCGGAAGGTGTTTGTTGGGTTGGCATAGATCGAGATTAGGATTTGTCACTCCGTGTTTCAGGAGAGGTATCTTTGGGCCCTCTTGGTAATACTCATCACTATAAGCCTTGCAAGCATTATGACTAATGAGTTAGTTGTAGGATGAAGTATTATGGAATGAGTAAAGAGACTTGCCAATAATGAGATTGAACTAGGTATGAGGATACCGACGATCGAATCTCGGGCAAGTAATATACCGATGACAAAGGGAACAACGTATGTTGTTATGCGGTTTGTCCGATAAAGATCTCAGTAGAATATATGGGAGCCAATATGAGCATCCAGGTTCCGCTATTGGTTATTAACCGGAGATGAGTCTCGGTCATGTCTACATAGTTCTCGAACCCGTAGGGTCCGCACGCTTAACGTTCGATGACGATTTGTATTATGAGTTATGTGATTTTATGTACCGAAGGTTGTTCGGAGTCCCGGATGAGATCATGAACATGACAAGGAGTTTAGAAATGGTCGAGATGTAAAGATCGATTTATTGGAAGGCTATATTCGGACATCAGAAAGGTTCCGAGTGATTCAGGTATTTTTCGGAGTACCGGAGAGTTACGGGAATTCGTATTGGGCCTTAATGGGCCATACGGGAAAGGAGAGAAACGCCTCAAGGGTGGCTGCGCCCCTTCCCCATGGACTGGTCCGAATTGGACTAGGGAAGGGGGCGGCCCCTTCCTTCCTTCTCCTTCTCCCTTCCCCTTTTCCTATTCCATGTGGGCGGTGGAATCCTACTAGGACTAGGGAGTCCTAGTAGGACTCCACACTTTGGGCGCGCCCTATGAGGGCCGGCCTCCTCCTCCCTCCATCCTTTATATACGTGGCCAGGGGGCACCCCATAGACACACAAGTTGATGTTTTAGCCATGTGCGGTGCCCCCCTCCATAGTTACACACCTCGGTCTTATCGTCGTAGTGCTTAGGCGAAGCCCTGCACCGGTAACTTCATCATCACCGTCACCACGCCATCATGCTAACGAAACTCTCCCTCGGCCTCAACTGGATCAAGAGTACGAGGGACATCCCCGAGCTGAACATGTGCTGATCGCGGAGGTGCCATACGTTCGGTGCTAAGATCGGTCGGATCGTGTAGACGTACGACTACATCAACCGCGTTGTCATAACGCTTCCGCTTTCGATCTACTAGGGTACATGGACACACTCTCCCCTCTTGTTGCTATGCATCACATAGATAGATCTTGCGTGATTGTAGGAATTTTTTTGAAATTACCGTTTCCCAACATTAGTTACCTAAGAGGACTAAGGAAATGTTTCTCGGTTATGGAGGTGATAAAGAGTTCGTCGTAAAGGGTTACGTCGATTCAAGCTTTAACACTGATCCGGATGACACTGGGTCTCAATCTGGATAAGTATTGAACGTGGGATAAATTAGCTAAAGTAGCTCTGTGTAGAGCATTGTAGACATAGATATTTGCAAAGTACACATAGATCTGAATGTTGCAGACATGTTGACTAAAAACCTCTCTCACAAGCAAAACATGATCACACATTAGAACTCCTTGGGTGTTAATCACATGGCGATGTGAACTAGATTATTGACTCTAGTGCAAGTGGGAGACTGATGGAAATATGCCCTAGAGGCAATAATAAAATGTTATTATTATATTTCCTTAATCATGATAAAGGTTTATTATTCATGCTAGAATTGCATTGATCGGAAACTTAAATACATGTGTGGGTACATAAACAAATACCGTGTCCCTAGTAAGCCTCTACTAGACTAGCTCATTGATCAAAGATGGTTAAGGTTTCCTAAACATAGACATGTGTTGTCATTTGATAACGGGATCACATCATTAGGAGAATGATGTGATGGACAAGACCTGTCCGTTAGCTTCGCATATAATAGTTCAGTTTATTGCTATTGGTTTCTTAATGTCAAATTCATATTCCTTAGACTATGAGATCATGCAACTCCCGGATACCGGAGGAATACCTTGTGTGCTATCAAACATCACAACGTAACTGGGTGATCATAAAGATGCTCTACAGGTATCTCCGAAGGTATCTGTTCAGTTGGCATGGATCGAGATTAGGATTTGTCATTCCGTGTATCAGAGAGGTATCTCTGAGCCCTCTCGGTAGTACACATCACAAGAAGCTTGCAAGCAAAGTGACTAAGGAGTTAGTTACAAGATGATGTATTACAGAACGAGTAAAGAGACTTGCCGGTAACGAGATTGAACTAGGTATGTAGATATCGACGATCGAATCTCGGGCAAGTAACATACCGATAGTCAAAGGGAATTATGTATGTTGTCATAAGGTTCGACCGATAAAGATTTTTGTAGAATATATAGGAACCAATATGGACATCCAGGTTCGGCTATTGGTTATTGACCGAAGAGGTGTCTTGTCATGTCTACATAGTTCTCGGACCCGTAGGGTCCACACGCTTAATGTTCGTTGACGATATAGTATTACATGAGTTATATGATTTGGTAATCGAATGTTGTTCGGAGTCCCGGATAAGATCACGGACATGACGAGGAGCTTCGGAATGGTCCGAAGGTAAAGATTGATATATAGGACAATGATATTTGGACACCGGAAGAGTTTCGGGGGTACCGGATAGTCATCGGATCACCCGTAGGGGTTCCGGGAAGCCTGGGAGGCTATATGGGCTTAATGGGCCAAAGGTGGAACACACCAGCCCACAAGGGGGTAGTGCGCACCTCTCCCTGGCCGCCTACCCTAGGGGAAGGAAAGAGGGAGGTTTGGTGATAACCCACAAGTATAGGGGATCAGTTGTAACCTCTTTCGAAAAGTAAGAGTGTCGATCCCAACGAGGAGCTAAAGGTAGAACAAATATTCCCTGAAGTTCTATCGACCACCGATACAAATAGACGCTTAACGTTCGCTTTACCTAGAACAAGTATGAAACTAGAAGTACTTTATAGGTGTGATAGGATAGGTTTGCAAGATAATAAAGAGCCCGTAAATAAAAAGTAGGGGTTGTTTAGATAAAGAAGCAACTAAATTAGTTTTAGTAGAGAGATTTTTGTCACGGGAAATTTATCTGTCCTAGCCAATCAATAACTAGACCCGTAATCACTAGTGCAATTTTATATGAGAGAGAGGCATAAGCTAACATACTTTCTCTTCTTGGATCATATGCACTTATGATTGGAACTCTAGCAAACAATTGTAACTACTAAAGATCATTAAGGTAAAACCCAACCATAGCATTAAAGTATCAAGTCCTCTTTATTCCCATACGCAAACAACCTACTTACTCGGTATGTGTTTCTGTCACTCACGCCACCCACCATAAGCAAATCATGGACATATTGCAAACCCTACAACAGGGATCCCTCACGCTTGCACGGCACAAAGAGCACCATAGGACAGAACCAATAATAAAACATGCAACTCAAACCAATCACGATCATCAATCAACCCATAGGACAAAATGGATCTACTCAAACATCATAGGATAGCCATACATCATCGGGAAATAATGTATAGCGTTGAGCACCATGTTCAAGCAGAGATTACAGCAAGGAGAAGAGGTGTTACGCCGCTGCATAGAGGGGGAGAGAGTTGGTGATGACGGCGGTGAAGTAGTTGGTGTAGATCATCGTCACGATGATGGCCCCAGTGGTGTTCCGGCGCCACCGGGAGAGAGGGGGAGAGAGCCCCCCTCCTTATTCATCTTCCTTGACCTTCCCCCTAGATGGGAGAAGGATATCCCCTCTGGTCCATGGCCTCCATGGCTGCGGAGGGGCGGGAGCCCCTCCGAAATTGGATCTCTATCTCTGTTTCCTTATGTTTCTACGCTCCCTGATTCTGGACTTTCACCGTTTCTTAAATTCCCAGAGATCCGTAACTCCGATTGGGCTGAAATTTAAACACGATTTTTATCCGGATATTAGCTTTTCTGCGGCGAAAGAAGGGCACCAACCGCCTTATGGAGTGGCCACAAGGACCAGGGGTGCGCCCTACCCTCTGGGGCGCGCCTCCCGTCCTTGTGGACTCCTCGGGCACCGTCTCACGTTGATTTTTTCCCCAAACTCACATATATTCCAAAAAAAATCTCGTAAGTTTTTATTGCGGTTGGATTCCGTTTGATATGGATTTTCTGCGAAACAAAAAACATGCAACAAACAGGAACTAGCACTGGGCACTAGATCAATATGTTAGTCCAAAAAATAGTATAAAAAGTTGCCAAAATTATATAAAAGTTGTAGAATATTGGCACGAAACAATCAAAATTATAGATACGACAGAGATGTATCAGTGGGCCCCTCCTGCCTTTCCCTCCTCATGAGAGAAAGGAAAGGGGGTGCCACCTCCCCCTGCCTTCCTCCTGCGCACAAATAAGGAAGCGGGGCGCGGCTAGGGCAGTAGCCCAAGGAGGATTTGGTCTCCTTGGCTGCTCCCTCTCCCCCTCACCTATATATGTGGGAGGGGGCACCACACATAACCAGGACAATCTTTTAGCCGTGTGCGGTGCCCCACTCCACAATTTCGTCCCTCGGTCATATTTTCATAGTGCTTAGGCGAAGCCATGCGAAGATAGCATCACCGTCACTGTCACCACGTCGTCGTGCTGCCGGAACTCATCCACTACTTCTCCCGTCTTGTTGGATCAAGAAGGCGAGGACGTCGCCGAGCTGAACGCATGTTGAACGTGGAGGTGTCGTACATTCGGTACTTGATCGGTTGGATCGCGAAGAAGTTCGACTACATCAACCGCGTTAATAAACGCTTCCGCTTATGGTCTACAAGGGTACGTAGACACACTCTCCCCTCTCGTTGCTATGCATCTCCATGGATAGATCTTGCGTGTGCGTAGAATTTTTCTGTTTTCCATGCAATGTTCCCCAATAGAGGCGGCCTTCCTCGGCCTTGGCGCACCTGTTGGCGAGGTTAAATAGCTCCAGCGCCGAGTCCAGATCGTCATTGATGGCAAGCTTCTCATGAATCCTGACGTCCGTGATGCCGGTGGAGAACGGCGAGATGATGGCCTCGTCAGAAGCGCACGGGATCTTGTGACGCACCTAGCTGAAGCGTTGGATGTACCTGCAGAGGGTCTCGCCAGGGCGCTGCTGTTGGAGATATGCCCTAGAGGCAATCATGTATGATGATATTTCCTATGTGTTTATGAATAAATATAGTCCTTGGACATTATCAATGATGTGTATCAGCAAGTACGTGACTTGTTTGTCGGACTATGCATTGTATGATGTCTGTCCTAAAAGGTCCCTAGTCGAAAGGGCTGTGTGGACGCACAGCCGACTAGACTAGCATATGACACCGTTGATGGTTCGGTCTCACTAGCCATGGAGCATTGGATGCTAACCGTATAATATGGACTCGGAAGGATCTGGTCGGATTCGACGTAGTTGAATCCGAGTCGAGATAAGGTCTGAGTCGGACAGACCCAACTATGAGACGCATCAATATGTCATCTGTGAGTCTCTAGGACAACATACGTTCTATGTCTTAAGACCTGAGCTGACGCATGTACTCGGGGTGGTGACAGACTTGCTTTGGGCTGACCAAACGCTACTCCGTGACTGGGTAGTTACAAAGCTAGGTTTCGGGTTTGTCCAGTCCCATGCTGCGAGACATGGTCAAGCAAGATGGGATTTGCCCCTCCGGTCAGGAGAGATATATTCTAGGCCCCTCGTGTGATCCGACCAGGATAAGCATGGCCATGCGACAAGGATTATGAGATAATCCGGATAGTGGTCGGTATCACTGGAACGAGAAAGAGGTCGGGCTAGCACAAGGATGACAGTCTCGGAGCTCGACGACATATATCGTGAGGCAAAGGGAACAGAAGAGCGACACGTTGTACAGGTTCGCCTAACCAGCTTCACAGTCTGCTTGGTGTTCGGCATGCCTTGCTAGAGGCCGCTACCAACCGTGCAGTTCGGAGGTGATCCGAACTGCGACCAAGCCGACTTGAACCTAAGGGGTCGCGCGCTTAAGGGAAGGAACCTATGAGGTCGGTTCGGAGGACACTGGTCGGATGTAATCCGAGCTAGACTTGGAACGCGACCGAGTAGACTTTGGGCTTTAGGGTCCGTGCGAGGCCCAAGTGTTGAGCCTGCGATGGACGCCTATATAAAGTGGAGGTGCGGCACACTCATGCGGTTGATCACTTCGGCGCTGCGACTAGGGTTTGCATGTGTTGCGAATAGCCACCTCCACTTACCGCCGACTGTGTGATCGGACCTAGAAGTCTGCCGCACGGTGTTCCTCCTGCACGCGCGGATACCGATAGAGGCGGTGCACTTGCGCCGCTCCGGCTAACTTGTACGTGGGATTGGACGACCGGCTATTCGAGGGAGATCGGACGAGGAGGAGACGATCCACGCGGACACGCTGCCCCAACTCTTCTTCCACTGCACGGCACTGCGCGTCTAGTGGTAACGAACTGTGATCCATCTCCCGTAGCATGTTCTTGGTTATTCTACGCGTAGGAAAAATTTAATTTGCAGTCGACGCACCTACCGAAGATCCTAACAGCTGCTTCACACACCGCAGGTCATTGACGGTGAGGGGACGGTTGTCCGTGCCCTTGAAATTGGCGATGAACTGGTCACAGAGCTCGCCCCATGAAGAGATCGACGCTTCAGGCAGGTTCATGAGCCAGGGAGCGCACGCCGTCCTTGAGGGCTATGGGGAACTAGTTCGCCTTGACCTTGACGTCGTCGTTTGCCGCCTCGATGCTCAGCGTGTAGAGCTGAAGGAACTCAACGGGGTCGGGAATGCCATCATAGTGTGGGGCAGCTACGGCCTAAATCTCGTGGGCCAATCCACCCGACGAAGCTCACGGGTGAAGGCGTGACAGCCCACACCGCCAAAGGGTACCCCACTGGCGAGGGTGAGTGCCCGACGGCCGGCGCGCTGGTGGTGAGCGCCGGCCATGGAGCTGATGAAGTGGAAGTTGGAGCGGAGAGAGAGAACAGCGGCGCACCCCTACCTAGCGCGCCAAATGTCGAAATCGGGGCTCCAGGGACCCAAGAGGTTCGAACTCTGAGGTGCGCTTGTTCTTACCGCTCTACTCTATTCTGCTACCAACTACGGCGAGGTTGCGGTGAGCGCGAGCTAGCGGGAGCGGACTGGAGACACAATAGTTACCCAGGTTTGGGCCACCTTGCGGTGTAAAACCCTACTCCTGCTTGGTGGTTGGATTGCACTCGCGAGGAAGAAATGAGAATAGAAGTGTTGTCCGGGGAGGATCTCCTCTACGGTGGCACCCTATCCTCCTTTTATACACGCCTTGATCCTCTTTCCCCGAAAACATTGGCGGGAAGGGTTGCCACACAACGGCAATTTTGAAGCGAGATAGGGGCGCAGTCTATCCTGATGAAAAGTGGCCTTCGCTTGCAAAGCCACCATCCATGACGCGCATGTGGGCTCGGTGATGACCTCTGCCCTGCTCGCATGTCGTCCTGGTCTTCTTGCACTGGTCAAGCAACATTTGGGGGTTGCTTTGGGAACCGGCGTGCTGGCCTTGCCCCCTTAGCACAAAAGGGGAAAGCCTCCTCATCCGCACCTGCTGGCACGGCCTCTGGCATCGTTCATCACCGCGCGTGTCACCCACGTGAAGACTCAGGGCCGCGCGGTCGGGCTGAGCGGCCCCTGGCTTGACCGCCCGCGAGAGGGGCCTCGGGAGGCAGCCTCGGGAGACTGTCTCACAAGAGCCCCGCGAGGCATCTTGCTCGTGAAGCTTGCTGGTGGGCCACTCCTTGGGCTTCTTGGTATGCGCCGCTTGCTGGGCCGAAGGCAGACAACGCTGGGTACCCCCAATCCCATGGGCCCGACATCAGTGATTGTTGAGAGTTGATTACTTAATGCTAGCACTGCAGTTTGGACAGTGTCAATGACCGTGGTCATGGTGTCCTGTTTCTCATTGATGGCAGAGACATCATTTTGAAGCAACAACAAGTCCTCTTTCAGTTCATTTGTTTCATCCAGATTTGCGAGCACATCTGCGTTCATGGCTAGCAGATCTGCTACCTCAGCCTCATCAAAACTACGCTTCGAGCGCCCCATGATAGTTGAATTTTTTATAGGAATTTTACTGCCAAATTACCTGGTAAGCCGATCGGAAATCACAACTCTATCACCGCCTTCTCAAATCGCCTCCTAAAAGCAATATTGTTTGTAAATCAACCAGGGATTTTACCTCTAGAGCAAGGTGCGCTAGAAACTTGTTGATCTCAAAGAACTGTGACTAAATGAAAGGTCTACCGCGGCCGCCCGTACCAACTATCACGTCGCCTGTGCCGAGCTTGTCGCCGCATCCAAACAAGGGAGAGGGGGTGGGAAATCTAAAGCTCCTCCAGAGACTCAAGCCGCCAAGGAAAGACTGAGCTCTGAATACCAATTGTCATTGCCCAGAGTTGGAATTGAAGGGGAATTTAGGATGACGAACACGAACTACGGTTGAGAATTGGGGATCGGACCCAACTGAATATACCATCGAATATGACTTATAGCTGTATGTATGCTTGTGTTTGGTGTAATAGAGAATTCTCAGGAATGATAGACGCTTACATACACACAGGGTCGGCTCTTATATAGCCTTGACAATGACTAGAAGGTAGTAAGCAGTGAAAGTAAAGATGAAACCCTACAATAACAGCAAGTGAATACGAGCGGTTAGATCTTCTTTTACTAAGCTTCTGATTGCCGTTGGATAACTGAACCTTCAAGTGTTCTTCTGAAGAATTAGACATTCAGGTTGAGTCTAACAATGGTAAGGGGAGCAGGGGCTCTCAGTTGGAGATGTTCTTAAGGCCCAGTTCTTTTTCCAAAATTTGGGGATCTCCCAAAATCCAACGCCTACCCAGCTTCTCTAGAATCTTTAAGCCCCAGATAGGATTGTAAAACAAATGAGGCTTAAAGATTTCGGGAGAAGCTGAGTAGGGGCCGGATTTGAAAATAATCCCCAGATTCTAACAAAAGAATATTAGATAGGATTGTAAAACAAATGGGCTTTAAAGATTGCGGGAGAAGGTAGAACTGGGCCTAACGTGTCACTGCATGAGCTGTCCGTCCGGGCGCCCCCCTATCCCCTCCGTGCGCCGAAGCAAGGGACGCCCCCAACCCCAATCCTGTTCGCGCGCGGCTCCACCGTCCCGGTTCCCCTTTGTGGCCGGCACCGCGGAGCATGTGCTTCCTCCTGCTCGCCGTTGCTGCCCGCCATCGTCAGCTCCTCCGTTTGCCCGAACAACAGCAACTACGAGGCCGGCGCCTCCGTCCGCCCCTATAACAGCAGCTGCGCGGCCGACACCTCCATTTGCCCCCCAACAACAGCAGGTGCGTCGATGGCGTCTCCAAGGAACTCGCCTCCTTATGCAACTCCCTGGGCGCCGAGGTAGAGGCAGGGATCTCCTGCTCAGACATCACGGAGTGGAAGGCTTAACATAATAGATTATCTGATGGGGATGAAGCTAAATCTTCTGCTGGAAAGGACTTCCCTGCTCTGAGGTGTGCTTTCTTCCTTTTCGTTTTCATTTTCTGCTTTCAGATGGTACTGCTCAGTTGGCAAATTTTGCTTCTGAACTTGCTAGGTTGGCAATTACTGAAACAGACTGCAATCGATAATTTATTGATGGAGACTGCAAAATCATGGTTATTTGCTGGAACGCATTAGACTTATAAAAATATCACTTAGAATTCACAATGAGAAGGGCTATGAGTATGACTGATATGAGAGGTATTGTCTTGTACATTGAAGAGAAAGAAAATATATAAGGTTGAGCAGTGAGTCATTGCCAGGTGGGAGTGTAGTTCCAAGAGTAATTACGGCTCTTCGTCATGTTTATCTATTTATCATAAATTTCAGAATAGTATTACATTTTAATTGGTCCAATGTGCTCCAGCAAATGATTAAAATTGTGCTGTATCCTTCAGTGGATTGTTGATTTTTGCGATGTGCTCGGGAATGCCAACCAATTGTAGAATCAGAGCCAGTTTTGCTTTTCTTTTATCTGATCACTTTCCTAGAACTTCTGTATATTTTATAATTGTGTGTTTGTGTCTCACCATTGTAACCTGGTTCCTCTATAATGCACTGTTGTTTGTGATTTCAAATGTAAACTAGAGCATGGAATGTTGAATAAATTTAGTTCCTGCTACTCCCTTGTACCAGCCTAGAGATTCTTGGTTACATATTATGGGGTAAAATAATATTAATTAAATGAATCACAGTGTGCAATGATTTTAGAATGTTTTTTTTATGTAGCAGCCTAAATTTCTTCATGACTTATTATCAACTTTTTCATGCACTGGACATGACATGAATGTTCATGTCCTGTGAGAGAAATGGTAAAACAAGAATGAAGAGTGCTTTTATCTCCAGATAGTCTGTTTAGCCTCTTTAGTGGGCATCTTTGAAGTTTGAACAACACATCTATGTTAGTTTAGTTTATACTATTTCTTAACTCCATTTTGTATGTAACCTGATGTTATTTTTCAAGGATGGATTGAACTGAATACTGCTAATATTTTCAGTATGTCAGAGATTCAGAATGCTCGCTGTATCATGGATTTACTGCCAGAGATGTTGAATGCTTTAGACCGTGGAAACAGAGAGGTACAAGAAAATTCCATCAACCTGCTTTTAATTCAACCTTCACAAAAATATGGACCACTTATCTTTAGAAAGTTGCAACCAACAGTTGAACATGGTATCCTGATTTGTCACTTTATGGTTTATAAAAGATAATCCATATTTTATTTGCGAAATTTGTCCTTGTTGTGATCACATAGAAATATGGACCAGTTTTAGTTTCAGATATAACCTTGTTGTGATCGCATAGAACTGATTGTACTTGAAAATATGCTTTTGTACTACCACACCACAGAATTTCCCTCAGCCTGCAGCTTTTTAACATGAATAGTGTTATCTGGTATCTTTTCTAATTTTTAATAGTGCAGAGTGTAAACTAATCATTCTTCTCTTAAAATTATGTTCATATTCTATATATATGCACAGGTCTCAATACATTTCTATTTATTTTATGATCTTATTTAATCTAATGATTGATGTGCGGTTTCAAGAGTTTTGCCATGCATCCCCCGTGGTTGTGACTCCACTTCATTAACACACTGAATTTACTAAAGATAAATGCAGTAGAGAAATAAATATTTGAGCTCAGAATGTTACACACATATCTTCATCAGGTTTCAGCATCTCTATTGTTGTTTTTAGGCTGATTAGCTTTGAACCGTATGTTTCCTTTGAAATATTTACAAGTCCATAGCTCTTTATTATTTGTAGAATTGGAGGCGCTTTCTTTAGTTTTCTGCTTCTTCCCACAAATTAAGTAATTCCTTTTCATATTTATCGATACAACCAAGTGGTGAGCTGGTATCTTTTTTTTTCTTGTAACTTCTGTAAGTTGAAGGTGATATTGACTGAAAGAATCTTCAGTGTGTTGCCCCCTTATTGTTGTAACACACGATCTTAGATTTCTTGATTATAAATATTTAGCAGTCATGTGGATGCACAACTGAGCTATATTTTTTTTATTGCGGGAAAACTGAGCTATATTGTTTTCATCTAAATTTTTAGTATTATATGCATCCAACTTGGCTTTTAGAGAAGTTGAGAAGATATGAACATGCAACTTTGGCTACTGTAGGTAATGGTGACAGCAAATAGAAACTATGTGTTGTTATGGTAGTTACGTGTTTATCGAGAGCAAGATTTTCCAATATGCCTATCTGGGAATTAATACCTTGCATAAATATATTCAAGTCTTCAGGATTATTCTACTTATGTAATGAAATTTATGTGCCACTTTTAGCTGGCCAAGATATTTGAGGCCAAGAAGTTGAAGATAGTTCCTAGTTGCCTTGCCATACGCTGTGTTTGTCATCCTCACTGGCGAACTGATCATAATATCATCCCACCAGCGTCCGTCAATGTATGTTTGCGTTGTCGCTACTTAACTCTTGCTGAAGAGGTGTACTTGTGTCTGAACTTTGTTGTGCTGATGATTTGTGATGACATGGATGTGCTGAATAATGTGTGTCATTCACATGCCTGTTTAGATGATCGCGGGTTCCTCTCTTCAATTGGCTCTGTCTTGGCGAGAAGATTTGATGGCAGCTTACTGATTTGACGACAAACAGCCTACTTCAGAGCTCTATGCATATGGACTCATGTAGCTCAGAAGAAAATTTGTTCATTTTGGAACTTCGTGAGTTATTTCCCTATCCATTTTTTCGTTCCTCATCGTTGACACATATGAAGCCTCGGCTGGTTGATTCGTACGTTGTTCAGAGTTTTAGATGTTTGTTTTTATAGCCTGCAGCTTCCACAGGTATTCATTTAACCTCCCATGACAAATATGACGAATTGAAACATTCTCATTGTGCTGTATGGAGGTTGGTCATTTATTCTTTTTTTAGGCTCTATTTGCCGCCCAGCCTCTGAAATGTCTATGTTCATAGGTATCCAGCTACACCTGGAGACACTAGGATCAGGGAAAACTACGCTACAATCATCCTTAAATCTTCCCACCAAAGTGGTAAAATGGTCGAACTCGTTGGTGTTTTTTCTTTGAGATGGAAATTACTGCATTTTATTATTCAGAAATTTTGGCACACTCCTAGAGCACCAAGCCAAGGGTGGCAGACCTGATCATGGGCAGCCCGGCCCGAAAAATGGGCCAGGTTGGGCTCCATTTCGCTGCCTGAAAGTCCATTCTAGCCGGGCTCAGGCTTTAGTTCTGCGGCACTTCGGGCCGGGCTTACACGTGCGCGTTCTGAAAACAACATTTGAGCTGGGCTTTTGGGCTTGTTTTCAGGCCAGCTTGGGCTTGAGGAAAGGGGCAACTTTGGGCTTCGGTGCTGGCTCGGGCTTGTAGTTCGAGGTTCAGGCTTTTTTAAGCCCAACTCAAAACCCGGCCCGACATATGATCAGGTTTACGCGGGGTACATGTAACCATATTTTACAAATTTTATTATTTCTACGACCTTCCTTAGCTAAAATATGTGCTATGAGGGTAGCACACTGAGCGTGTGGTTACCGAAGTGAAAGTCCCAAGCAGGGTTGTAGAGAACCATGTCGAGTTTGACGAGAGTTGGATTTTCACGCTCGTTGCTCCATGTAAACTTCCTATTCTGAAGGTGGATTTCCTTCAGAGAGCAATTAGAGAGAGAGTGCTCCCTAAGAGATCCACTATCCGAAGATTTAGGTTGAGGTTGTTTCCTACCGGCCTCTTGGTAAATGAGGTTAAAGTCACCCATAACCAGCCATATACTGTCACTTGTTAACCTATTATTATACCTTTTCTCTAGTCCCATGAAATTCTCAAACTCAAAGATGGATGCATATGTTGTGTAAATTTTTGCTAAATGGTATCAATAAATAGCGTATCAGCTCCATAAATTTGACATCACAATAATTATATCAGAAATTACTTAATTTGGTGAACTTATTTTATAGGTTGTTCAAAAAGTAGGTGCCAGAAAATTAGCAACATGCTTGATTAAGTAGATCATAATCTAACTTATGAAATGCATCCATACTAAAAGTGAGCAATCCCTATCTTTGAACTTGCCGACATAAGGGTACCGTGAAAAAAACACTTCGTCTTGTCCGC
>NC_041391.1:521180786-521209543 GCF_002162155.2 Triticum dicoccoides
AGGCGGCGGGGGGCTCTCTTCCTTCTCGTTGGCCCCCTGCAACGTGGGATGCGGTGGCCACCCGAGGGCGCGACACTTGACAGGGCTTGGCGGCACGGCTGGTCGTGCCAGCGGCGCGGGCAGCCGTGGTTGCTGCGGAGGCTGCGTGGATCCGGCTAGGCGTGGGGCGGCGGGGACGGCGAGCGGCTAGTGCGAAGGTTCGTGGCGGCGGCGGCTATCACGCCGCGGTAGGGTGCAGGGGGCCGAGGGCACCAATGGCGGGGTCGTGCGCGTGCACGCTTAGGCCGGCCCCTGGCTTGGGGTGGCTGGTTGCTTCCGGCCGTGTTCATGGCGGCCGGTGCGCTAGCCGATCCGGTGGTAGCGTGCCCAGCAGATTCAACGCCTGGAGTTCGGCGGGCGGCGTGGGATGGGCAGTGGCCTGGTGTGGCTGCTGCTCTGGCCGTGGATGTATCCACGATAGCTTGGCAGGTCGGATGCGGCGGCGGCTGACATGTTTCGGCGTTGGTTCGTCCGTAGGCGGCGTGCGTACCTTCGATTCCTCTCCCCGTTGTCCATGCGCCACTTCCTTCGAAGGGCTGGACTTCTCCCAGCTGCGGTTCATCGCTCGTCTCGCGCCCGACAGCACGACCGAGCTCGTCCCGTGCCCGGCAGCAGGACCGTGCTCGTCTTGCGCCCAGTAGCAGGACCACGCTCGTCTCGCACCCGACGACAGGACGGGCCGATGGAGGCCAGTTTGGCCGGCCTATTGGGTCTCGGCGTTGGGGGCAGCTCAGGGGTGCTAAAGGCGGGGCCTTTCCACTCATCTCTTTGGGTGGGGTGGCGCTGGGTGGGGTGGCGCTGGGTGGCGAGTGAGGTGGCGTCAAGGTCTTGGATGCCGGGGCGACGGCCCTGGTGGTGGTGTCGCGGTGCTCATGGGCAAAGCCCGTGCCTTGGTGCTGCCTGGTGACCATGATCGTGTGGGCGGCATGGTCGCCGGGGTGTGGCGTTCGGTGGCGATGAGTATTGGGCCGGGGTAAAAACCTGTTCTATCTTCGGACGGACTGGCGGCGGCGAAACTCGTTCCCTTCTTGAAGGCGTCGTCGCAGTCTTCATTGCCCGTCGTGTTGCTCTAGGGGAAACTCTGACCCTCGGGTCGGGCGGTGGCGGCGCTCCGGTGTCGTATCCTTTCTGAAGGCACCGCCTTGGAGCCTACGGGTCGTCATATGCGGCTTCATCTCTTTGCGGTGGCGTGTTCACGGTCGAGGACCCGACTGCTCTTGTAGTGCTTAGAGTGGTGTTGCTGCGCTCAGTGCATATGTGTCTTGCCTTGGGTGTGTGCGAGTGTTGTGATGGCGTGCAATTTTTCCCGGGTTGTTGTTGGTCGATACTTTATAGATAAAGCGGGGCGAGAGCCTTTTTCGGTAACTTGCCGACATGGTTTTGCTATGCCAAGGCTAACACCATATTTTCCAATTTAGGTATCGGGGTATGGCATTTTGGGGTAAATTCATAGTTGAGGATTTAGTTTGTAGTTTTAGGGAAAATCGTTTGCTTGGATAAATATAATGGGGTTTGAATAATACTCGGTTTTCACTTGATGTTTCATTATTTGCCTGATGTTCTTAGTTGGCAATGATTATTTCAAAGGGTAAGGAGGCATGCACCGGTTTGAAATGGCACCATCCAGTTATGCGAGTGAGAAGGGTCTCTTTTCTTTTTCTGGACACAGTGCAATAGGAGATCGTCATATATTTTTTTCTTTTTCTGGACACAGTGCAAATAGGAGAGTGCTCCTCTTTGCACATTTGTGAGAACCATTACAGGTTATCATAAAACATGCGGTTATGTGAAAAACAAATCGGGGTTTCTTTCTTGATATTTAAGTCAATTCAACGGTGGGATATGACTACCATAATCATCACAATCTGTTATAGCGGCCTAGTACATTCCTTGCGTTATGCGTACATGTTTGACCGATGCTCGTTAGGAGCGGCAGGCCGGGGAGCAACCTGAAAGGAAAGCCAAACGAAAAGGCAGACGCTTGTGTGTGTCATCTCATTATTACAGGATTCAGCTCGTTGACGTAAACCAGGTCCTCATTTTACTCCAAGACCTTTTCGTTTTCGGTTCCATGGAGGCGGACGCCGAATCAATTTCTTAAACCGGAGGGGGTACGTTCATGGCGGCCCTCAACCCCACTGAAACACACCGCCATCACCCAATCAAACCGCTCAATCACCCCCACAACACGCCAGCCCCTAATCAACCGCTCGTGAGCCATCATGCACACTGGACGCCCGAGAGACCCCGAGAGCGTTCGGTGCAACGACGCACCAACTCACTCACCACTTCATCCATCCTTTGACGCCAAGATAAAACGATGGAACAAAGACGGAGCAGCGCCCACTCAGTGACTGCCGGTAAGACCCAGAGCAGGCGCAGCAGCCAGCAGATCAGATGTGCCCCACCCGACAACGGTCACCACCGCAGCCAGGCAAGCGGTCCGTCGACCTTCCGTTCCATTACCACCCCCCGGGATAGAAAGGCTGGCTGGAAAGCGAAGGGGCGAACGAACAGCAGGATGATTGCGCTACGCACCACGGCTCTGGCCGTCGCACTCGCAGCCCGCAACGCAACGACAGCACGGCCCGCCGGTCAACCATGCGCACTAGCGCCGATCGAGCCGGTCCAACGAGCTTCGCCCTCGCCATCATCGCGCGCCCACCCATCGGTCGTCGCCGGTCTCACCCGTCGCGGTTGGACGTGGATCCTCTAACTTTGCAATCCCTGCCATACCCTGCCTTTGAGTCACTGACAGGTGGGCCTCATGCTTTGTGAGACCCGTGTGTCAGTGACTCAAAGGTAGGCTTGGCCATGGCAGGGGATCCTCGTCCGTCGCGGTTGAGGTGAGCAGTGAGAGCCAGTGACCTTCTCCGCGGCGGAAACTACCGGCACTAGGCTAGGCTAGGCCAGGCGGCTTGCCTCCGAAGCGAGCGAGCGAGCGGCCGGCGAACATGCGAGTGGCGACCTCTGGGCCAGTGCTCACAGGCGTCTCTCTTCGGGGTCGGGTCGGGTCAGGTCAGGTGCCCACATCATGCGGTACTTGAAACTCAAGTGCGACGGACGGACGGACAACAGTAAGGCCAACTCCACCGCGCGACCCTATCCTGTCCGCCCCCGTCCGTTTGGGATAAAAGGGACAAAAGAGACGGTCCAGCGTGCGGGCGCAAACAAACTTTGTGTCCACTTTGTGTCCGCTTTCGACCCATCCCCGGTCCAAACTTGCGCTGGTTTTGGGGTGAAACGGACAGCGCGCGGACGGGCGGGACGCCCGCGCTTGTCCTTTCCTGGCCCGCCTGTCGGTGGGAGAAACCAAAACCCCCCACGCCCATTTGGCGCCATTTGCCCCGAACCCTCCCGCCTCCCTCCCGCCGCCCCCTCTCTCCTCCGTCCATGGCCGACGCCCCGCCGAGTTTCGGCGGCCTGGCCGTCGACCCGCCCGGAAAGGTGAAGAAGAAGGCGCCAAGGAAGCCGCGGTCGGAGTGCACGCCGGAGGAGATCGCCAAGTTGGACGCGGAATCGGCGAAGAGGAGGGAACGGAGAGCGGTCGTCAAGCTCAATGCCGTCGCGGCCAAGAGAGCCGCCATGCACGAGGAGTTGGAGGCCGCGCGGCGCAAGACCGCTGCCGACGAGAAGGAGGACCTCGTCAACAAAGCGCACGCCATCCTCATGCTTGGAATGGGCCGTCCTGCCGGGTTCCCTGCAGCGGCCGTCGCCCCGGCGAGCACCAGCTCATCGGTCGCCCGGCCTACGCACTGCCAGTCGCCGACGTCGCGCACCACGCCCATGTCACCCGGCTTCCCTCCACCAAGGCACGACAGACAGACCCGTTTCTCGGGGTGCCGGAGGTGGGCTTGTTCGCGCCGTCCACACCGCGCCCCGCGGCCGTCATCGACCTCAACGTCACGCCCGGGTCCAGCAGCGGCGGCCGGCCGTCCGTCGAGATGCTAAGAAAGCAGGCACGGGCACCGTTCACGGGCACCATGCCGGTCCCCCGTGTCTTGTTTGACGGAATGCCAACCCCAACGCCAGCGGTCGACGACCCCTTCTACAACCGGTACATGGAGGACGTGATCTTCGACGGTGGCCATGGCCGTACCTACGACCTCGATGAGACCCAAAATCAGGATGGCCGTGCCGAGTACGTCCCCGACGAAGAGGCCGACAATCGTGCTGACTACGACCACGGTGACTCGTGGCATGAAGACGATGACATCTATGTCGAAGGTGATGAAGAAGAAGAAGAAAGCAATGACGTTGATATTAGTGGTGCGCCATTGTTCATCGACGAGCTCACCCAAAGAGCCGAGGCACAAAAGAAGAGGAAGAGCATTCGCACGGGTTCATATACACAAGATGAGGACAAGTTGATTTGCCAAGTTTGGATGGAGATTAGCCAAGATCCGAGGACCGGCGCGCAACAAAAGGGCATTGTTTTTTGGACGAGAGTCCACAAAACATTCCATGAAAGGAAGATGTTTGAGCCCTACCAAATTACAAGCAACCGTGGCATCGGCTCTATTCAAAAAAGATGGTTGTTCATCCAACAAGAGTGCAACAAGTATTGCGCCGCATTTGAGAGCGTTGAAGCACGGCCCGTGAGTGGTCTCGGCGTTGGGGACATGGTATGGTCTCCTCTTTCTAGCTCTTTCCTTGCTACGGCCATGAGGCTTCGACCGTGTATATGTTTGCATGTTCACTTGTTGTTGATCATGTTGTGTAGGCATTTCAATCTTTGGAGGCATTCAAGGCCCGGCACAATGACAAGCCATTTACTCTTACGCATTGTTGGACGATCATCAACAATTGCCCCAAGTTCAAGGACCAATACCGTGAACTTCAAAGAAAGAGAGGCAAGAAGACGGCCAAGTTTGCCGGAGGTGGGGATGGCGAGGCGTTGAAGAGGCCGAGAGGCAAGACCAACTCCAAGGTGGACGACATACGTGACGCGTCATCCATGGCCTTGCATGAGACTTTGCATGGCATGATGTCCCAAAAGGATGTGAGGGACGAGAAGAAGCGGCAAAGCAAGGACGAGCAAATGAAGCAGTACCTAGACCTTCAAAGACAGAAGCTTGAGATGGAGGAGGCGGCCAAGAGGAGGAAGCTCGACATGGAGGAGGCGGCCCGGCAAAGGCAGCTCGACATGGAGGAGGCGGCCCGGCAAAGGCAGTTGGACATCGAGGCCAACAACATCGAGGCTAGGCAGAGGCAGCTCGACATCGAGGCCACCAATGCCGCCACCAAAGCGAAGGAGGTGGCCCTTGCAATCATGAGCGTGGACTTGTCGAAGATGAGCGACAAGACGAGGGCCTGGTTCGAGGCCAGGCAGAAGGAGATGCTCGACGCCGAAGGCCTGAACTAGGTCGTCCGATCGGCGTGGCCGTTCTTTTTGAGGCTGGCATGGGTGCCGCCCGCCCGTCGGGGCCGCTGGCAGTGTGCCGGCGAGAAAACATTCATTTTGGAGGCCGGCTGTGTTGCGGGCCGCTGGCTGTGTTGCCGGCCGCTGGCTGTGTTGCCGGCCGCTGGTTGTGTTGCCGGCGAGGAGAACTATTCATTTTGGAGGCTGGCTGTGTTGTCGGCTGCTGGCTAATGCCGGCGATGGACGTGTAGGCCGGCGTGATGAACCGGGGCCGCTGGCCTGAACTACGGCTTGGCATTTGAAATGCTGCTTTTTAGTTTTTTAAGTGGACGCGGACATGATGGGGCAAATGGATGCGGCCGCGCGCTGCGCGCACGACCACCGCATCCCAGGACAGGCCCGGACACGGCCCCAAACCCTACCCAAACGGACAGAATCCGAACAAAACAGACGTCCGTTTGGGGTCGCGCGGTGAAGTTGGCCTAATGTGGGGATTCTCGTGGCCAGCTCAACAAACGGTCATTTTTTTTTGACCATGTCAACAAACGGTCATTGTGTGGATCGTCTACTACACTACACTATTTTATTTGCCTAAATAAGAGAAACGGGCTGCTGTTGCGAGAACTTGTGCTGGTGCTGGTGCTGGTTTGGGCAAAGAGAACCAGGCCCCTCGCCGCCATGCCTTTTACTACTACAGTACTACTATTTCAATCCGCGAACAATATTTTGGGCGGAATAATCCATGACCAATCAAACAAGTCCCTGAGGGAGACAATGCCCGTGCTGACCTTTCTATTTTAATCTGTCCCCACTTGGCGAAGCAGGTTGACTTTTCAAACTGCCCGGTGGCACCACCACCCTCCCTCCCCTCTGCCCGCGGCACAAATCCCAGCTTCCTTGGGTGATTAGGACACCATCATTAGCACTGATCTAGTCCTAGATTTTGGCGTCTCGTAGTACTATACAAAAACGTGGAACAGGCTCAAACCCAGCAGCCGACGACGAATCGGAACTCTCAGGCAGCTACTATTCGACGGTGACGCAGAGCTCATGCATGCTCTTACTTAGCTCACCATTTTTCAAACATAGAGAGATAATAAATTATAGTACAAAGCAAACGAAAAGTCTAACCCGTCGAATAGTTAAATTGCCGGCAGTTCATCTGCAACACCGAGTGAGCGAAGAGTATCTTATGCTGCACAAGACGTATCGTGTAGTAGTACCAGGTTGCGGCACCAGCAGTAGCTGTCGATCTGTCAAGTGTGAACCGTGATGCTGCTTTTAAACAACATTTTACCTACGCCCACTTTCGACACGGTGATGGCTCCTGGAGCAAGTTAACAAAAGCTCCAAAGAGATGGCATGTAAACACAAAGAGATTCACTAGTTCTTAATGCAACAAGTGCGCAAAAACAAAAGTAAGTTGACACATCCTAATCGGCCAGTGAAGATGCGATGCGCCCACATCGAATGCAATACTGTATCCTGATCATCCCACACTCACATAGCCCACAAGTCACCGGCAAACCGCAACCCATCATGCGAGAGCATTTGGAGAATCTCCTGCAAATTGCCGCCAACTTTCGTGTAACTCAAGCAAAATACACTGTTTAATTCGGTAGAAAGCTCTAACAAGACGTAGTGAGCACAGATGATTCTTTCTTGGCCCTTTTTGTTGCTCGTCCGGTCGGCGTGCAAAAGTTGGCGGGAGCAAGATACTCAACAATAACTCGGGTCAGAGCAAGCAGAAAGAGGTTGGGCGATCATTGATTAGTCCGGTTCGGTGCACCAGCAAACGAAAAGAGTAAATGGAGATGGAGGGAGCAGCCATCGGCCATATGAATGCGCTGCCGGCCTCCATGTGAAAGCTCTGACCAAACGGAATTCAATTGATGCGTCTCTCACAGAGCAGTGGCGGACTGGCGGTAGGAGTATTCATAGACCATCCATCGGCTCAGATTCTGAATTTCGTTCGGACAGCACAATGCGACCGCGAACCTTCTTTTTAATCGGCACACACTCACACACCCCCACCGGATCTCTCTCGCTCATAACTCGGGCATTCAATTCCATATATGCATTCCCTGCACCTACTGCCATCACGCGTCACTAAGGCAGTCTATTCATTCTTTAATTCCCAGACATCAAAGCGGCAACGGATTGAATTTTTGCAAATCAAATCGGATCAGGACCAGACGGCTAGCTGTGCAACGTAGTGATCGGGCAGCTGAACTCGTCACAAATTGTTCGGCCGGCAAGCAAGCAAGCAGGCAGGCAGGACAGGAGTAATAACCTAGTTGTGGTATATGTCAACGGAGTGTTCTCCGAGTATGAAATCTCACGGACTCATCTTCACAAATGGACAAGATGTAAAAATCCACAAAAAGCTAAGGGTGGTAGTAATTGGGATTGGGTGATGAAGGAAAACTAAAGAAAAATCAAGGAGAAGAAAGAAAAAGAAGGGATCACCGGAAGCGACCGCCGTCGGCGAGCTTCCGTGAGCGGCAGCGTCCAACAGAGGCGGCGCTGTGGAGCGGCGACGGCCGCAGCTCGGAGGAGAAGGTGCTCGAGTCCGGCGGCTGCGCGGCGCGGTGGCGGCGCCCGGGGCTGGGCCGCACCAGCGGGCTGAGGCAGACAGCAAATCCCGAAGGCATGCTGCTGGTCTGCCGGCGCCGGCATGGGGTCCTCCGCATCGGGGAAGGAGACGGCCGCCACGGGGGATCGGCGGGCGAGCTGCTCTCCTCGCCGCTGCCCTGACTGCCCCTCTCCGGCGAGAGCCCCCGGTTGCTGACCACGCGGCAGGAGCGCCTGGGCGGCGGCGACGCGGGTAGCACGGCGTCGGCCGGTACCTGCTTCCTGCGACGGCGCGGGATGATCCCGGCCAGCCAAGAACGGCTCTTCTTGCGCTCCTTGGTTTTTTCCTTGTCCTCCGGTCTGTGGTGCCGGTGGTGGTGGTTGCCGAAGAGCGTGGCGAGCACGGAAAATTTCCCGGCGCGCGGCTTCTGGTACCCGATCTCGCCTTCCTCGAGCGGGGCGCTGCCGCCGTAGGCGGGGCCGACCTGCGGCGTCCGGAAGAAAAGCAGGCTCGGGTGGTGCCTGAGCGCGCCGCCAGAGGAGTCGGACTTCCTGCGGGACACGTACGGCGACACGGACCTCGGGAACGCCGGGGCCGGCGCTGCCTCCGCGGGCGGAGCGGGGGCGGTGGCCGGAGGAGTGGACGGCGACGACGCGTCGTTCTGCGCGGCGGCGAGCACGAGCAGGCGGTCCCGCAGGCACGTGGCGCAGACGCCGCCACCGGCCTGGAACGGGTGCCTCTTGCACTTCATGCCCATCTCATCTCATCCCCCCACACCCGTCGCCGCCAGCGATGACGAGGAAGCGAGGCGGAAGCGGCGGCTGCTAAATTCTCGCGGCCGACGCCGACGCGCGCACCTGCCGTCCTCCTTTGCTTTCCTTTTTGGTTTGTTTAAACTTGGGTGGGCTTCTTGGAAATGGGAAGTTGGTTGGCGGAGCTGGTGCAGGTGTCCGGGCGGGAAGATGGGATCTTTTCTCCGTCAGGGGAGGGACGCCGCGGCCGCCGCGGGCTTAAATAAGGTTCGGAGACGAAGAGAAGAGAAGAGAAGAAGAGCGGGTAGAAGATGGAGTCGTGGACGGACGGAGGCGATCGACAATGATACCTGCAGGAAGAGGGGGAGTGGGCGATGCAATTGACCGCGTCTTCGACGATTCGATTGGTTTGCGTTTCAGTTATAAGGTGACACAAGTGGATTTGCCGTTGGACCGGGCTTGGGCTGGGTTCCCGTTCCCGGTTTCGTCGCACGGTGGCGTCGGCTGAAGGTGCACACTGTGCGCAGAGAGAACAATGAATGTGCCGAGTAAAGTCGCATTTTGGATTTGGCATGTCTATACTCCCCCAATAGTTATGATAGGGGGGAAAACAAACATTCACCCCTCCAATAACTCCCCGAATCAATTCCTTATTATCCGCTTTTCGCGAAATTGAGGTCCGCTTTTCTATCTTTCGAGCAGGAAAACATGTGGTGTTTCCTCTATCTGTGCAATGGCGCCGACTGTCGGGACTGAAAGTATTATTGACTCTCCTCAAAACCGAGCTTCGTTTCTCTATCTTTGGGGAGGAAATGCGCCGCGTTTCCTCCCTCCATCCGCACATTGACGCCAACGGAGCTCTTTTTACCGTATCTCCCCACGAGAGCGAGGCGTCCTGATTTCTCCCTCGATCCGTGCATCGACGCCAACTGCCATGAGCGGAAGTATTCCCGACTCTCCTCGAAACTGAACTTTGTTTCCATATATTCGGAGAGGGGAATGCGCCGCATTTCCTCCCTCCATTCACGCATTGACGCCAATTGCCACGACCGGAAGTATTATCCACTCTCCCCTAAATGAAGCGTTGTTTCATGTATATCGCCTCAAGAGAGAGAGGCGCCCTGATTCCTCCCTTGATACGTGCATCGACGCCAACTGCCGCGACCAGAAATCTCCCCTACCACCACCACCACGCCGCCACTCTTCATTTCATTCCTCCGTTTTTTGGATTTGGCATGGTCAAAGTTGTTTTTTGGATTTGGCCTATTTTATACCTAGTTGTAGGCAAAATAGAGACATTAAGAGACAAAATGATGCATATTTCTAAATACTTAATATATTGTCCATGTGTTTCTAACAAGATAAGTTCTGAGTGAACTTATTTCATGTATTTCTACTATTTAAGGGGTTTGATGTTTGTACGTCATCAAATGTGGTTTCGTCCCCCTGTTTTGGAATAATCTAAACCAAGTCGGTGCTTTCATTTCCTTGTCCTACTGGAAACCATGTTCTAAATGAACTCAATCAAATCTTGCCAAAACCACTTGCATTCTTGATCAAATCAAATCTTAACAAAATATCTACTAAATCAAAAGTCTCCTTGCCTCCTCATACCTATACCCAAATAAAATAAAATCTTACCAAAACCTCAACCAAGTCAGAACTTTCCTTGCCTTGCCCTGCCTATACTAAATCAAATCAAATTTTATCAAAATCTAGAATATGGTGGGTATAACGTATATGTCGGACATGGTTGATGTTGAACCACTGAAATATGTATGCCCATGTTGCCACACACGGGTAATTAGCTAGTGGAATTTAATTTGGGGGACTGCTATAGCGCAAGGACGACTTCACACTACTTCATGTATCACCGTGTTGTCACCATGATTCATGAGCGCCTGTGTGGCCGTTGAACGTTGTGAAGCCTGTCATGTCGTAAGAAGTAGCTCGACGTGTTAGCCTCATAATCAATTATTCATCCCTCACTTTGTTAACTTAACTATTCATCTATTATAGATTTCATCCTCATTGTCCTTTTACAGTTGCCAATCATTTTTTTCCCGCCGCGTCACTCTCTTGTGGCCATCTATGCAACATATCCTTGCCATTCACCCTCATCACTACTAGTGCTCATTCCTTCGCGAACTCTCGCCATATGTCACGCCTCCCTACCGTATGGTCAACCCTCACTAGGCCTTGTTTGTTCAAACATGCATGTTAAGGTAGATCTCATCACTATGGAGGGATGTGGAGAATGGAAGGGAGTAAGCAAGTGAACCTGTAGACTTCGACATTGGGATGGCAGAGCAAACAATCACTCAACTTTTTGATCCAACAACTAGCATTGATAGGTAGTGGTATAGTAACTGACGTGGCTAGAGACTGTGTTGGTATTTTCCCAAAGAGGAAAGGGATGTGCAGCATAGCTACGGTAAGTATTTCCCTCAGTTGTGAAACCAAGGTATCAATCCAGTAGGAGAACCAAGCAACACTATGTAAACAGTACCTGCACACAAAGAACAAATACTTGCAACCCGACACGTAAGAGGGGTTGTCAATCCCTCCTCGGTAAAAAGATAGATAAAATTGTCTGAGTTTGGATAAATAGATCTTGATAAAACACAAAATAAAATAAGTAAAGAAAAAGTGCAACAAGATATTTTTGGGTTTTTGGAAATATAGATCAGAAAATAAATATGGAAAAAGATAGATCGGAAAGCAAATATGATAAAAGATAGACCCAGGGCCCGTAGATTTCACTAGTGGTTTCTCTCGAGGAAATAACACACGGTGGGTAAACAAATTACTGTTGGACAATTGATAAAGAACAAATAATTATGACGATATCCAAGGCAATGATCATGAATATAGGCATCACGTCCAAGATTAGTAGACTAAATCCTGCCTGCATCTACTACTATTACTCCACACATCAACCACTATCCAACATGCATCTACTGTATTAAGTTCATGGAGAAATAAAGTAATACAATAAGAACGATGACATGATGTAGACAAGATCTATTCATGTAGGAATAGACCCCATCTTTTTATCCTTAATAGCAACGATACATATGTGCCTCGCTACCCCTTCTGTCACTGGGTGAGGACACAACAAGATCGAACCTATCACAAAGCACCTCTTCTCATTGCAAGAAAAATCAATCTAGTTGGCCTAACTAAACCAAAGATTCGGAAAAGAAATACGAGGCTATAAATAATCATGCATATAAGAGATAAAAGAAGACTCAAATAATATTCATGGATGTAGATCTGATCATAAACTCGAACTTCATCGGATCCCAACAAACACACCACAAAAAGTCATTACATCAAATAGATCTCCACCAGACCATTGTATTGAGAATCAAAAAGAGAGAAGAAGCCATCTAGCTACTGCCTACGGACCCTTAGGTCTATGGTGAACTACTCACACATCATCGGAGCGGCACCAATGAGGATGATGAACCCCTCCGTGATCCTGCTCCCCTCCGGCAAGGTGCCGGAATAGGGACCTAGATTGGATCTCGTAGTTCTGGAACTTACGTCAACTAGAATTGTGTTTCGTCGACTCCCCTAGGGTTTTTGAAATATTTAGGTATTTATAGAGCTCAGAGGTGATGGAGGAGACCTCTGTGGGCCCCCATGATACATCCGGGTGCGTCGAGGGCCTCTGGCGTGCCCTAGTGTATCGTGGGTCCCATGCCCCCCAGGTGCTTCCTTGGCTCCCAAGTTGTCTTCTGCTAAAAAAAATCTCCAAAAAGTTTCGCTACATTTGGACTCCATTTGATAGGGATATTTTGCAAAGTAAAAACAAGCAAAAAAACAACAACTAGCACTTGAAACTATGTCAATAGGTTAGTCCCAAAAAATGATTCAAAGTTGCTACAAAATGATTGCAAAACATTCAAGAATGACAATATAACAGCATGGAACAATAAAAAATTATAGATACTTTGGACACGTATCAGCATCCCCAAGCTTAATTCCTTCTCGTCCTCGAGTAGGTAAATGATAAATACAGAATTTTTGATGTCGAATGTTGCCTAACATGTTCATCACATATTCTTTTCTTTTGTAGCATGAACATTTGAACTTTTAGATGGATCAAAGCAATAGTCTATATTTGACATGAGGACTTTTATACTCAAGCATATCAACAAGCAACCATGTCTTCATAATATCAACACTAAAGAAAGTTATCCCTAGCCCATCATGCTCAATCATTGATCGATTCACGAAACACACTCGAATGATAACTACATCCAATGCTCAAGTACAATCATAGTGCTCCCTAGTTGGTGCTTTATAAGAGAAGATGGAGACTAAAAAAATTGAAATTGCATAAAAGTAAATAGATAGGCCCTTCACAGAGGGAAGCAGAGATTTGTAGAGGTGCCAGAGCTCAAAGCTTAAATTGAGAGGTAAACAGATTTTGAGAGGCATGCTTTTCCCGTCAACGAAAACGATCGATTAATTCCCAACACTTTCCATGCTAGATATATCATAGTTAGTTCCCAAATATAAAATAAAGTTTATTCCTTTTTCCACCATACTTTCACACTCCACGGCTAGCCGTATCCACGGTACCGTCCATACCAACACTTCCCAAGGAATTTATTATTTGATAACATAAAGTAAATTTCCTTTACATTTTGGGACTGGGCATCCCTATTACCGACGTACTCTCGTGCAATGACAAGTGAATAAACACACATCTTGAGAATAACACATCTAGCATGTAAAATATTGGCCACCCCCTGCCAATAAGGAAATTCATTTTGTACATGCACACAAAAATGAAATTCATTTTGAAAATTAGAGATGGCACATACAAATTTGCTTAGAACAGCACGAAAGTACCGCATATAGGTAGGTATGGTGGACTCCTGTAGCAAAACTGGTTTTAAGGATTTCGGATGCACAAGTAGTACTTCTACTTAGTATAAGTGGAGGCTAGCAAAAAGATTGAGAAGCAACCAACCAAGAAATGAAAATTCACATAAACGAGCATTAAGAATAACTAACACCGAATAATCCACCACAAGTAGGATGTGATTTCATTGCAGAACTATTGACTTTCGTGCTTGCCTGGGGAATCGCAAACCTTAACACCAACATTCTTACTAAAGCATAATTACTCACCAACATGGCTCACATATTATTATCATAATATCTCAAAACTATTACAAATAATCAAATTTATTTTTTCCAATGATCTTCATGAAATTTTTTATTATATCCCTCTTGAATATCTATCACTTTGGGACTAGTTTCATATGTTGCAATTGCTTTTGATAAGCTCAAACAAATTTGAGTGAAGAACATGAGCATAAAAAAATTCTTCTCTCAAAATAATACAAGTGAAGCATGAGAGAATTTCTTCAAGAATTTATTAAATCACACCGTGCTCAAAAAGAAATAAGTGGAGCACTATAGCAATTCCATAGCTCAATTTTTTTAAGTGAAGCACATAGAGCAATTCTAAAGAAACATAGCATAATTTTGGCTCTCTCAAATAGGTGTTTTCAGCAAGGATAGTTCTGACAAACTAAAAAGCAAAACAAGCAAAGACTCGTATAATACAAGACGCTCCAAGCAAAACTCATGATATGTGACAAATAAAAATAGAGCTCCAAGTAAAATTAGCGATGGTCATTAGAAAAAAGAGAGGATGCCACGAGCTTAGTTGCTTGGTTCTTCTTGAATATTAACTTGGGGTGCCATGGGAATCCCCAAGCTTAGGCTCCTTTCACTCCTTATTCCTTCATCCATCGTGATCTCACCCAAAACTTGAAAACTTTAATCCCACAAAACATAACAAAACCTCCGTGAGATCCGTTAGTATAATAAAGCAAATCACCACTCTAAGTACCGTTGCAAACCCATTCATATCTTATTATTGCATTATATCTACTGTAATCCAACTTTAACATGGCTTATACCCTTCAATACAATCCATAGATTCATCAAAATAAGCACACAATGCAATGAAAATAGAATCTATCAAAAATAGAACACTATGTGGTAATCTGAACTCTAACCATACTTATGTAACTCCAAAATTTCTGAAAAATTAGGACGATGTAGAAAATTTATATATAAATCTTGTGTAAAAATTCAGAAACTTTTGTCACTTCTCTGATTTATGAAAATTGTTTTACTGGACACAAAAGTTTTTGTTTTCCAACAAGATCAAATCAACTATCACCAAACATAATCCGAAAGGCTTTACTTGGCACACAACTTAACTAAAACATAAAAACACAATCATAGTAGTAGCATAATTGTGTGAACACTCAAGAACAGAAAGAAAAAGACAAAAAAAATATTTATTGGGTTGCCTCCCAACAAGCTCTATCATTTTATGCCCTTAGCTAGGCATAAAGCATAGATTCAAGTATTGTCATCTTTAGTTTTTCGGACCATAGGTTGTCGTGATGATAGATTGATATGGTGACTTAATTCTTGTCTGGGGAAGTGTTCCATACCCTTCCTTAGTGGAAATTGAAATTTAATATACCTTCTTTCATATCAATCACGACACCTATAGTTCGTAAAACGGTCTACCAAGTATAATGGGACAAGACAGATTGCTATCAATATCAAGAACAATAAAATCTATGGGCACATAATTCCTATTTGCAAGATTAAGAACATCATTAATTCTTCCCAAAGGCTGTCTAATAGTAGAATCCGCCAAGTGCAAATTAAGAGAACATTCTTCAATATTGGTAAGACCAAGCACATCACATAGAGATTTTGGAATTGTGGAAACACTAGCACCCAGATCACATAAATCAAAGCACTCATAATTTTTAATCTTGACTTTAATAGTAGGTTCCCATTCATCATGTAATTTTCTAGGAATTGAAATCTCTAACTCCAATTTTCTTCTTAAGCTTTCATCACGGCATCAACAATATATTTAGTAAAAGCTTTATTTTGTTCATAGGCATGGGGTGAATTTATCAGGGATTGCAAAAAAGAAATACATTCAATCAAAGTGAAACTATCATAATTAAATTCTTTGTACCAAAAGAGTGGGCACATCACTAATTAAAGTTTTGACCTCTCCAAACCCATTTTCATAAAAAAAATCATCAAGATTTTCACCCTCCAAAGTATGAGGGCGCCCTCTAGCTAAAGTTGACTCTACTTCAGTACCTTTATCATCAATTTTAATCTTAGTAAACAAGGAATCAAGAGAAGAAACACCAACCACTTTAAGATCTTCATCATTTTTATGAAAGCAATTTGTAGAAAATGCTTTTTCCAAAAACTCTATTTTAGCTCTAAGCATAACGGTTCTTTCTTACTTTCATATATAGAAACATATAAAGCTTTAATTGATTCATTGATACAAATCTTAGGTGGAAAAAAATTTAATCTTGAGATTTTCTACATCATGGGAAATTCTATCAGTGCTTCTAGACATATCATCAATCTTATTCAACTTTTCTTCTATCATAGTATTGAAAACTTTTTGAGCAGTGATAAATTCTTTAATACTATTATCAAGATTAGAGGGGTTCCTATTATGATTGTAAGAGGAATTACCATAGGAATTACCATAATTGTTAGAGGAACTTCTAGGAAAAGGCCTAGGATTAAAATTACCTCTATAAGCATTGTTATTAAAATAGTTTCTTGAGACAAAATTCATGTCTACGGGATCACAATTTTCCTCAATAAAATTAGACCAAGGCCCATCATTAAGATCAATAGGATCATTTTTACTAGCAACCAACTTCATTAGAGTATCAACTTTTTCACTCAAAGTACTAATTTCTTCAACCGAATTAACCTTTTTACTAGTAGGTGCTCTTTCGGTATGCCACTGTGAATAATTTGCCATGATATTATCTAGCAATTTAGTGGCTTCACCCAAAGTAATCTCCATAAAAGTACCACCCACGGTGGAATCTAAAATATTTCTAGAAACAAAATTCAATCCCTCATAAAAAAATTGTATGATCACCCAAAGATTTAAACCACGAGTAGGAAAATTTCTTAGCATTAATTTCATTCTTTCCCAAGATTGTGCAACATTTTCATGCTCAAGTTGCTTAAAATTCATGATTTGATTTCTAAGGGAAATAATTTTTGCGGGAGGGAAATACTTAGTAATAAAAACATCTTTGCACTTATCCCAAGAATTGATACTATTGCGAGGAATAGAAGGAAACCAATTTTTTGCACGATCCCTCAAGGAGAAAGAAAATAATTTCAAC
Source organism: Triticum dicoccoides (assembly GCF_002162155.2). Taxonomy (NCBI): domain Eukaryota; kingdom Viridiplantae; phylum Streptophyta; class Magnoliopsida; order Poales; family Poaceae; genus Triticum; species Triticum dicoccoides. Next base: position 521,197,752 of record NC_041391.1, read on the forward strand.
TTCACAATATCATTGTCCACATCTTTTTTTCTTTTGCATATCACACAATTCTACGATTGTGTTTAGATGGGATGGCATCGTCAATAGGAGTACCGGAAAATTGATATTTCATGACAAGATTCAACAAAGCGGCATTGATATCACAAGACTCTGCATTAGTGGGAGGAGGAGCAATCGGAGTGCAAATAAAATCATTATTATTGGTATTGGAAAAATCACACAATTTGGTATTTTCTTGAGACATCGTGACTACGCAAACAAGATTGCAAGCAAAAAGATAGATCTGATGAGAAAAAGGCGAACGAAAAAGAAGGCAAATAAAAAGACAATTTTTTGTGAAGTGGGGAAGATGAAAACAAAAGGCAAATGGAAAATAATGTGAATTGCAAGGAGATGAGATTTGTGATTAGGAACCTGGTAGATGTTAATGATGTCTCCCTGGCAACGACGCCAGAAATTCCTTTAATGTGGCTAGAGACTGCGTCTGTATTTCCCCAAAAAGGAAGGGATGATGCAGCACAACTACAGTAAGTATTTTCCTTAGTTGTGAAACCAAGGTATCAATCCAATAGGAGAACCAAGCAACACTATGTAAACGGTACCTGCACAAAGAGAACAAATATTTGCAACCGACGCGTAAGAGGGGTTGCCAATCCATCATCGATAAAAAGATAGATAAATTTGTATGCGTTTGGATAAATAGATCTTGATAAAACGCGAAATAAAAGAAGCAAAAAAGTGCAGTAAAGTATTTTTGGGTTTTTGGAAATATAGATATGAAAACAAATATGGCAAAAAATAGATTGGAAAGCAAATATGATAAAAGATAGACCCGGGGGCCGTAGATTTTACTAGAGGCTTCTCTCGAGAAAATAGCACACGGTGGGTAAACAAATTACTGTTAGGCAATTGATAGAAGAACAAATAATTATGATGATATCCAAGGTAATGATCATGAAGATAGGTATCACGTCAAAGATTAGTAGACCGTCTCCTGCCTGCATCTACTATTATTACTCCACACATTGACCACTATCCAGCATCCATCTAGTGCATTAAGTTCATGGAGAAACAGAGTAATGCAATAAGAATGATGACATGATGTAGACAAGATCTATTCATGTAGGAATAGACCCCATCCTTTTATCCTTAATAGCAATGATACATACGTGCCTCGCTACCCCTTCTGCCATTGGGTGAGGACACTGCAAGATCGAACCCATCACAAAGCACATCTTCCCATTGCAAGAAAATATAATCTAGTTGGCCTATAACTAAACCAAATATTCGGAGAAGAAATATGAGGCTATAAATAATCATGCATATAAGAGATCAAAGAAGACTCAAATAATATTCATGGATATAGATTTGATCATAAACTCGAACTTCATCAGATCCCAACAAACACACCGCAAAAAGTTATTACATCAAATAGATCTCCAAGAGACCATTGTATTGAGATTCAAAAAGAGAGAAGAAGCCATCTAGCTACTGCCTAGGGACCCGTAGGTCTATGGTGAACTACTCACGCATCATCGAAGAGGCACCAATGAGGATGATGAACCCCTCTATGATCGTATTCCCCTCCAGCAAGGTGCCGGAATAGGGCTCTAGATTGGATCTCATGGTACATCGACTACCCTAGGGTTTTTGGAATATTTATAGAGCTCGTAGGTGGTGAAGGAGACCTCCATGGGCCCCATGATACATTAGGGCGCACCGGGGCCACTGGCGCGCCCTGGTGTATTGTGGACCCCACGGGCCTCCTCCCAGGTGCTTCCTTGGCTCCCAAGTTGTCTTCTGGTCCAAAAAAAATCTCCAAAAAGTTTTGCCGCGTTTGGACTCCGTTTGATAAGGATATTCCGCGAAGTAAAAAAACAAGCAAAAAATAGCAACTAGCACTTGACACTATGTCAATAGGTTAGTCCCAGAAAATGATATAAAGTTTCTATAAAATGATTGTAAAACATTCAAGAATGATAATATATCACATCATGGAACAATCAAAAATTATGGATACGTTGGAGACGTATCAATAACCTTCTCTTGAGATAAAATAGGAGTTATTTCACCGAGTTCTAGAAAAATGTTTGATTTGGTTTTGCGATAAAAAATGTCAAACACTTTTGGTTAACAAATTTGATTTTTTTAGATTTATGAGGAAAAAGTTTGCCTTGATTTTTAGATATTGTTTACCATCTTCTCTCTTCTTTTGTTTTTTTGCATAGAACACAAACATCCATATTTCTACTTCAAAAGTTTAGGGGTGTATACTTAATCAAAATATTTGGTTTTGTTTTCACATTTTGGGGTTACCTTCCAAATGTGTTTATGGCACAACTTCGTAGCCCTGTTGTTCTTCTGCATTCAAGTCACTTTCCAACACCTCGTCCTGACATACAACCAAACCCTACTGAATTCACATGGTCGTACCTCACCCTCACCCACACTATGAATTAATGAGGGTAAGGGAATCTACAACGTTGACCCATAAATTTGTTCTCGCATCTGTGCACGGACAAGGGGACCAGTCTGTGGGCATGGATATGAGAGCCGGCCATCCAACATTACCCGCGTACATTTCAAACCTCATTTGAATAGATGATGCCTGCAAGCCAAACAGGGTAGTGTAGCACTTTCGCAGAATTATCCCAATGAGTAATTGTCCCAATGAAAAGCAGAGGAGAGTATTTATAGGTAGCGTTTCTGTCACACACAAGGTGTCACAATTATTGTGTGAAGTAACTGCTTGTTCTTCTGCAAATATCGTCACTGTCCCGAATCACGAATAAACCAGTTTAACAAAATATAAAGGAAATTGTAGTAACAATTAAAAGAACTATTAAAAGTAAATAACATGAATAAATTAAGAGTGTCGAACCCAACGAGGAGCTAAAGGTAGAATTAATATTCCCTTCAGTTCTATCGACCACCGATACAACTTGACGCACACTTAACGTTCACTTTACCTAGAGCAAGTATAAAACTAGAAGTACTTTGTAGGTGTAAAGGGATAGGTTTGCAAGATAATAAAGAACATGTAAATAAAAGTTAGGGCTGTTTAGATAAAGAAACAATTAAGTTAGTTTTAGTAGAGAGCTTTTTTAACACACATCGAAAGATTTGTCCCTAGGCAATTGATAACTAGACCAGTAATCATTATTGCAATTTTATATGAGGGAGCGGCTGAGCTAACATACTTTCCGTACTTGGATCATATGCACTTATGATTGGAACTCTAGCAAGCATCTGCAACTACTAAATATCATTAAGGTAAAACCCAACCATAACATTAAGTAACAAGTCATCTTTACTCCCATACGCAACAGCCCCCTTACTCGGGTGTAGGCTTCTGTCACTCTAGCCATCCGCTATAAGCAAATTATGAACGTATTGCAATACCCTATAATCGTAATCGCATATGCTTGCATGACATAGAGGGCACCATAGGATATCACCAAAATAAAACATACAACTCAAACCAATCACGGTCATCAATCAACTCGTATGACAAAATGAATCTACTCAAACATCATAGGATGGCTGAAAGTGCATTTGGCACTTAAACTTTGTTTTGGTGTGATGACAATGTGGTTAGTGGAAATAATATCTGGTGCTACAATTTATCTCAGGTTATTGTTTCCATATTGCGATTGATGGAGATGTGCGACCCCCCCTCCAATTCAAAAAGATCAAAGGTGTGGTCTTCCGTGATTCGAAGGTTTTAGTTTTGGTTTACTTTGAGTCATAGGAAAGACCGCACTATTAAGAGGGGTTGGTGTGGATATGTGTTGTGTGGGAATGTCATTGCCGAAACATATACACCAGCCTACCCATTCCTACCACCAAAATCCATAGTGTGCGTGCATGTGGTACCCAGAGGCCTTGCAACAGAAAGTTTCTGGGTACCCCGTGCGCACGGGATACTGTGTAACTCTCTGCGTACCCCGTGCACACGGGGTACTGCGTAATTCTCTAAGTACCCCATGCGCACGGGGCTGACTTAGCCCGTGCACACGGGGTCCAACCGGCAGAAACGGCCACCCGAGCACAAACACTATAAAAGCCCCCTTCTTCTTCCTCCATCCCTAACCCTAATGTCTTGTTGAGCTCCACCATTGCTACACCTCATTTTGCTCAATACTCTCAATTCCTCCACCCAAATTGTTGAAACTTTGTGGATTGGGAGAGCAAGACCCGATCTACATCTTGACGAAACCAAATCGCATTTCCCGCAACATTTCTTCCCATTGACTTGGAGCTTGGGCTCCTAGGCAGTTAGTGGTTCCTCCGGAAGCTTCCTTGCTTGTGGTGTGCTCCGGAGAAGTTTGTAAAGGTGTGGTGGTCACCTTCAAGACCAACCCCGAGTGATTTGAGCCTCATCTGTTGGGGGTGACTCGAAAGAGACTATGGTGAGCCTTCGTGGCGTTTCGCAAACTTTGGCTCCAACACCGCTCTAAACGGAGAGTAGCTCTTCCCCAAGGAAGAGTGAACTTCGGTATAAAAGCCGCGTCCTTGCCTCACTTGTGGTTAATCCTTTCCCGCACTTTACTTTGCCTTGTATGCTTGTGGGCTTGCTAATTAGATTGTTGCCTAGCATACTTTGCTTTAAGCTTTCTTGGCATATAGGTTGTGTTCACCTAGTTGCATATCTAGTGAACCCTATTTATCCGCTAAACCTTAAAATTGACAAGAAAGATTAAAATTTATAGTCTCCTATTCACCTCCCCCTCTAGTCTACTGTATTGATCCTTTCAATTGGTATCATAGCCTCGTGCTCTAATATAAGGTTTTACAACCTTAGAGGATATGGTTGACCTAGGGAATGAGGGAGGTGGCACACCCATTGCGGAGGATGGTCAAAACCTACCCCCTGTCGTGCCCGAGGAACTTGGTGCCCCGGTCGTTGCTCCTGCTGCTCCTATTAACCCGGGTGCCCCTTTGAACGCGGTCGATATTCTTTCAATGTTTGCAGACCTCAAAGCCTCTATGTTGAAAGAAGTTCGTTCCTTGGTCAAGGAGGAAATTGGTGCTTGCTTAAAGCCTTCAACATCCGCATCAAACTCATTTGATCCAAATGACATTCATGATGTGGATGACTGAGAGAACCTCTTGCAACTCCGGCTCGTACTTAAGTTCCCAAGTACAATGTTGTGGAACCATTTTACTCACCACAACCCTTGGAACATCCTCACATTAATTCTATTGGGCCTCCGCCCCCTTTAAAAGCTAATGTGTTTGCTAAATGGAGGCTAGATATGGAGTCTTACATGCGCAGTGCTTCAACTCAACTGTGGTGGATTATGGTCAATGGTTTCAAACCCAAGGACCTAATGAATCTCACTCCAAGAGAAGCAATTGATGATCAACTCAATGCAACCGCCCACAACATGTTGCGCACCATGGTAACCGAAGATTATAGTGACTCCATTGCTCTCCTTAATACCACCAAGGAAATCTGGGATTGCCTTGAGGAGGCTCTCGAAGGAGATGAAGCAATTCGAAGATATCGATTGGTTTTGATCAAGCAAGAAGTTAGCCTCTTTGTGAGGAATGAGGGTGAGTCCGCAGAAGAGGTTTACTGAAGGTTAAAGTCTCTTGTGCTCAACTTGAGAACCTTTGGGTGCACTTGGTCAAATGATGACTTCATCAATGACAAGTTCATAGATGCTATGGTCCTCACGGAACATACCATGGTCATGATGATACATCAACACCCGTATTATCACAAGTTGACCGCGGCTCAAGTTGTTTCCACTTTATCCACTCATGTTCTTTTGGAGATCAAGTCCAAGAAGACCTTTGCAATTGCTCAAGCAACCAAGCACTCCAATCTTGCCTTCAAGGCCAAGAAAGTGATAAGCCAACCCTCAAGGGTTGAAGAAGTGAGTGAAGAGATATGTGAGGAAGATGTTGACACCTCATGCCCGGCAAATGACTTTGCGGAAGACTTGGCTCTTTTAGTCAAAAAGTACTCTGGGACCATGGCAAACAAAGGGAAGAATCTTCAAGGAAGATCGTTTGGACGAAGGAAATGCTACAATTGTGATAGCCTAAGACACTTTGTACATGATTGTCCGTATGAGAGACGTGAAGACAAATCCGAGAAGCTTGTGCTCAAGAAGAAGAAGTTCACCAAGTTTGCAAAGAGGAAGGATGATAAGGCTTTTGTTCATGAACAATACATGTCCGGAGATGAAGATGACAGTGCTGATGAACAAGTGGGCACGACCGCCATTGCCATGCATGCCACTACCTCCTCCTCCTCCACCACCGGCCTCTTTCACTCTCCAAACGAGGACAAGCCTTTCACTAATCGGTGCCTTATGGCCAAACAAGTAAAAACAAAGTCCAAATAGAAAAAAAATGCCATCTACACTCCCAATGTCTCATGTGAGATAGTGGAGGATGAGTGTGACGAGGGCATGGATAATGATGAGGAATCCTTAATGGCTTTCATGAAAACTCTTCATGGTGAAGCTCGTGCTCGTTTTGGCGATCTCCTTAAGTCACTCGCCGAACGCCACCATTTTAATGAGAATGTTGAAAACCTCCTCATAGGGGAAAAAGAGAGAGTCGAACTCCTCAAGCATGAACTAAATGAAGAGAGTGTCATGAGAGCATCACTTGAGGAAGCCTTGTCAGATCATGAAATTTGACTTTGTTAAAACCAATGATGCTTTGCAACTTGCTCTTGAGAACAAATATGCTCTTAATGTTAGAGTTGAAAAGCTTCTAGTTGATCACACGAGACTTGTTGAGGAACATGAGTGCCTTGTGACTAGTTCCAAGGTTGTCAAAGTTAACCTCATTTCCCTCACCGAGTCTTATGCTCAACTTAAAGCTACAACCATTAAGGCTCTCACTTGCGTACCTCATATGGATTTAAATGATGATTCTTGTACGGCTAACTTTGTTCATGATTGTGCCTCTCTCCAAAAGGAGAATAAGAAGTTAAAGGCCCAATTTGAGAAAGGGGTCGTATCATGCATCCAAGGGGAGAAAAACCTTAATGACCTCTTGAGTAAACAAAATGAGTGTGTTGCCAAGGAGGGAATTGGGTTTGATCCCGCATCCAATAATGGTAAGAACAAGAAGAACAAGAATAAGAAGAAGATCGATCCGACTCCTTCCCCTCCCCAAGAGGTAGTGTTTGTGAAAGAAGGGCACAAGGAGAAGGAGAAGGGAAAAGGGTATTTTGCCGGCAAGAACAATCCATCGTATGTCCTCATGATAGGAGATGATGGCTATACCTTTGCAAAATTTGTTGGCACTAACTATGATGATTATGCTTGGACTATTTGGGTTCCTAAGACCCTTGTTGCTAACTCTCCAGGACCCATTGCAAAATGGATACCTATAACCAAAGCTTGATTATTCTAGGACTATATCTAGGGTGGAAAACAATGGGTGATCGATAGTGGATGCACCAATCATATGATCGAAGAAAGGGAGATGCTTGTGGAGTTCGTTGATTCACTCAAGGCCTCTTCGAACATCTCTTTTTGTGACAATAGCAAGGGCAAGGTACTGGGTTTGGGCAAGGTGGTAATCTCTAATGATTCCTCTCTTTCAAATGTCATGCTTGTCCATTTACTTTCAACTATTCAATTGGCACGTGCCGGTTATGATTCTCATTTCGGTGAATTCCATGTGACCGTCTTTAAGAGAAGCAATCTCAAAGTGGTCTTTGTTGGGCATGTTGAAGACAACCTTTATGTGGTTGATTTCTCAAAAGAGAAAAATCATCTTGTAACATGCCTAATGGCCAAGGCCGACGTGGGGTGGCTATGGCACCGACGGCTAGCCCACGTTGGCATGAGAAATTTACAAGCTCTCTTAAAGGGGGAGCACATCCTTAGACTAACCAATGTGTCTTTTGCCAAAGATCTTCCTTGTAGTGCTTGCATTGCCGGAAAGCTACATGAAAAAGCTCATAAAGTGAGGACTATCATCACCACCTTGAGGCCCCTTGAGCTTATCCATTTGGATCTTTTTGGGCCTCCAATTTATAATAGTTTGGGAGGGAGGAGGTATTGCCTTGTCATTGTTGATGACTTCACAAGATATACTTGGGTATTCTTTCTCAAGACCAAAGATGAAACTCAAGAAACCTTCATCAACTTTGCCAAAGAAGCTCAATCTCAACATAGTTGTAAGATCAAGGCAATTCAAAGTGAAAATGGCACCGAGTTCAAGAACTACATGATGGATGCATTATTTAGTGAAGAGGGGATAAAGCATCAATATGACGCGCCATATACTCCCCAACAAAATGGTGTTACAAAGAGGAAGAATCGGGCTCTTATTGAGATGGCTAGGACCATGCTTGGCGAGTACAAGTCTCCATACAAGCTTTGGGCCGAAGCCATCAACACCGCGTGTCATGCTTCAAACCAACTTTATCTTCGCAAGCTCAAGAACAAGACCCCATATGAACTCCTAATCGGGAGAAAGCCTAACATCAAATACTTTCGGGTATTCGGTTGTAAGCGTTTCGTTCTAAACAGGAAATCCTGGTTAGCTAAGTTTGAGCCTAGAACTTATGAGGGCATATTTTTTGGATATGCTTCAAACTCTCATGCTTACCGAGTTCTCAATAAATCCACCGGGTGCATTGAGGAAACAGTAAATGTGGAGTTTGATGAACATAACGGCTCCCGTGTGGAGCAAATTGTTCCTAGTGTTGTAGGTGATGAGGCTCCTTCACAAGCTATAAGGACGATGGGGATAGGCCACATTCTTCCACAAGAAACACCCCAAGTCCAAGTAGAAGAAGAAGGAGTAAGATCCCCTCTTGTGGAGTCTCCACAAGGGAAGTCATCACCGGCACCACTTGTACAAGATGCTACGAGAGATCATGAACCTATCCAAGAACAAGATCAAGTCTCTCATACTCCCGAGCAAGATCAAGGGCAAGCTCATTCAAATGGTGAAGAACCAATTATTGAGGCTCAAGATCAATCTCAAGTTCGTGATCAAGATCAACGTCAATCCAAACCTCAAGCTTCTTCATCATCATCACTTCCAATGAGCAAGAACTTGTGGTTGTGAAGAGAAGGGTGTCTTTGAGGCTAAAACAATCTCAAGGACAAGCTTCTTCCTCAAGTAAAAAACCAAGCGAAGAAGAGCTTGAAATCAAAGAGCAAAAAGTGTTTGCCAAGCTAAAGCATCTTCAACATCTCACCGAGAACATCTATGTAAGCATCAAAAGGGGGTTAACTACTCGTAGACATTTGGCAAACTTTTGTGAGCATCACTCGGTTGTCTCGTGTGTTGAGCCCCTTAAGGTAGAAGATGCACTTGACGATCCGGATTGGATAGATGACATGCATGAATAACTCAACAACTTCACCTGTAACAAAGTATGGACCCTTGTGGAAAGACCCAAAGAGCATCATAATGTCATTGGAACAAAGTGGATCTTCAAGAACAAACAAGATGAACATGGACAAGTAATAAGGAACAAGGCAAGGTTAGTGGCACAAGGTTTCACCCAAGTTGAAGGTTTGGACTTTGGTGAAACTTTTGCCCCCATTGCCCATCTTGAATCCATTCGCATCTTGCTTGCTTCCTCTCATCATGATTTTGAATTATATCAAATGGATGTGAAGAGCGCATTTCTTAATGGTCCTCTTAAGGAGTTGGTGTATGTCAAGCAACCTCCCGGTTTCAAAGACCCCAACCACCCCTCTCACATTTATGAACTCCATAAGGCGCTCTCTGTGGACTCAAACAAGCACCTATGCTTGGTATGATCACCTTACGACATTCCTAAGTGAGAAGGGGTTATAGATTGGGGTAATAGATTCCACTCTCTTCACAAAGAGGGTAAAAGGAGAGTTGTTTGTTTGCCAAATATATGTTGTTGATATTATCTTTGGTTCCACTAACCATGCTATTAACGTTGATTTTGAGAATCTTATGACTAAGGAATTTGCTATGAGCATGATGGGAGAGTTAAAGTTCTTCCTGGGTTTTCAAGTGAAGCAATTGTGAGGAGGAACCTTCATCAACCAATCTCTTTATATTTGAGACATGCTCAAGAGGTTCAAAATGCAAGATGTCAAGCCAATGAAGACACCCATGCCCACAAATGGACAACTTCATCTTGATCCCAATGGTAAAGAAGTGGATCAAAAGGTATATCACTCCATGATCGATTCCTTGCTTTACCTTTGTGCATCTAGACCAGATATTATGTTGAGTGTGTGTATGTGTGCAAGATTTCAATCCGCTCCTAAGGAGAGCCACTATTCGACAGTGAAAAGAATCCTTCGATATTTGGTTGATACCCCAAAATTAGGCCTTTGGTATCCCAAAGGATCATCTTTTGAGTTAATGGGATACTCAAATTTGGATTGGGCCGGAGACAAGGTTGACCGCAAGTCCACTTCTGGCTCATGTCAATTCCTAGGGAGATCTTTGGTAAGTTGGTTTTCAAAGAAGCAAAATTGTATATCTCTCTCAACGGCCGAAGCCGAGTACATCGCTACCGGAAGTTGTTGTGCTCAGTTATTATGGATGAGGTAAACTTTGATGGATTATGGTGTCAAATTTGACAAAGTTCCTCTTTGGTGCGACAACGAAAGTGCAATCAAGATTGCCGAGAACCCAGTTCAACACAGCAAGACCAAGCATATTGAGATTCTTAATCACTTCATTAGAGATCATATGGCCAAGGGAAACATTGAACTACTCCATGTCAACACCGAGAATCAACTAGCCGATATCTTCACCAAGCTACTTGAAGAAGCAAGATTCCGCGAGTTAAGGCATGAGCTAAATATCGTGGATATAAGTAACTTGGGTTGAAATTCTTGCTCATGCACACATACTCATATAATATATTGCTTAGATGTAGGCACGTGTCTAGGGGGATCTAGCTCAACTCATGAGTTTTATCCTAGAAGTGCATAAATCGAACAAACCTTTCACATTAGCCACTTGTAGGTGGCACTTGTGCTTCAAAGATGATTGTTTTTCTTGGGCCCAAGGTTCATATCTTTGTGGTTTCATACCAAACAAATCAAACATGGTGGCCTTGGCCACCGCGCTCCTTTGAGGGTTGTGTCCATTTTCTTGTGTGTGGTGTGCTTGGTTTTCTTCTCCTTTTCTCTGTGTTTTTGTGGTGCTTTGTGCCTTTTTCTCTTCTTGTAAAAGTGATCCACATTTTCCCTTCTTGTAGTGATAGGTAATCTCTCATGACGTATTCAGGAACATAGACCAAGATGTTTTGAAAAGGCTTGGTAAGAGTTGACACTCAGCCATACCTTCAAAAATACCTCTGGTCAAAATTCCTGAGTACCCCGTGTCCACGGGCTTGTACCATGCGCACGGGGCCCCCATGCCCACGGGCTCTGTACCGTGCGCATGGGGTTCACTTAGCCCGTGCGCACGGGGTCTCCAGTTCCCAGCCGTGAAGAGGTGGGGCGTGGGGGGGGGGGGCGCTTGGGTTCATTTCCACCCAGTCGGCCCCTCCACTCCCCAGGAAACCTCCAGGGCCGCGCCGTCGCCTCCGCTCGCTGGAGCTCCTTCGGGCACCGTCGGGCTCCTTGCTCCATGGAAATCCCTCGGGATGGCCTACTCCTCCGGTTAGTCCTCCCCCCTCTTCATCGTTTAGCTCCATGGATGCCTATCTAGATCTTAGGGTTTCTAGGGTTTCACTTATAGGATAGTTTTTTCCTTTGTTTAGGACGAATCTTGTGTGTAGTTCATAGGGTTTCTCTGCCGCACCCTCTCCCAGATCATGATCTAGAAGTGGCTGCCACTGGGGAACCCCCGTGTCCACG
>NC_041391.1:521209914-521269542 GCF_002162155.2 Triticum dicoccoides
CGTGCGCATGGGGTATACAGGAACTTCTGCCTCGGTTCTGTTCTTCTCCTATGCCACTATCTAAAGCACTTGTACTCATTTGGGTTATTTGTGTTCTGTTGTTGGGTGTTTGTGTGTGTTTCAGACTCCGCTGACAAGAGGGCCAAGCTCTGTTGCAAGCGCCCAAAGGTAGGTTCCAAGGAATTCACAATTGCTCATCGCCAGCCTTCTGAGGGCATTGGTAGGTGTCAAGGTCAGGCCATGGCCGTGTTCATCGTGCTGCCACCAACCAGCCCGTTGTTGAGGCCTCCGAGGATCCAGAGGAAGAATATGACTCTCAAGAAGATGCTCACTATGCCAACCCCGCAGATGCTGAGATAGAGGTTGATGATGATCTTATTGATGGAGATGATGAAGATGAAGAAGAGATGTCTAGTCCCGAGGAAGACATTCCGAGCAGGAGAGATCTTTGAACCTTCCCCTTGCCAAATGGACCAAGCCAGAACTTTGGGTTGAGAGACAAAACCATCCATATGCCGCTGCCACAGGTTTGGGAGTGGATCCCCGGTTCAAGAATGACTTTCAAGGAAGAGTGTACCATGAGTTGCTCATGACCAAGGCCAAGAAGTTTTCTCCGCACAAGCAAGTTAATGTTGAGAGTCTCCACAACAATGATCATCTCTATCCGGGTGTATATTCAGCTCTTGGAAGGTTGGCACTCCTTCCTTTTGTCACCTTCAACTATCCGTACAATAAGGATCTTGTGATGTAGTTCTTTGCCACCTTGTTCTTCTCAAATGATTCTGCTCGCACCCTCACTTGGATTTCCAGGATGCATTAGTGCTCTGCTCCTATGGTAAAGTTCCCTGAGATTATTCCGTACCCATTCTTTGATGAAGAAGCGGCAAATGATGAGTTTGCCAAAGTTCGTGAAAGTGGTCGGTGCACTAAGGATGAGATTCCATTTTCTTACAAGCAAGACAAGTCTTTTGTCACCGGTTCCATCAAGCCTCTCGTGCCTCTCTATGATATGATCTGCCATATCCTTCGGTATACCCTCACCCCAAAGGTCGGTGATACTCACAACATTCGGAGTTCCATGTTGTATGTCTTTGTGTACCTGCATAGGAAGAAGAGAGTGGATGTTTCGGACATCATGTTCTATGAGCTCCATCAGTGTGTGCAGGAGAACAAGTCCTTGATTTATGCTCCATTCATCTAGGCACTGATTGAGTCTATTTGTCTGACTAAGTACATCTCTTAGTACAAGACTTCTGTTCCCAAGTGCAACTCCAACTGGGCTCTTGCTGCTCCTGCTCCATATGTGCCTCCCAAGATGGGGCGCAATCCTAGGCCTGAGGATCGTGCCACATACATTCCTGATATGTCCTCCACTTCACGGATCCCTCATGGTAAGGGCAAGAAGGTTGATTCTGAGGCTGTTTTCACCAAGGGAGAGAAGAAGACCTTGTTCAAGACCATGAGCAACTTGTTCAAGATGTGTTAGTCCATTCAGCGCCGTCAGGTTAAGGAGGTGAACAAGGACAAGCTCCTGCGGCGCGAGATGAAGGCAGAGAGGGCTACGGCTAGTGAGGAGATTGTCTCAGGGTCCGAGGACAAAGACAGTGAGTACACAACTCGTTCCTTTCCGATGGCGGGATGGCGCTTTCATGATGATGATGATGCTTCTAGCGCTCCTCCTCTTGTCTAGTGGGTCTGTGTGTCTCCTTTTTCTCTTTTTGTTGTCTTGATGACAAAGTGGGAGAAGTGGTGGTGTGGGTGCTCTTTAGTGTGTTTTGAGATCCCAAGCTTGGTGTTTCTTTGCTTTGTTGGTTGGTTTTAGTTAGCTCGAGATACTCTTATTTGCTTGTCTTGGTGTGGTTGTGAACTACTCGTATTTTCTCATGAGGCACTAGCATTTATCTTGGACCTATATGCAATGGTTATATTGCGCTCTTTATGTTGCTCATTATGTGTCTCACGATATTTGCTCACCACGCCATTTCATGAGATCTAGGCACCGTTATAGGTTTATTATGTTGATCTCATGTCTTGACAATATTGATCTTTGGTGAGCCTCCTATGTGTGTACCTGATGCTTTCTCATGCATATACTTTATCTCGGCGCACATATAGGGGGAGCTTCTATGATCAATCATTGTCTCATGGCTACTTCATATCTTCATATCATTTATGACATGTTCTAACCACATTGTCATGAATGCACCAAAAAGGGGGAGATTGAAAGTGCATTTGGCACTTAAACTTTGTTTTGGTGTGATGACAATGTGGTTAGTGGAACTAATATCTGGTGCTATAGTTTATCTCAGGTTATTGGTCCCATATTGCGTTTCATGGAGATGTATACCCCCCCCCCCAATTCAAAAAGATCAAAGGCATGGTCTTCCCGTGAATCGAAGGTTTTAGTTTTGATTTACTTTAAGTCGTAGGAAAGACCACACTATTAAGAGGGGTCGTGTGGATATGTGTTGTGTGGGAATGTCATTGCCAAAACATATATACCAGCCTACCCATTCCTACCACTAAAATCCATAGTGTGCGTGAATGTGGTACTCAGAGGGCTTGCAACAAAAAGTTTCTGGGTACCCCGTGCACACGGGGTCTTTTGACCCCCCTGCGCTCACAGTACTGCGTAAGTCTCTAGTACCCCGTGCACACGGGGTGGTGCGTAGGTCTCTAAGTACCCCATGCGTACGGGGATGACTTAGCCCGTGCGCATGGGGTCCAACGGGCAGAAATGGCCACCTGGTCATAAACACTATAAAAGGCCCCTTCTTATTCCTCCATCCCTAACCCTAATGTCTTGTTGAGCTCCACCATTGCTACACCTCATTTTGCTCAATACTCTCAATCCCTCCACCCAAACTTGTTGAAACTTTGGGGATTGGGAGATCAAGATCCGATCTACATCTTGATGAAACCAAATCGCGTTCCCCGCAACATTTCTTCCCCATTGACTTGTTACTCTTGGAGCTTGGGATCCTAGGCGGTTAGAGGTTCCTCCGGAAGCTTCCTTTCTTGTGGTGTGCTCCAGAGAAGTTTGTAAAGGTGTGGTGGTCGCCTTCAAGACCAACCCCAAGTGATTCGAGGCTCATCCGTTGGGGGTGACTCGAAAGAGACTACGGTGAGCCTTCGTGGCGTTCCGCAAGCTTTGGCTCTGGCACCGCTCTAAAGGGAGAGTAGCTCTTCCCCAAGGAAGATGAACTTCGGGATAAAATCCACGTCCTCGCCTCACTTGTGGTTAATCCTTTCCCGTACTTTACTTTGCCTTGTATGCTTGTTGGCTTGCTAATTAATTGTTGCCTAGCATACTTTGATTTAAACTTGCTTGTCATATAGGTTGTGTTCACCTAGTTGCATATCTAGTGAACCCTAATTATCCGCTAAACCTTAAAATTGACAAGAAAGAATAAAATTTGTAGTCTCCTATTCACCCCCCCTCTAGTCGTCCGTTTCAATCCTTTCAATGGCCATATATCATTGGGTAATAATATATAGCATGAACACCATGTTTAAGTATAGATTGCATCAGGTAGAAGAGGTGTTACGCCGCTGCATAGAGGGGAAGAGAGTTGACGATGACAGCAGTGAAGTTGTTGGTGTAGATCGTCGTCACGATGATTGCTCCGACGATGTTCCGGCGCCACCGGGAGAGAGGGGTAGAGAACCCCCTCCTTCTTCTTCTTCCTTGGCCCACCGCTAGATGGGAGGAGAGTTCCCCCACTGGTTCATGGCTGCATCGCGACAGGAGCCCCTCCGAGATTGGATCTCTCTCTCTCTCTCTCTCTCTCTCTCTCTCTCTCTCTGTGTGTGTGTGTGTGTGTGTGTGTGTGTGTGTGTGTGTGTGTGTGTGTGTGTGTTCTCTTCTGTTTCGCGTTCCTGTTTTCTGGCCCTTCACCATTTCTTAAATTCCCAGAGATCCGTAACTCCGGCCGGGCTGAAATTTTAACAAGTTTTTTCCCTGATAATATCTTTCTTGCGGTGAAATAAGGGGGTCAACTGACTTATGAGGGGATCACGAGGCACCAAGGCATGCCCTACCCCCTAGGCACGCTCGGTGCCTCATGGGGCCCACGAGCACTGTCTTGCTCTGATTCTTCTCCCCAAAAATCACATATATTCCAAAATAAATCTTCGTAAATTTTTATTGCGTTTAAACTTTGTTTGATATGGATATTCTGCGAAACAAAAAACATGCAACAAACAGGAACTTGCACTGGGCACTGGATCAATATGTTAGTCCCAAAAATAATATAAAATTTTGCCAAAAGTATATGAAAGTTGTAGAATATTGGCATGAAACAATAAAATATTATAGATACGACGGAGACGTATCAGCCAACAATCTCTCTCTTCATGTGAAACTTGCAAAATAAGAGAGAAAACACATAAGAGTTGTATCATAAAGTGAAATACGCAAAACATAATAAATAATAGTAGGTAAACATGATGCAAAATGGACGTATCAGGGGCCATAGTTTTCATTAGAGGCTTCTCTCTCGAACAAAAATCATATAGTTGGTAAACAAATTACTGTTGGGTAACTGATAGAGAAGTGCATAGTTATGACGATATTCAAGACAATGATCATGTATATAGGCATCACGTCTGAGACAAGTAGACCGGCTCCGACCTGCATCGACTACTACTACTCCACCCATCGACCGCTACCCAGCATAGATCTAGGGTATTAAGTTAATAAAAAATAGAGTAACACCTTAAGCAAGATGACATGATGTAGACAAAGTAAATCCAACCAATATTAATAAACCTTGCCCGCTACTTTGTCACTGGGATATAGAGCACCGCAAGATTGAACCCATTACAAAGCACCTATCATATTGCAAGATAAATCAATCTAGTTGGCCAAACTAAACAGATAGATCAGAGAGAAATACAAACTTATAATAATCATGCATAAAATTATTTAGAAAAGACTCAAATATTTCTCATAAATAATCTGATCATAAACCTACAATTAATTGGATCCCAACAAACACACCGCAAAAGAAGATTGCACCGGATAGAACTCCAAGAACACCAAGGAGAACATTGTACACATAGATCGAAGAGAAATACAAAGTTATAATAATCATGCATAAAATAATTCAGAAAAGACTCAAATATTTCTCATGAATAATCTGATCATAAACCCACAATTTATTGGATCCCAACAAACACACCGCAAAAGAAGATTGCACCGGATAGAACTCCAAGAACATCAAGGAGAACATTGTATTGAAGTTCAAAGAGAGAGAAGAAGCTATCTAGCTACTAGATATGGACCCCGTAGGTCTGTAGTAAACTACTCACACATCATCGGAAGGGTAGCAAGGTTGATGTAGAAGCCCTCTGATATCGATTCCTCCTCCGGCAGAGTACCGGAAAAGGCCTCCAGATAGGATCCCGAAAGAAAAGAGACTTGCGGTGGTGAAAAATTTATTTTGAGTGGCTCTCTATTGGTTTCCCTGTTTTAGAGAATTTATAGAGGTGGAATTAGGTCAGATGGAGCCCCGTGGGGTCCACAAGGTAACAGGGCGTGCCGTGTTGCCTTGGCATCTCCTTGGTTGCTGCCTAGTCTCCTCCCAAAGCTTCTAGGGTCTCTCTTGTCTAGAAAAAATCTTCAAAAAGTTTCATAGCGTTTAAACTTTGTTTGGTACTGATTTCCTGGAAAACCAAATATAGGCAAAAAAACAGCACTTGGCACTTGGTTAATAGGTTAGTCCAAAAATGATATATAATTACATATAAAACATCCTAGATTGATACTATAATAGCATGGAACAATAAAAAATTATAGATACGTTGGAAATGTTTCATTGATCAAGAAGAAGCAAAACTTATGATCTCCTCCCTTGCCGCGCGCAATAGCCACCTTACCTCCAGCTGAGCAACCATGTCACAAAACTTGGTGACAGCGGTGTGGATGGCGTACCATCGATACGTTAACAAGTTCACATTGCATTGTTGCATGATGTGCATGTTGCATGATGTGCATGTTGTATGGTGCAACATGCTCTCGCATGAAATGAATCATGCACGCGCTGCCAGAAGAACCCCCTTCTGTTCTTGCATATGAAATCCACGGATACAGCCAACCACGCATCACGCAACAACTCATAGTACATGGTCGAGTAGCCCGCCATCCTTCATACTCTAAAAATGACATTGCATGTGAACCCATAGTGTCTGCCATGAACGTCATCAACAGGGGAGAGTGTACCTTGCTACAGACGGGTCCTGGGTGGACGATGTTGTTGTGAGAGGCGAGTAAGCGCGTAGGTGCTAGTTGCGGAGGTCTGACAATGCATGTGTGGCGGCCGAAGATGTACAATGTTGGCGGAAGGGAAGCATGGTGCGGATGCAAAACAAGGGGGAGAAGGGGCGGATTGGAAGAAAATGGGATCGGGAGGGGGGATTTTGTGGGCCGGGGGTGTTGGAGTCCTATGTGGCTGTTGTGTGGTGATGACCCACAAGTATAGGGGATCAATCGTACTCCTTTCGATATGTAAGATGTCGAACCCAACGAGGAGCATAAGGAAATGACAAGTGGTTTTAAGCAAGGTATTTTTTGTAAGCATTGAAAGTAACTGTAGCAGATAGTTTTGTAGTAGGAAATTTGTAGCAAGTAGCGAGTAACAATGGTAATAAGGTGCAACAAGGTGTCTCAATCCTTTTTATAGCAAAGGACAATTAGGAACGTTCTCTTATAATAAGTAAAGTGTTCTTGAGGACACATGATAATTATCGTCAAAACACTTTCATCATGTTTATTTGATTCACGCTCGCTACTTTGATAATTTGATATGTGGCTGGACCAGTGCTTGGGTGTTGTTCTTACTTGAACAAGAATCCCACTTATGATTACACCCTCTCGTCAGCATCCACAACTACGAAAGAAGAATTAAGATAAATCTATTCATCGCATGAAACATGTGGATTCAATTCGGCCCCTTACGGAATAACACATAAACTAGGGTTTAAGCTTCTATCACTCTAGCAACCCATCATCTACTTATTACTTCACAATGTCTTCCCTTAGGCCCAAGTATGGTGAAGTGTCATGTAGTCAACGTTCACATGACACCACTAAAGATAGCAACAACGTACATATCATCAAAGTATCAAACGGATACCAAGCTCACATGATTACTTATAACCGGACTTATCCCATGCCCTCAAGAAAAAAAGTAACTACTCATAAATCATATACATGTTCAAGATCAGAGGGAAATTGAATATCATTAAGGATATGAAAATATAATTTTCCACCAAATAAACCAACTAGCATCAAGTATAGGATGTAATTAACACTACTAGAAACCCACAAGTACCAATATGAGGTTCTGGGACAAAGATTGAATACAAGAGATGAACTAGGGTTTGAGATGAGATGGTGCTGGTGAAGATGTTGATGAAGATTGGTCCTCCCACGATGAGATGATCGTTGGTGATGTCGATGGCTTCGATTTCCCCTCCCGGGGGGAAGTTTCCCTGGTGGAATTGCTCCGCTGGAGAGCAATAGTGCTCCTGCCCAGGTCCCGCCTCGAGACGGCGGTGTTTCGTCCTGAAAGTCTTATTTTGATTTTTTTCTAGGGCAAATAGCATCATATAGAAGAAGACAAGCACCAGAGGCCTGCCAGGGGCCCACAAGCTCATAGGGCGTGCCAAGGAGGGTAGGGCGCGCCTCCTGAGCTTGTTGCACCCTAGTGGCCCCCTCCTGGTATTTATTCTTCCAATAATTTTTTATATATTCTAAAATAATTCTCCGTAAATTTTCAGGTCATTTGGAGTTGTGTAGAATAGTCATCTTTGCTATAGCCTTTTCTGGTCCAGAATTCCACCTGTCACCAATCTCCCTCTTCATGTGAAACTTGCAAAATAAAAGAGAAAAGGCATAATAATAGTATCATAAAGTGAAATAATGACCCAAAACATAATAAACAACAGTAGTAAAACATGATGCAAAATGGACGTATCACCCGGAATCCCGCAAAGCCCACGCCCCCCCAACTTTGCTTTCAATTTGCGGGAAAAGTGCGTTTGTGACCACTTTTAGAATATTAAAGAGGATCTTGCCACCCTTATCCATTAATTGTGACATAATGACATATATTTTTATTTTCCCAAATTGAAAAAGTAGATCCAGGTTCCAGGACGACATGGATGTTGACCGAGCATACAACCGGGCCTGTAGTTTTTTGTGCATGCAAAATCATGTCCAATTCTCTGAAGTATCATCAAATTTAATCAAATTATGTAACTTGTATCAATTTTCTTGAACATGTATAGCTTGCTATACTACATTGTCGCTTGCCGCAAGGGATATATTGAGTGGTCCGCTCGACCAGTTTCCTCGGGCCATCCTGAGACATGCCCCCCCCCCTTGTCGGTTTGTGAAAATGATAAAACAAGATAGACCACCATGTTTTTTGGGGTGAAATGAGATAAAACATCATCTTAAGGTCATATCTAAGGTTAAAGTTTGGTAATTCTCTAAATGGGATAAACATTGTCCTAAGATTATAACCTCTACTATTAAAAGGGAGTTGGGGATTATAGTCCGTACGTTCAACTCTCCTTCCCCTCGATCATGCGTTAACTTAATCAAATCAAATCTTACAAAAACATCAACTAAATCAAAATACCAACCTTCCCCTCTCCATACCCAAATCAAACCTAATCTTATCAAAACGTTAACTAAATCAAAAATTTCTTTGTCTTCCCCCACCCATACTCAAATCATACCAAAATTTGGAATATGATGAGTGTAAGATTTATGTCAACTAGTGTTGAACTACTAGAGTATATATAACCTTGTTTCAACGCACAAGCAGTTTTTTGTATCTAGCAAGGGATTAAAAATGGAATTTACTCGATTTTTTCTTCCTACATGGACAGAAAGGCGGACCAGACTATGACTTTGTTCCGCTGATCATTGATTTGGCTCGTTAGCTCAATAAAATCAATTAAAATGGCTAAAGGAAAATCGAGTTTGCAGTATAAGCGTGTTTTATTCGCTTTCATATTTTGGGTACATCTAGCTAGATGACGAGCGAAAAATGAGTTTCGATAACCTTGACTCCATGGGTGGAACTTGCATGGCTGTGGCCCCCATAGTGGGTTGGGTCGGCAACCTAGAGTCCGTGGGTGGCACTTGTGTGGCTGCGGCCCTCGTATAGTGGGTTGGGTCGGCAACCTTGAGTCCGTGGGTGGCACTTAATTGTGTGGGTCCAAGCGAAAGCTTTGTGCTCCAGTGCCTGAAACAATGACACCTATGGGCGTCGCTTCCCTCTTGGGGGCGTGGCTATGAGTCCTCTTGAGGTGCTAGGGGTCCGAGGTGAAAATCCTAGTTCATTTCTCAGACTTGACGATGGTGGTACCGTCTTCATCATCCTTTTGAGGGTTGTCGTCATGGACCCCCGACGCCTCTCAATTGCAGATGGCTTATGATGCCGGGCTTGCCTTTTCCTAGCATAGTGCATCGTCATCTCTAGCCAGGGGTGGATCCGATGATCTCCTATCTTATAGACGTGTTCTCATGGTCTTCGTTCTCAGTCCTTGTCGTCTCTTGGTAGGAGTGACGCTCCAGGGGCCAGAGTGAGGAGGTTGTCTCTACAGCAAGTCGGCACTCTCCAAAGATAGCTTGGTATATTCAGGTCCTCGGGTATAATTGTTTCTTATGGCGGCGAGGCTTCGGTTCTCTTCAATAGTCTTAGTTGTAGTGTGTTAAGGTCTTAATATGGTCTCTCCTTATTTTCATGCTTGGTGTTGGGTTAGTGGCACTTGTGCCACTCGCACAGTGCCTTTTTCCCGATCTGTTTGTATGAGGATTTTCCCACCACTTTGTATCGGTTCGATCGTTTATGCTTTTATCTATATACAAAGGGGCAAACTTTGTTTCGAGAGGAAGACGGACCAGACAATGACTTTATTTCACTGATCATTGATTCTAGTCGTTAGCTAAAGAAAATCAACTAAAAAGCTAAAGGAAAATACAGTATGCAGTATAACCAGTTTATAATCGTTTTCATGTTTCGGGTTCGTCTAGCTTTTTTGACGGGGAAATATTTGGAGCTTTATTCAACAATCGAAGCCCCTGCAGAATCTGCAAGGAGGCTAGTTACAAGGATGCCAGGGGCAGAGTCAAACCAACATTCTGTTACATCCATTGTGCTTGCATGTCTAGCACAAAGGTGAGCAGGGTAGTTGGCTATTCTCGAAGTATATTGAATACAGAAAGACTTAAAACTAGTAGAGTGCTCCAAAATTTCGGCTAGGATAGGCGCCACAATAGTCCTGTCATCATGACGCGAGTTCCAGAGATTAATGACCTCTAGGCAGTCGGATTCTATCACGACTTTCTCATAGCCCCTGAGCTTGGCAAATATGACACCATCCCGGATTGCTAGGGTTTCAGAGATAAGGGGGTCGGTAATCCCCTGATAAGGTTTACACCATGCAGCTCTAAACATGGAGTTGGATCGAGCAACTCCTCCCATCCCTCCTCTTCGAGATTCCAATGCAACACTGCCATCAGTGTTTATCTTGATCTCCCCCTCCTCGGGTGGCCGCCATCCATGGCCCGGAAGCAACCGAGCCTGAGCCTTTGGTAGATCAAGCAAAGCTAGAGTATCTCTGGTCATTTTCATGGACTGAATTGGGTCAGTAGCACCTTTATCATGAGTTAAATTATTTCTTGACGTCCAAATAGCCCACATGATCGCCACCAGCTTGGCTCGATCAGACTCAGAGAATTTGGGATCACAAGTGATATCCTTTGACCATGTTAGAGGATATAGATCAGGTCATTTTACCCCAAGCCAAACCGGGGCTTGAGTCCAAAACCCTCTCGCATGGGAGCAATTCAACAATCCATGCATCATGTCCTCATCTTCATGCTGACATATTTTGCACTTGGTCGTTGTTGCTATATGTCGATATTTTAGTGTGGATTGTACTGACAGAATACCTCATAAAACCCTCCACCAAAACACTCTCACTTTTGGCAGAACCTTCAATTTCCATAATGTGGTCCATAGCTGTTTTTCTGTCGCTGATGCTTCGACTACCGTCCCTTCCTCTAGAGCTAGTTGCTCTTTCTGAGTCATGAGAGCGCGGTAAGCTGACTTGACAGTATATGAACCAGATTTCTCAAAAGCCCATGCTAGAATATCATCACCACTGCCAGTCCTTAGTGGGATATTCAGAATGGCGTCTGCATCGGGTGGTATGAAGTTGTCTCGGATCACCTGGTCTTTCCAGAGCCAGGTTTCAGTATCGATAAGATCGGACACATGTTGTAACTGCGCATTACCAATGTGAGCAACTAGAGTCATAGTTCTGGTATCGGAGATCCATTTGTCCTCCCAGATAGAGACGGTCGTGCCGCTTCCAATGCACTTGAGCAGGCCCGATTTCAAAGCTTCCCTACCCGCGATTATAGCCGGCCACACAGTGATACGTCTCCAATGTATCTATAATTTTTGATTGCTCCATGCTATATTATCTACTGTTTTGGGCAATATTGGGCTTTATTATCCACTTTTATATTATTTTTCGGACTAACCTATTAACCGGAGGCCCAACCCAGATTTGCTGTTTTATGCCTATTTTAGTGTTTCGAGGAAAAGGAATATCAGACGGAGTCAAAACGGAACGAAATCAACTAGAGAAGTTATTTTTGGAAGGAAAACAACCCAGGGAACTTGGAGTGCACGTCAGAGGAGATACGGGCTACCCATGAGGGTGGGGGCGCCCCCCCTGGGCGCTCCCCCTGCCTCGTGGGGCCCCCGTAGCTCCTTCGACGTACCCCCTGCACCCATATATACTCTTGTACCCTAAAACTTCCAGAAACCAGATGAGATCAGAAGTTCCGCCGCCGCAAGCCTCCGTAGCCACGAAAAACCAATCGGGGCCCTCTCCGGCACCCTGCCGGAGGGGGTTATCATCACCGGTGGCCATGGAGGAGTATCCCGGAGGGGTCTTCATCACCATGAAGGCCAAGGACCAGAAGGTGGAGGCCATGGAGGAGGAAGCACAAGGGGGTGCCGGAGTGCCATCGGGAGGGGAATCATCGCCATGGTGATCGTCTTCATCAACATCACCATCATCATCACCATCCTCATCACTTTTACGCGGTCCACTCTCCCGCACCCCACTGTAATCCCTACTTGAACATGGTGCTTTATGCCACATATTATGATCCAATGATGTGTTGCCATTCTATGATGTTTTGAGTAGATATATTTTGTCTTTGGGTAGATTGACGATTTAGATTGGTATGAGTTGTATGTTTTACTTTGGTGCTGTCCTATGGTGCCCTCCGTGTCGCGCAAGCGTGAGGGATTCCCAATGTAGGGTGTTGCAATACGTTCATGATTCGCTTATAGTGGGTTGGTGAGTGACTGAAACACAAACCCGAGTAAGAGGGATTGTTGCGTATGGGAATAAAGAGGACTTGATGCTTTAATGCTATGGTTGGGTTTTACCTTAATGATCTTTAGTAGTTGCGGATGCTTGCTAGAGTTCCAATCATAAGTGCATATGATCCAAGTAGAGAAAGTATGTTAGCTTATGCCTCTCCCTCATATGAAACTGCAATAGTGATTATCGGTCTTGTGAACAATTTCCTAGGACAATTCCGCACACCAAAACACCATTATTCCACACTCGCTATTTATATTATTTAGTATTATATTCTAACTTTATGATAACAGCACCTACTTTTATGTTTTAGCTCTCCGATACTATACAAAGTTATCCTCTCCATACCCACAACGTAGTTTTATTTCTCGTTGCTAGTTGGAAGCAAACGTTCGGTGCACGTAGAGTCGTATCAGTGGCAGATAGGGCTTGAGAGAATATTGATCTTACCTTTAGCTCCTTGTGGGTTCGACACTCCATACTTATCACTTCCATCTTTGGAAAGTGCTACGATGATTCCTTGCACTTGGGGATTATCAAGCTCTTTTCTGGCGCCGTTGCCGGGGAGCAATAGCGTGGGGTTGATATTCTCATGTGTGCTTGTTTGCTTTCTTTACTTAGTAGATTTTGTTTTTCCTTTTTGTTTCTATTTAGTTGTGGGTGAAACATACAAAAAAAAATTCAAAAGAATGAAAATACCAAAAAAATATTTACTTGCCTCTCATGCCTAAAAAGTTTTTCAAAAAGAGAAGTGATTGGAAGGTTTTGCATTGAAGAAGTGAGGGTCGACCTTGAGCACTTGTGCTCATGCTCACGGAAACAATGTAGATTTTTTCATGGAAGTTTCTCTGTAAATAATTATCCCCTTGTATATATTCTTTGTATTATAAAAATATTGTGCCAAGCTTGGTTTTAGGATGATTAGATTGCTTGTTTGCTTTGTGCAGAATAAAAACAGAAACTTTGGCTGTAGTGCATGAATTTACATTTTTAATTGGAAAGTCAAATGGTTCTGATTCTTTTTGCACATTACTTCGGTACAATTTTTTCAAATTTTCAAATTTAGATTATAATTTTAGGAGTTACAGAAGTTTGGCAAACTTCCAGATTACTACAGACTGTTCTGTTTTTAACAGATTCTGTTTTGCGTGTGTTGTTTGCTTATTTCGATGAATCTATGAGTAGTATCGGAAGGTATGAACCATAGAGAGGTTGGAGTACAGTAGATTTAACATCAATACAAATAAATAATGAGTTAATTACAGTACCTAAAGGTAGTGATTTGCTTTATTACACTAACGGATCTCACAAGTTTTTGTTAAAGTTTTGTGTGGATAAAGTGTCCGAAGGTCGAGGAGCTATCAATATGAGAAGAATAAAGAGAGGCAGGAGTTCAAGCTTGGGGATGCCCAAGGCACCCCAAGTAAATATTTCAAAGTATACTCAAGCATCTAAGCTTGGGGATGCCCTTGTTGGCATCCCATCTTTCTTCTTCAACAAATATTGGTATACCTCGGTTTTTGTTTTGTTCACATGATTTGTGTCCTTTGTGTTTTTCCTTTTATTCAAGAACCATGCTAGCATGAGATAGCCATTCATTGATTTATAGAATACTTCATGTGCTTCACTTAAATCTTTTAAGTATGATCTTATAGAATTGCTCTTTGTGCTTCTCTTAAATCTTTTGAGTATGGTTTTATAGAATGCTTCATGTGCTTCACTTATACATTTTGAGCTTGGATATTGGTTAGTTGTAGAATGCTCCATGAACTTCACTTATATCTTTTGGAGTATGAATAACACTATCATTTAAAGT
This sequence comes from Triticum dicoccoides, assembly GCF_002162155.2. Taxonomy (NCBI): domain Eukaryota; kingdom Viridiplantae; phylum Streptophyta; class Magnoliopsida; order Poales; family Poaceae; genus Triticum; species Triticum dicoccoides. The sequence continues at coordinate 521,224,157 of NC_041391.1, forward strand.
GGGTTTGGAAGAGTGTCAACTCTAGGAATTAGTGATCCCACTATTTTGGAAGATATTGAATCTTAGTGTGATATTTATGAAAGTGGATTTGGAAGAGTGTCAACTTTAGTTAGCAATGATTCCACTATTTAGGAAGAGGTTCCAATTGAGTATGAGAACAAAGTTGTTATTCATGATGCCTCTGAAAATTATTATGAGGGAGGAATACATGCTTGTAGGAGTTGCAATAATATTAAGTATCCTCCTTATGTGCTTAAAAGTTTTGAAAGTTATGCTTGTTTTGCCTTCCTATGCTAGTTGATTGTTGTTATTATAAATTGTGTACTCACAAAATAACTAGGCATAGGAAGTGTGTTAGATTTAAATGTGCTAGTCATATTCTTCAAGATGCTCTCATTGTGCTTTAATTCCTATCTTTTATGTCCGCATCATTGAAATCATCATGCCTACCTAAAAGGCATTAAAGAAAAGCGCTTGTTGGGAGACAACCTAATATTTACCCTTACTGTTTTCGTGTGTCTACATGATTAAGCTACTGTAGTAATCATGTTTTATAGCTTTTGTTTTAATAAAGTGCCAAGTAAGACCTTTGGGAAGACTTGGGTGAAGGTTAAAGTGATCTTGCTGTAAAAAACAGAAACTTTGCGCTCACAAGAATAGATGTAATTTTTTACAGAAGAGTGATTTTGAGTTGATTATTTTTTAAGAAGATTAATAGACAAATTCCTCACGTCCACCAATTTATTTTATAATTTTTGGAGTAGCAGAAGTATGGTTATTGTTTAGATCATTACAGATTGTTCTGTTTCTGACAGATTCTGTTTTCATTGCATAGTTTGCTTGTTTTCTAGTTTCTATGACTTATATTTCTCAATATAAATTGTATAAATGATATGGTACACTAGGAGTTGTGTGAGAACAATTATGAACCTTGTCTTTGACAGTACCCAAGTACATGGTTTACTCTTTATCATACTAACCTATCTCACGAAGTTTGGATGAGTTTTGTGTGATTGAAGTTTTCAAGTTTTGGGTAAGATATCGATATGAGGAGAATAAGGAGTGGAAGGACCCTAAGCTTGGGGATTCCCGAGGCACCCCAAAGTAATATTCAAGGAAGAATCAAGCGCCTAAGCTTGGGGATGCCCCGGAAGGCATCCCCTCTTTCGTCTTCAAAACTATCGGTACACCTTACTCGGAGCTATATTTTTATTCGTCACATGATATGTGTTTTACTTGGAGCGTCATTTTATTTTGTTAGTATTAGCTAGCTGCTATTTAGAATAGTGTTTTGCATCTTTATTTTCAATAAAAAAAGTCAAGGATAGCCTTTGCCTTGCTTATTTTGCTTGTATACATGTTGCTGTTTGAAAACAGAAAGTTTACCTCTGTTTCAAAAATTCCCTAGAAACATCAGAGCATCATCTAACATTGAATCTTTTTGCATATTGAGCTCTGATATTACAGTGGGAATTTTAGTTCATAATTTTTGGAGTTAGGGAAGTATTGATACTCTTGCATTCTTGACAGGCTGTACTGTTTTGACAGATTGCTGTTATGTTTGCATTGTTTGCATATGTTTGCTTGTTTAATGATTCTATTTGAGGATAGGAGTATTAAATATGCAGAGGCATTTAGTATGCAACGTTGAATAATAATTCTAGTGTTTTGTTACAGTATAAAATGATAAGGTTTTGCATTGGTTCATACTAACCTATCTCGCGAGTTCTTGTTGAGTTTGTTGTGGATGAAGCTTCTAATAAAAAGAGAAACCATGATATGAGATGAATTAAGGAGACACCAAAGTTCAAGCTTGGGGATGCCCATGGCACCCCAAGATAAATATTTCAAGAAGACTCAATCTTCTAAGCTTGGGGATGCCCCGTTAGGCATCCCACCTTTTTTCTTCAACAACTATCGGTTAGTATCGGTTGAGCCTAAGTTTTTGCTTCTTCACATGAGTTGTGCTATCCTTGCAATGTCATTTTACTTGCTGTTTGAATAAAATCATTGGATCTGAAATTTTGAATAGAAAAGGAACCCTCCCATGGCTAGTTAATTATTTGCCTACTCAGTGTCTTTCACTCATATCTTGTCGAGTAGTTTGTCATTTACTCTTGTGCTTCATGTATATCCTATGAGTAAATGGGGGAATGAATTGAATGTCATAAATCTGAATTTTTATATGTTTCATATGCTTATAACATGGTTAGTGATGACTTCACACATAGAAATTATGAGGCATAAAAGTTGTTGAGAGTTGGCAAACGTAGTTTTGGTCATCGTTGCAATTAATAGGAAATAATAAGGAAAGAGAGGTTCACATACAAATATATTATCTTGGACATCTTTTATGATTGTGAAGCACTCATTAAGTATGACATGCTAAAAGAGTTGACGTTGGACAAGGAAGACAACGTAATGGTTTATGTTTTCCGACATCTCAGTTAAAGTATATTGTCATTGACCTTCCAACCATGTTGAGCTTGCCTTTCCCCCCTCATGCTAGCCAAATTCCTCGCACCAAGTAGAGATACTACTTGTGCTTCCAAATACCCTTAAAACCCAGTTTTGCCATAAGAGTCCACCATACCTACCTATGGATTGAGTAAGATCCTTCAAGTAAGTTGTCATCGTTGCAAGCAATAAAAATTGCTCTCTAAATATGTATGACTTATTAGTGCAGAGAAAATAAGCTTTGTACGAACTTGTTGTGGAAGTAATAAAAGCGACGGACTGCATAATAAAGGTCCACATGCAAGGGCCAATATAAAGTGACGTTCTTGTGCATTAAGATTTTGTGCATCAACCCTAAACGCGCATGACAACCTCTGCTTCCCTCTGCGAAGGGCCTATCTTTTACTTTATGTTTTTACTTTATGCTTGAGTCGAGGTGATCCTCACCTTTCCCTTTTTCATTTTATCCTTTGGCAAGCTCCTCGTGTTTGAAAGATCATGATATATATATATACAATTGGATGTAAGTTAGCATGGGCTACTATTGTTGACATCACCTAAAGGTGATTACGTTGGGAGGCAACACAATAAGCCCCTATCTTTCTCAGTGTCCGGCTAAAACTCCATAACCACAAGTATTGCGTGAGCGTTAGCAATTGTAAAAGGCTATATGATAATTGAGTATGTGAACATGCTGAAAAGCTCTATTCTTGATTCTTTCTGATGTTATGATAAATTGCAATTGCTTCAATGACTGAGATTATAGTTTGTTAGTTCTCAATGAAGTTTCTGAACCATGCTTGACATTGTGACTAGATTGTTACTTGATCATGAAAAGTTTTATGAGATAAGGTACTATTATGACACATTTTGATGCTAGAAAAAGTGATTGGAATTATCAAAGATCAAACTTAATGACTTACTAGCATTCCACATCAAAAATTATCTTTTTTATCATTTACCTACTCGAGGACGAGCAGGAATTAAGCTTGGGGATGCCTGATACGTCTCCAACGTATCTATAATTGTTGATTGCTCCATGCTATATTATCTACTATTTTGGGCAATATTGGGCTTTATTATCCACTTTTATATTATTTTTGGGACTAACCTATTAACCGGAGGCCCAGCCCAGATTTGCTGTTTTATGCCTATTTCAGTGTTTCAAGGAAAAGGAATATCAGACGGAGTCAAAACGGAACGAAATCAACTGGAGAGGTTATTTTTGGAAGGAAAGCAACCCAGGGAACTTGGAGTGCACATCAGAGGAGATACGGGCTGCCCACGAGGGTTGGGGGGCGCCCTCCTGGGCGCGCCCCCCCTGCCTCGTGGGGCCCCCGTAGCTCCTCCGACGTACCCCCTGCACCCATATATACTCTTGTACCCTAAAACTTCCAGAAACCAGATGAGATCAGAAGTTCCGCCGCCGCAAGCCTCCGTAGCCATGAAAAACCAATAGGGGCCCTCTCCGGCACCTTGCTGGAGGTGGTCATCATCACCGGTGGCCATGGAGGAGTATCCCGGGGGGGTCTTCATCACCATGAAGGCCAAGGACCGGAAGGTGGAGGCCATGGAGGAGGAAGCACAAGGGGGAGAACCTCTCCTCCTCTCTTTCGGTGGTGCCGGAGTGCCATCGGGAGGGGAATCGTCGCCACGGTGATCGTCTTCATCAACATCACCATCCTCATCTCTTTTACGCAGTCCGCTGTCCCGCACCTCGCTGTAATCCCTACTTGAACATGGTGCTTTATGCCACATATTATGATCCAATGATGTGTTGCCATTCTATGATGTTTTGAGTAGATATCTTTTGTCTTTGGGTAGATTGACGATTTAGATTGGTATGAGTTGTATGTTTTACTTTGGTGCTGTCCTATGGTGCCCTCCGTGTCGCGCAAGCGTGAGGGATTTCTGCTGTAGGGTGTTGCAATACGTTCATGATTCGCTTATAGTGGGTTGGTGAGTGACTGAAACACAAACCCGAGTAAGAGGGATTGTTGCATATGGGAATAAAGAGGACTTGATGCTTTAATGCTATGGTTGGGTTTTACCTTAATGATCTTTAGCAGTTGCGGATGCTTGCTAGAGTTCCAATCATAAGTGCATATGATCCAAGTAGAGAAAGTATGTTAGCTTATGCCTCTCCCTCATATGAAACTGCAATAGTGATTATCGGTCTTGTTAACAATTGCCTAGGACAATTCCGCACACCAATCCACCATTATTCCACACTCGCTATTTATATTATTCAGTATTATATTCTAACTTTATGATAACAGCACCTACTTTTATGTTTTAGCTCTCTGATACTATACAAAGTTATCCTCTCCATACCCACAATGTAGTTTTATTTCTCGTTGCTAGTTGGAAGCAAACGTTCGGTGCACGTAGAGTCGTATCAGTGGCAGATAGGGCTTGAGAGAATATCGATCTTACCTTTAGCTCCTTGTGGGTTCGACACTCCATACTTATCACTTCCATCTTTGGAAAGTGCTACGATGATTCCTTGCACTTGGGGATTATCACACAGCAGATGAATACTTAGGTGCAGTGGCTTGCATGAAATCACATGAATGGAAATATCTGCCTTTTAAGACCCGCGAACACACAGAGTTGGGATTAGTCATCAAGCGCCACCCATGCTTGCCAAGTAGTGCTAGGTTAAAGAGTTGCAAGTCTTTGAATCCCATCCCTCCTCTAACTTTTGGCACAGCCAGAGAATCCCAAGATAGCCAATGTAAGGACCGGCGATCAAGGCTGCTGCTCTACCAGTATTTGGCCATAAGCGAGGCCAACTTATTACACACTTTTTTCGTTAGCTGGAAGCATGACATACTGTATGTGGGAATTGATTGGGCTACTACTTTGATTCTGACTTCCCTTCCAGCGCATGAAATAAGTCTATCTACTCCACCTTGGAGTTTTGACCAAATCCTCTCCCCGATGTGGTCGAAAGTGCCTCCAGTAATTCAACCAACAGCCGTTGGAAGCCCGAGATAGCATTCACCAAAAGCTTCCACTGAAATCTACAGCGTTTGCTTTAGTAAAAGCCTTGTAGGATCAGGAGTATTTGGGCTAAAAAATATTGCACTTTTTTCTTTATTCACTGCTTGACCCGAACACTCTCCATATATACGAAGAATATCATTCAAACTATGAGCACTCTGCACCTTAGCTTGCAAGAAGATCAGGCTATCGTCGGCAAAAAGCAAGTGATTGATCCAAGGACATGTATAGCTGACCCGAATGCCTCTGTCGATATAAGTCCCTCCATAGAAGTTCAGCAATGAAGTGAGGCCCTCGGCACAAAGCAAAAACAAGTAAGGTGATACGGGGTCACCCTGACGGAACCCCTGGGAGGGAGAGAAGAAAAGTTGAAGCTCGCCATTTACTTGAACAGCAAACCACACTGAAGTTACGCACTTCATGATGAGACGAACAAAAGCCAATCCAAACCCCAACTTTAGCATGATCGCTTCGAGGTAGTGCCACTCGACGCGATCATAGGCTTTCATCATATCTAACTTGATAGCACAAGCAACACTCCCTCCCTTCTTCCTTCTCTTCATGGCATGCATGCTTTCATATGCGATTAAAACATTGTCTGTGATCAAGCGGCCCGGGACGAATGCGCTCTGCTCCACTCCAATAATATCATCCAAAAACTCTCTCATCCGATTAGTGATAGCTTTGGCAGCAACTTTATACAGGACTGAGCAGAGAGAGATCGGGCGATATTGGGAAATCTTTTGTGGAAAACGGACCTTGGGTATTAGGGTGATGGAGGTATCATTCATACCCGCTGGCAGTTCGCCACCATTCAAGAAGTCAAGCACCGCTAGAATTATGTCATCCTTAAGAAGATTCCAGTGTCGCTGAAAAAAACCCCGCGGTGAAACCATCAACTCCCGGGGCTTTTGACGGAGCCATTTGAAATAGAGCTTTTTTAACTTCTTCCGCCGTGTATGGATTTTGCAACTCATGATTCATCATGGTCGTTACTCTGCTGGGAACAAACTCGAGCAGATCTTCCATCTGCCGAAAACCTTGAGATGTATATAAGTTTTCGAAGAAACTTTGGACCTCTTCCCGATCCTCCTCAGGAGTGGAACACATAGTGCCATCCGAGCACTCAAGTTTCTCGATACGATCATGCGCTTACTCTCAGACATCTGGGCATGGAAATATCCCATGTTCCTGTCTCCTTCGCGTAGCCACGGTACTCTAGACCGCTGTCGAGACCAAATATCTTCTTGGTGCAGGGCAAGTCTCAGTTTATTCACAATTGCTTTCTCCTCCTCAGTAGGCCCACTGCCCACAGATCGGCTCCGCAGCCGAGTTAGCTGTTCATGTAACTTACTATTTTGCGAGCAAGACAACCAAACTCCCTTTTACCCCAAGCTGATAGCTGTGTTTGTAAGTTATTCAGGGCCTCCACCATGCCGCCTAGGCCGTGGCAACCCGACCCCTTCTGCCAAGAGTCTAGGATGAGCTGGTCATAATTCGCATGTGTCTGCCACATGTCCTCATATCGAAAGGGTTTAGGCCCTCGATGTACACTGGGAGTAAGATTTTCCCTAAGATCTGCTAGGATAAAACAGTGATCTGACTCCGCAGCGACAATGTGCCTTACTTTGACATTTGCAAATAAATCAGTAAGTGTTGTGTTGCCAAAGGCTCTGCCCAGCCGGGCTTTAATGTTAGAACGACCCGACTACCTATTGTCCCAAGTATATTCCATGCCTGACCAACCCAAGTCAACCATTGCACACTCATCCATTACCTCTCGGAACGCTTTCATCTGCCACTCAAGTCTTGGTGAAAGAGAGAAGTGTTCCGACCCGAATAATGTTTAGTTAAAATCCCCAATGCACATCCAAGCTTCATGCCGGATAGCAAACAAAGTTCTCATGAATCTCCAGCTGTGGCATCTGTCTTCCATGCGTGGAGCTCCATAATCAAGTAACACGCAAATTTTGGACGTGTCATTCTTCCTCTGCACCATAACATCTATATGGGCAGAACTGTAATTTTTGAGCTCAACATCGAGCTCAGCAGACCAGAACAAACCTAGTCCCCCACTGAGTCCAACGCTGCTCACCGCAAAACATACCGCAAAACCAAGAGAGTTCTAAAGATTCTCCACTCGCTTGGCTGAAATTTTGGTCTCCATAAGAAATAAGAGACTCGGGCCCTTCCTGCTTCACAATGCTGCGAAGCTCCCGAACTGCATCGGGGTTCCCAAGCCCGCGGAAGTTCCAGCTGAGGCAACTCATCATTCCCGACGGGGCTGCTCTGCAGCCACCGCCGAACACTTTGAGTTTTGAGAGTTAGTGGGAGTCGGTTTCTTCTTTTTGGCCTCTGGCTCCCTCTCTGACTCCTTCTCATCACCATCCGAACGTACCTCACCCGCTTTAAACACCACCAAAACATTTGTGGTATCATTCATCTGTGGCACCTGTGGTTGATCAGTCGGAGGCAAAGTGATCTGTCGATAAACTTGCTTCGTCCCATGAGGCCCTCCTTTTCTCTTGTTCATCTGATCATGCTTCTTTTTAGGCGAGTTGACCTCTGGACTGGGATCAGCTCTAGCGTTTGTAGCACGCGCATCTTTAGTACTGCTTTGGCTTGACTGTTGCTCCTTGGACGAGTGATACGTCTTCAACGTATCTACTTTTCCAAACACGTTTGCCCTTGTTTTGGACTCTAACTTGCATGATTTGAATGAAACTAACCGGACTGACACTGTTTTTTCAGCAGAATTACCATGATGTTGTTTCATGTGTAGAAAACAAAAGTTCTCGGAATGACCTGGAAATCCTCGGAGACAAGTTTCAGAAAATATAAAAAATCCTCACAAAAGATGAAGACCAGGGGGCCCACACCCTGTCCACGAGGGTGGGAGGCACGCCCCCCCCCCTATAGGGCGCGCCCCCTATCTTGTGGGTCCCCTGAGGCTCCGCCAACCTCAACTCCAACTCCATATATTCCGTCTCGCGGAGAAAAAAATCAAAGAGAAAGTTTCATCACGTTTTACGACACGGAGCCGCCGCCAAGCCCTAATCTCTCTCGGGAGGGCTGATCTGGAGTCCGTTTGGGGCTCCGGAGAGGGGGATTCGTTGCTGTCATCATCATCAACCATCCTCCATCACCAATTTCATGATACTCACCGCTGTGCGTGAGTAATTCCATCGTAGGCTTGCTGGACGGTGATGGGTTGGATGAGATTTACCATGTAATCAAGTTAGTTTTGTTAGGGTTTGATCCCTAGTATCCACTATGTTCTGAGATTGATGTTGCTATGACTTTGCTATGCTTAATGCTTGTCACTAGGGCCTGAGTGCCATGATTTCAGATCTGAACCTATTATGTTTTCATGAATATATGTGTGTTCTTGATCCTATCTTGCAAGTCTATAGTCACCTATTGTGTGTTATGATCTGACAACCCCGAAGTGACAATAATCGGGATAGTTCTCGGTGATGACCGTAGTTTGAGGAGTTCATGTATTCACTATGTGCTAATGCTTTGACCCGGTTCTCTATTAAAAGAAGGCCTTAATATCCCTTAGTTTCCACTAGGACCCCGCTGCCACGGGACAATAGGACAAAATATGTCATGCAAGTTCTTTTCCATAAGCACCTATGACTATTTATGGAATACATGCCTACATTACATTGATGAACTGGAGCTAGTTCTGTGTCACCCTATGTTATAGCTATTACATGAGGAATCGCATCCAGAATAATTATCCATCACTGATCCATTGCCTACGAGCTTTTCATATATTGTTCTTCGCTTATTTACTTTTCCGTTGCTGATGTTACAACTACTACAAAACACCAAAAATATTGCTACTACTATCTTTACCTTTTGCCACCGTTACCATTACTATCATACTACTTTGCTACTAAATACTTTGCTGTAGGTACTAAGTTATCCAGGTGTGGTTGAATTGACAACTCAACTGCTAATACTCAAGAATATTCTTTGGCTCCCCTTGTGCCGAATCAATAAATTTGGGTTGAATACTTTACCCTCGAAAGCTATTGCGATCCCCTACACTTGTGGGTTATCAAGACTAATTTCTAGCGCCGTTGCCGGGGAGCATAGCTCTATTCTTTGAGTCACTTGGGATTTATATCTGTTGATCACTATGAAGAATTTGAAAGACTTTAAAACCAAGATCTATCCCTCAACTACGAGGGGAGGTAAGGAACTGCCATCTAGCTCTACACTAGATTCTCCTTCTGTTATTAATAAGCTTGCGACACCTAAACCTGTTACTGCTATGAATTTTGATATGTCGCATGTTATCGATGATGCCACTTCTGCTTTGCATGATACTTATGATGAAACTACTTTTGTGTGTGATACTACTGTGCCATTAGGTGAATTTCTTGATGAACAACTTGCTAGAGCTAGAGAGAATGAAATTATTGAAGATGCTATTATTGATGATAGTGATGATGAACGTTCTCCGAATGATTATGAATTTCCCGTTGTTCCTGAGGGTTATGTAATGAATAAAGAAGCTGCTGAAGCTATTTTTGCCTGCAAAGATAGATATGATCTTAAGAAACTATTAGCTAAATGGAAGCAGCAGTCTCTTAATGCTAGAATGAAACCTGACCCTGCTTTTGCTACTTCACCTTTCTGTGTTACTGATAAGGATTATGAATTCTCTGTTGATCCTGAGATTATTACTCTAGTTGAATCTGATCCTTTTTATGGCCTTGAATCTGGAACTGTTATGTCACATCTTACCAAGTTGAATGATATAGCTACCCTGTTTACTCATGATGAAAGATCTCGCTATTTTTATATCCTTAAGATTTTTCCGTTCTCGTTAAAGGGTGATGCTAAGACTTGGTATAATTCTCTTGCTCCTGGTTGTGTGCGTAGTCCCCAGCATATGATTTATTACTTCTCTGCTAAATATTTCCCTGCTCATAAGAAACAAGCTGCCTTGCGGGAAATATATAATTTTGTGCAAATCAAGGAAGAGAGTCTCCCACAAGCTTGGGGGAGGCTTCTCCGGTTACTTAATGCTTTGCCCGATCATCCTCTCAAGAAAAATGAAATACTTGATATGTTTTATAATGGACTAACTGATGCTTCCAAGGACTACTTGGATAGTTGTGTTGGTTGTGTTTTCAGGGAAAGAATAGTCGACGAAGCTGAATTACTATTGAATAATATGTTGACTAATGAAAATAATTGGACTCTTCCTGAGCCAATTCCTGAGGCAATTCCTGAACTAATTGAGCCAAATCCTGAGCCTATTTCGAAACCCACTCCGGAGAAGAGAGGTGTTTTATTTCTCAATCCTGAAGATATGCAAGAGGCAAAGAAATCAATGAAAGAAAAAGGTATTAAAGCTGAAGATGTTAAGAATTTACCACCTATTGAAGAAATACATGGTCTTAATATACCGCCTGTTGAAGAACCACATTGTCTTGATAACCCGACACAGGTAGTAAAGGTAAATTCTCTCTATAGATATGATAAAGTTGAAATCCCCTCTACTAAATTTCATAGCCCTTGCTTAGATGAATTTGATGACTTTATGGCTAGACAAGAAATTTTTAATGCTTATGTTGGTAGAGAGTTAAAGAATAATGCTTTCGAGATAGGACGCGTGAGCGATAACTTGGGTAGAGTTAAAGGTGAACTTCAACTCATTAGCAAATATGCGTCTATAGTTGCTACTCAAGCTGAGCAAGTACTTAAAGCTCAAAATGATTTGCTTGAGGAATTAAATAATAAAAATGACTTTGCTATTAGAGTGGCTACAAGAACTGGTAGAATGACTCAGGAACCTTTGTATCCTGAAGGCCACCCTAAGAGAATCGAGCAAGATTCTCAGAGAAATAATTTAGAGGCACCTAGTTCTTCTAAAAAGAAGAAAAAGAAAAATGATAGGACTTTGCATGCTTCTAGTGAACCTGCTGTAGACACACCTGAGAATCCCAATGATATTTCTATCCCTGATGCTGAAACACAATCAGGTGATGAACATGAACCTAGTGATAATGTTAATGATAATGTTAATGTTGATGCTCAACCTAGCAAAAACAATGAAGTAGAGGTTGAACCTGTTGTTGATCTTGATAACCCACAATCAAAGAATCAACGTTATGATAAGAGAGATTTTGTTGCTAGGAAGCACGGTAGAGAAAGAGAACCATGGGTTCAGAAACCCATGCTCTTTCCTCCTAAACCATCCAAGACAAAGGATGATGAGGATTTTGAGCGCTTTGCTGAAATGATTAGACCTATTTTCTTACGTATGCGCTTAACTGATATGCTTAAAGTAAATCCTTATGCTAAGTATATGAAGGATATCATTACAAACAAAAGAAAGATACCGGAAGCTGGAATTTCCACCATGCTTGCTAATTACACATTTAAGGGTGGAATACCAAAGAATCTTGGAGATCCAGGGGTACCGACTATACCATGCTCCATTAAACGAAACTATGTTAGAACTGCTTTATGTGATCTTGGAGCCGGTGTTAGTGTTATGTCTCTCTCTCTTTATATCATAGACTTGAATTGAATAGGTTGACACCTACTGAAATATCTTTGCAAATGGCTGATAAATCAACTGCTATACCTGTCGGTATTTGTGAGGATGTCCCTGTTGTGGTTGCAAATGTCACTATCTTAACGGACTTTGTTATTCTTGATATTCCCGAGGATGATAGTGTGTCTATTATCCTTGGTAGACCTTTTCTTAATACTGCAGGGGCTGTTATTGATTGCAACAAAGGCAATGTCACTTTTCATGTTAATGGTAATGAGCATACGGTACACTTTCCGAGGAAACAATCTCAAGTTCATAGCATCAATTCTATTGGAAAAGTTCCAACTATTATTGTTGGAGGTTTTGAATTTCCTCTCCCTACTGTCAAGAAAAAGTATGATATTCTTATTGTTGGGGATTTTCATATCCCCGTTGAGGTAACTTAGTGTTATTCGAAATTTCTCCAGTCCCGTGTTATTCGGAATGAGTTTGTTAACAAGACTTGATCAACCTTGTTAGTGGATTCATTTTGATGATCACGAGATGGATGGAACTAGAAGGCACAACCTTCTGTACCCTCTTTTTACTTTCTGTTATTTAGAATAAATAAAGCAAAAATAGTATTATCTGTCTGTTTTCTGAATTATCCGTGCAATAAAAAAATAGTTCGAAAATAAAAGTGCTCCAAATGCCCTGCAAATTTAGTATGATTTTTTCTGGAATATTTGAGGATTTTAGGCACTGAAATCACCGCAGGAGGGGCAAGCACCAGACCACGATAGCTGAGCAAGTACTTCTATGGTTGCTACTCAAGCTGAGCAAGTACTTAAAGCTCAAAATGATTTGCTTGATGAATTAAATAATAAAAATGACTTTGCTGTTAGAGTGGCTACTAGAACTGGTAGAATGACTCAGGAACCTTTGTATCCTGAAGGCCACCCTAAGAGAATCGAGCAAGATTCTCAGAGAAATAATTTAGAGGCACCTAGTTCTTCTAAAAAGAAGAAAAAGAAAAATGATAGGACTTTGCATGCTTCTAGTGAACCTACTGTAGACACACCTGAGAATCCCAATGATATTTCTATTTCTGATACTGAAACTCAATCAGGTGATGAACATGAACCTAGTGATAATGTTAATGATAATGTTCATGTTGATGCTCAACCTAGCAAAAACAATGATGTAGAGATTGAACCTGCTGTTGATCTTGATAACTCACAATCAAAGAATCAAGGTTACGATAAGAGAGATTTTGTTTCTAGGAAGCATGGTAAAGAAAGAGAACCATGGGTTCAGAAACCCATGCCCTTTCCTCCTAAACCGTCCAAGTCAAAGGATGATGAGGATTTTGAGCGCTTTGCTGAAATGATTAGACCTATTTTCTTAGGTATGCGCTTAACTGATATGCTGAAAGTGAATCCTTATGCTAAGTATATGAAGGATATCATTACAAATAAAAGAAAGATACCGGAAGCTGAAATTTCCACCATGCTTGCTAATTACACTTTTAAGGGTGGAATACCAAAGAAACTTGGAGATCCGGGTGTACCAACTATACCATGCTCTATTAAAAGAAATTACGTTAGAACTGCTTTATGTTATCTTGGAGCCGGTGTTAGTGTTATGCCTCTCTCTTTATATCGTAGAATTGAATTGAATAAGTTGACACCTACTGAAATATCTTTGGAAATGGCTGATAAATCAACTGCTATACCTGTCGGTATTTGTGAGGATGTCCCTGTTGTGGTTGCAAATGTCACTATCTTAATGGACTTTGTTATTCTTGATATTCCCGCGGACGATAGTATGTCTATTATACTTGGTAGACCTTTTTTGAATACTGCAGGGGATGTTATTGATTGCAACAAAGGCAATGTCACTTTTCATGTTAATGGTAATGAGCATACGGTACACTTTCCGAGGAAACAATTTCAAGTTCATAGCATCAATTCTATTGGAAAAGTTCCAACTATCATCATTGGAGGTTTTGAATTTCCTCTCCCTACTGTCAAGAAAAAGTATGATATTCTTATTGTTGGGGGTTTTCATATCCCCGTTGAGGTAACTTAGTGTTATTCGAAATTTCTCCAGTTCCGTGTTATTCGGAATGAGTTTGTTAACAAGACTTGGTCAGCCTTGTTAGTGGATTCATTTTGATGATCATGAGATGGATGAAACTAGAAGGCACAACCTTCTGTACTTTCTTTTTACTTTTTGCCATTTACTTTAAATAAAGCAAAAATAGTTTTATCCGTCTGTTTTCTGAATTATCCGTGCAATAAAAAAAATCCCGAAAATAAAAGTGCTCCAAATGCCCTGCAAATTTAGTATGATTTTTATGGAATATTTGAGGATTTAAAGCACTGAAATCACTGCAGGAGGGGCCAGCACCAGGCCACGAGAGTGGAGGGCGCCCCCCCCCTATAGGGCGCGCCCCCTGTCTCGTGGGCCCCTGGTAGCCCCCCTTCACTTATGCCAGCACCCACACACTCCATCTTCTACCCAAAAAAATCCCCATCCAGCTCAAGCACGAGTTCTAGCTCGTTTTGCTGCGATTTTCGATCTCCTTGCTCAAAGCTCCATTCACAAAACTGCTTTGGGAGATTGTTGCTTGGTATGTGACTCCTCCATTGGTCCAATTAGTTTTTGTTCTAGTGCTTTATTCATTGCAAATCCTTGCTGCCTTGGTGACCCTGTTCTTGAGCTTGCATGTTAAATTTATGAGGTTCCAAGTAATTCTAATGCATGATGTAGGCTCTAGGCACTTGCGGGAGTAGTTGCTACCATTCTTGTTAAGTTTTATTCACTTTTATTTTGAAGTTACTAAAATTACAAAAAAATTTAGAAAATGTTAAGGAGATTTTTGAGGGGCTCTTCTAGCCAAGGCTCTCAGGAAAAACAAGCTAAAGAGAAGGAAAAAGCCAAGTATAATCTTCCTCGCTTAGCGGAAGTACAGTCGTGTGAATGGCCATGTGATAATTTCTTGAAAGAAGCTGAAATTCATGAAGATTTTTATTCTTTGATCGAGAGTGCAAGCCTCAACGATTTTCTCCTCGACCGAATAGATCAGTATCTCTTGCTTACCAATACTTTCGTGCAAAACTTTTATTATTATCCTAAGAAGTCACCACCTTCAGTATCATTTCACTTATATGATCAATTCAGAGAAATGACTTTACATGACTTTTGCGCGGTATGTAGGATACCTTTTGAGGGAGAGTTAGAGGAACCCCGTCGTGAAGATGTGGAGGGCTTTGTTAACACTATAGCTGTAGAGGAGCCAAAGAAAGGTTCCGAGGGAAAAATCTCTAGCATACACTTTCCGTTTTACGTTACTTTGCTATATTTGCTAGTAGATGCTTGATTGGTCGTGTAAATAGTGGAAACTTTAATGTTTCCTGATATTATCATTCTTCAGCATGCCTTGTTTGGAGACAATAGTTTTAGTATGGGTGTCGTCATTGCTAAACGGCTAAGCCTGAATCGTACAAAAGGCCCCATATTTGGAGGTATCTATGCTTCACGTCTTGCTAGACATTTTAAGATACCTATTAGGCATTATGAAAAGGGGGATATGATCCTGCCTTCTTACATTTTAGATTACAGGAGCATGGTAGCACACAACTTTATCGTTCAGAATGAAGATAAGACGCTCCTGTATAACTTAAGATTTAATAAGAAACACAGTGAAACTATTATTCTGCCTGCACCTTTGTTGTTTGATTTGACTGCAGATAATTTTCTTGTTACACCGGAGGCGGTGTATGCTCATCGAGGCCAAGCATCCACTCCAGAACCTGAACCTGAGCCGGAACCTGCACTGGACCCTTATCATGCATCATCTTTCCAGTGGGATCCAGAGATGGCCAACCAGTGGTATCCTGATTACACTTCCCAGTACACCGGGGAGAGTAGCAGCGGCCCTTGGCATTAGACCAACTTAGTCCAAAAGCCTAAGCTTGGGGGAGTACGTATTTCTCACCGACTTTACATTCATGTTCACACACTAGTTGTCTGTGCTCATACTCTTTCATTGTATTATCCATGTTAGTTTAAAATTCCTTTTTCTAGTTTTCTTCTTGTGTGTTTGATAAACCTTAAGAAAAAACCAAAAAAAATTAGTTAGCTTAATTTCCATGATTGTAGTAGAATTAAAATGAAAACCCAAAAAGATTTCTCGTTCTTCTTTTACTTGTTGGGAGCTTTCCCGTGTAAATAATTTTATTTTCTTATCTTTCCTTTGGGGGTCAAGAAGACCATATTGAAAATGTTTAGTGGCTCTCGTATGCATGATTGTTTATTTAATTTAGAGCCCATATTATTTGCCTTCTCTCTTGAGTTGAATGCTTGTAGATTCCAGCTTAGTCCAATGCACGTACACTCTTATTATTATAAACATCGTTCGGTCGTGCAAGTGAAAGGCAATAATGACGATATATGATGGACTTATTGAGATGAGAAAAGCTGGTATGAACTCGACCTCTCTTGTTTTTGTAAATATGATGAGTTCATTGTTCCTGATTCAACTTATTATGAAGTAATCATATTTGCAATAACATTTAGGGATTATAGTTGCTTGTGCCATGCTTGATTAGCTTTGAGTTATAATGGTTTACCTTGCGTGCCAACATGCTATTGGAATGATTATGATGTGGTATGGTGGGATGGTATCCTCCTTTGAATGAATTGAGTGACTCGACTTGGCACATGTTCACGCATGTAGTTGAAACAAAATCAACATAGCCTTCACGATATTTATGTTCATGGTGGATTATATCCTACTCACGTTTGTACTCGGTGTGAATTAGTTTTAATGCATGTTTATGACTGTTGTCGCTCTCTCAGTTGGTCGCTTCCCAGTCTTTTGCTAGCCTTCACCTGTACTAAGCGGGAATACTGTTTGTGCATCCAAACTCCTTAAACCCCAAAGTTGTTCCATATGAGTCCACCATACCTTCCTATATGCGATATTTACCTGCCGTTTCAAGTAAATTTGTATGTGCCAAACTCCAAACCTTCAAATGAAATTCTGTTTTGTATGCTCTAGCCGCTCATGTTTCCACTAGGGCTGCTTATATCTTCCATGCTAGGTGGGTTATTCTCAGAGGAGTGGACTCCGCTCCTCATTCACGAGAAAGGGCCGGTAACCGGGATGCCTAGTCCCATGATCCAAAAAGATCAAAGCAAATCAAAATAATTAAACAAAACTCCCCCGGGATTGTTGTTAGTTGGAGGCACTCGTTGTTTCGAGCAAGCCATGGATTGATGCTTGTTGGTGGTTGGGGGAGTATAAACTTTTACCATTTTGTGTGGGAACTGCCTATAATGCATGTAGTATGGAAGATACAACCATCTCATAGTTGTTGCGTTGATAGTGAAAGTATGCCGCTCAAAATGTTATTCAATCTCTGTTTTAAAATCGAGCTCTCGCACCTCTACAAATCCCTGCTTCCCTTTGTGAAGGGCCTATCTATTTACTTTTATGTTGAGTCATCACTTTCTTATTAAAAAGCACCCGCTGGAGAGCACACTGTCATTTGCATTCATTACTATTGATTTATGCTGGGTATGACTTGACTGGATCTCTTTTACCATGAATTACAATGTTTAGTCAGTCCTTGATCTTTAAAGGTGCTCTGCATTTATGTTTTGCGGTCTCAGAAAGGGCTAGCGAGATACGATTTTGTTATATCATGTTATGATTGTTTTGAGAAAGTGTTGTCATCCGAGTTTTATTATTATGGCTCGCTAGCTGATTATGTTATTGATATGAGTAATTGTGAGACTCGAGTGTTATTGTGAGTATGGTTAGTTTATAATATTGTTGAAACCTGAATGATGGCTTTGCATGTTTACAACAACAAGAGCAAATAGAGTTTGTAAAAGTTTTTCTTTATCACTTTCAGTCTATCAACTGAATTGCTTGAGGACAAGCAAAGGTTTAAGCTTGGGGGAGTTGATATGTCTTCAACATATCTACTTTTCCAAACACTTTTGCCCTTGTTTTGGACTCTAACTTGCATGATTTGAATGAAACTAACTGGACTGACGCTGTTTTCAGCAGAATTACCATGATGTTGTTTCATGTGTAGAAAACAAAAGTTCTCGGAATGACCTGGAAATCCTCGGAGAGAAGTTTCAGAAAATATAAAAAATCCTCACAAAAGATGAAGACCAAGGGGCCCACACCCTGTCCACGAGGGTGGGGGCACCCCCCCTATAGGGCGTGCCTCCCTATCTCGTGGGCCCCCTGAGGCTCCGCCGACCTTAACTCCAACTCCATATATTCCGTCTCGTGGAGAAAAAAATCAGAGAGAAAGTTTCATCGCGTTTTACGACACGGATCCGCCACTAAGCCCTAATCTCTCTCGGGAGGGCTGATCTGGAGTCCATTCGGGGCTCCGAAGAGGGGGATTCGTCGCCGTCGTCATCATCAACCATCCTCCATCACCAATTTCATGATGCTCACCTCCGTGCGTGAGTAATTCCATCGTAGGCTTGCTGGATGGTGATGGGTTGAATGAGATTTACCATGTAATCAAGTTAGTTTTGTTAGGGTTTGATCCCTAGTATCCACTATGTTTTGAGATTGATGTTGCTATGACTTTGCTATGCTTAATGCTTGTCACTAGGGCCCGAGTGCTATGATTTCAGATCTGAAACTATTATGTTTTCATGAATATATGTGTGTTCTTGATCCTATCTTGCAAGTCTATAATCACCTATTATGTGTTATGATCCGACAACCCCGAAGTGAGAATAATCGGGATACTTCTCGGTGATGACCGTAGTTTGAGGAGTTCATGTAGTCACTATGTGCTAATGCTTTGGTCCGGTTCTCTATTAAAAGGAGGCCTTAATATCCCCTAGTTTCCACTAGGACCCCGCTGTCACGGGAGGGTAGGACAAAAGATGTCATGCAGGTTATTTTCCATAAGCACGTATTGTTGGAAATATGCCCTAGTGGCAATAATAAAATGATTATTATTATATTTCCTTGTTCATGATAATTGTCTATTATTCATGCTATAATTGTGTTATCCGGAAATTGTAATACATGTGTGAATAAATAGACCACAACATGTCCCTAGTAAGCCTCTAGTTGACTAGCTCGTTGATCAACAGATAGTCATGGTTTCCTGACTATGGACATTGGATGTCGTTGATAACGGGATCACATCATTAGGAGAATGATGTGATGGACAAGACCCAATCCTAAGCATAGCACAAGATCGTGTAGTTCGTTTGCTAGAGCTTTTCCAATGTCAAGTATCATTTCCTTATACCATGAGATCGTGTAACTCCCGGATACCATAGGAGTGCTTTGGGTGTACCAAACATCACAATGTAACTGGGTGACTATAAAGGTATACTACAGGTATCCCCGAAAGTATCTGTTGGGTTGACACGGATCGAGACTGGGATTTGTCACTCTGTATGATGGAGAGGTATCTCTGGGCCCACTTGGTAATGCATCATCATAATGAGCTCAATGTGACCAAGTGTTTGGTCACAGGATCATGCATTACGGTACGAGTAAAGTGACTTGCCAGTAACGAGATTGAACGAGGTATTGGGATACCGATGATTGAATCTCGGGCAAGTAACGTACCGATTGACAAATGGAATTGTATACGGGATTACTTGAATCCTCGACATCATGGTTCATCCGATGAGATCATCGAGGAGCATGTGGGAGCCAACATGGGTATCCAGATCCTGCTGTTGGTTATTGACCGGAGAGT
This sequence comes from Triticum dicoccoides, assembly GCF_002162155.2. Taxonomy (NCBI): domain Eukaryota; kingdom Viridiplantae; phylum Streptophyta; class Magnoliopsida; order Poales; family Poaceae; genus Triticum; species Triticum dicoccoides. Next base: position 521,243,888 of record NC_041391.1, read on the forward strand.
CGTCTCGGTCATGTCTGCATATCTCCCGAACCCGTAGGGTCTACACACTTAAGGTTCAGTGATGCTAGGGTTGTAGAGATATTAGTATGCGGTAACCCAAAAGTTGTTCGGAGTCCCAGATGAGATCCCGGACGTCACGAGGAGTTCCGGAATGGTCCGGAGGTAAAGAATTGTATATAGGAAGTCCAATTTCGGCCATCGGGAAAGTTTCGGGGGTCACCAGTATTGTACCGGGACCACCGAAGGGTCCCGGGGGTCCACCGGGTGGGGCCACCTATCCCGAAGGGCCCCATGGGCTGAAGTGGGGAAGGGAACCAGCCCCTGGTGGGCTGGTACGGCCCCCTTGGCCCCCCTGCGCCTAGGGTTGGAAACCCTAGGGGTGGGGGGCCCACTTGGCTTGGGGGGCAAGCCACCCCCTTGGCCGCCGCCCCCCTTGAGATCCAATCTCTAGGGGGCCGGTGCCCCCCCAGGGCCCCTATATAAAGAGGGGGGGAGGGAGGGCTGCGCACCCCTGCTCCTGGCGCCTCCCTCTCCCTCTGCACCACCTCTCCCTCTCGCTGAGCTTGGCGAAGCCCTGCCGAGATCACCGCTACTTCCACCACCATGCCGTTGTGCTGTTGGATCTCCATCAACCTCTCCCTCCCCCTTGCTGGATCAAGAAGGAGGAGACGTCTTCCCAACCGTACGTGTGTTGAACGCGGAGGTGCCGTCCGTTCGGCGCTAGGATCTCCGGTGATTTGGATCACGATGAGTACGACTCCCTCAACCCCGTTCTCTTGAACGCTTCCACTCGCGATCTACAAGAGTATGTAGATGCATTCCTCTCTCTCGTTGCTAGATGACTCCATAGATTGATCTTGCTGAAGCGTAGATTTTTTTTCCTGCAACGTTCCCCAACAGTGGCATCATGAGCTAGGTCTATGCGTAGTTTCTTTGCACGAGTAGAACACAAATTTGTTGTGGGCGTAGATGTTGTCAATTTTCTTGCCACTACCAGTCTTATCTTGTTTCGGCGGCATCATGGGATGAAGCGGCCCGGACCGACCTTACACGTACGCTTACGTGAGACAGGTTCCACCGACTGACATGCACTAGTTGCATAAGGTGGCTAGCGGGTGTCTGTCTCTCCCACTTTAGTCGGATCGGATTCGATGAAAAGGGTCCTTATGAAGGGTAAATAGAAATTGGCATATCACGTTGTAGCTTTCATGTAGGTAAGAAATGTTCTTGCTAGAAGCCTATTGCAGCCACGTAGAAACATGCAACAACAATTAGAGGACGTCTAACTTGTTTTTGCAGCATATGCCTTGTGATGTGATATGGCCAAAAGTTGTGATGAATGATATATATGTGATGTATGAGATCATGTTCTTGTAACAGGAATCACGACTTGCATGTCGATGAGTATGACAACCGGCAGGAGCCATAGGAGTTGTCTTAATCATTGTATGACCTGCGTGTCAATGATTAAACGCCATGTAATTACTTTACTTTATTGCTAGACTGTTAGCCGTAGTAGTAGAAGTAATAGTTGGCGAGCAACTTCATGGAGACACGACGATGGAGATCATGATCATGGAGATCATGGTGTCATGCCAGTGACGATTAAGATCATGGTGCCCCAAAGATGGAGATCAAAGGAGCTATATGATATTGGCCATAACATGTCATTATTTGATTGCATGTGATGTTTATCATGTTTTTTCATCTTATTTGCTTAGAACGACGGTAGTAAGTAAGATGATCCCTCATAATAATTTCAAGAAAGTGTTCCCCCTAACTGTGCGCCGTTGCGAAAGTTTGTTGTTTCGAAGCACCACGTGATGATCGGGTGTGATAGATTCCAACATCCACATACAACGGGTGTAAGACAAATTTACACATGCAAAACACTTAGGTTAACTTGACGAGCCTAGCATGTACAGACATGGCCTCGGAACACAAGAGACCGAAAGGTCGAACATGAGTTGTATGGAAGATACGATCAACATGAAGATGTTCACCGATGATGACTAGTCCGTCTCATGTGATGATCGGACACGGCCTAGTTGACTCGGATCATGTATCACTTAGATGACTAGATGGATGTCTAATTTGAGTGGGAGTTCATTAAATAATTTGATTAGATGAACTTAATTATCATGAACTTAGTCTAAAAACCTTTGCAAAAATGTCTTGTAGATCAAATGGCCAACGCTCATGTCAACCTCAACTTCAACGCGTTCCTAGAGAAAACCAAGCTGAAAGATGATGGCAGCAACTATTCGGACTGGGTCCGAAACCTGAGGATCATCCTCATAGCTGCCAAGAAAGCATATGTCATAGAAGGACCGCTAGGTGAAGCACCCATCCCAGAGAACCAAGACATTATGAACGCTTGGCAGTCACGTGTTGATGATTACTCCCTCGTTCAGTGCGGCATGCTTTACAGCTTAGAACCGGGGCTCCAAAAGCGTTTTGAGCAACACAGAGCATATGAGATGTTCGAAGAGCTGAAAATGGTTTTCCAAGCTCATGCCCGGGTCGAGAGATATGAAGTCTCCGACAAGTTCTACAGTTGTAAGATGGAGGAAAATAGTTCTGTCAGTGAGCACATACTCAAAATGTCTGGGTTGCACAACCACTTGTCCCAGCTGGACATTAACCTCCCGGATGAGGCGGTCATTGACAGAATCCTTCAGTCGCTCCCACCTAGCTTGTGATGAACTACAATATGCAGGGGATGGTGAAAACTATCCGTGAAGTATTTTCAATGCTGAAATCAGAGGTAGAAATCAAAAAGGAGCATCAAGTGTTGATGGTCAATAAAACCACTAGTTTCAAGAAAGGCAAGGGTAAGAAGAACTTCAAGAAGGACGGCAAGGGAGTTGCCGCGCCCGGTAAACCAGTTGCCAGGAAGAAGCCAAAGAATGGACCCAAACCTAAGACTGAGTGCTTTTATTGCAAGGGAAAGGGACACTGGAAGCGGAACTGCCCCAAATACTTAGCGGACAAGAAGGCCGGCAACACTAAAGGTATATGTGATATACATGTAATTGATGTGTACCTTACCAGTACTTGTAGTAGCTCCTGGGTATTTGATACCGGTGCGGTTGCTCATATTTGTAACTCAAAGCAGGAGCTGCGGAATAAGCAGAGACTGGCGAAGGACGAGGTGATGATGCGCGTCGGGAATGGTTCCAAGGTTGATGTGATTGCCGTCGGCACGCTACCTCTACATTTACCTACGGGATTAGTTTTAAACCTCAATAATTGTTATTTAGTGCCAGCTTTGAGTATGAACATTGTATCTGGATCTCGTTTAATACGAGATGGCTACTCATTTAAATCCGAGAATAATGGTTGTTCTATTTATATGAGAGATATGTTTTATGGTCATGCCCCGCTGGTCAATGGTTTATTCTTGATGAATCTCGAACGTGATGTTATACATATTCATAGTGTGAATACCAAAAGATGTAAGGTTGATAACGATAGTACCACATACTTGTGGCACTGCCGCCTTGGTCACATTGGTGTCAAGCGCATGAAGAAGCTCCATGCTGATGGACTTTTAGAGTCTCTCGATTATGAATCATTTGACACATGCGAACCATGCCTCATGGGCAAAATGACCAAAACTCCGTTCTCCGGAACAATGGAGCGAGCAACCAACTTATTGGAAATTATACTTACTGATGTGTGCGGTCCAATGAGCGTTGAGGCTTGCGGAGGCTATCGTTATGTTCTCACTCTCACTGATGACTTAAGTAGATATGGGTATGTCTACTTGATGAAACACAAGTCTGAGACCTTTGAAAAGTTCAAGGAATTTCAGAATGAGGTAGAGAATCAACATGACCGAAAAATAAAGTTCTTACGATCAGATCGTGGAGGAGAATATTTAAGTCACGAATTTGGTACGCACTTAAGGAAATGTGGAATCGTTTCACAACTCACACCGCCTGGAACACCTCAGCGTAACGGTGTGTCCGAACGTCGTAATCGCACTCTATTGGATATGGTGCGATCTATGATGTCACTCACCGATTTACCGCTATCATTTTGGGGATACGCTCTAGAGACAGCTACATTCACTTTAAATAGGGCACCGTTTAAATCCGTTGAGACGACACCATATGAATTATGGTTTGGGAAGAAACCTAAGCTGTCGTTTCTAAAAGTTTGGGGATGCGATGCTTATGTCAAGAAACTTCAACCTGAAAAGCTCGAAACCAAGTCGGAAAAATGCGTCTTCATAGGATACCCTAAGGAAACCATTGGGTATACCTTCTACCTTAGATCCGAAGGCAAGATCTTTGTTGCCAAGAACGGGTCCTTTCTGGAGAAAGAGTTTCTCTCAAAGAAGTAAGTGGGAGGAAAGTAGAACTCGATGAAGTACTACCTCTTGAACCGGAAAGTAGTGCAGCTCAGGAAAATGTTCCTGTGGTGCATACACCGACTGGAGAGGAAATTAATGATGATGATCAAGGTACTTCGGATCAAGTTGCTACTGAACTTCGTAGGCCCACAAGGACACGTTCCACACCAGAGTGGTATGGCAACCCTGTCCTGGAAATCATGTTGTTAGACAACGGTGAACCTTTGAACTATGAAGAAGCGATGGCGGGCCCAGATTCCAACAAATGGCTTGAAGCCATGCAATCCAAGATAGGATCCATGTATGAAAACAAAGTATGGACTTTGACAGACTTGCCCGATGATCGGCGAGCGATAGAAAATAAATGGATCTTTAAGAAGAAGACGGACGCGTATGGTAATGTTACCATCTATAAAGCTCGACTTGTCGCTAAGGGTTATCAGCAAATTCAAGGGGTTGACTACGATGAGACTTTCTCTCCCGTAGCAAAGCTGAAGTCCGTCCGAATCATGTTAGCAATTGCCGCATACTATGATTATGAGATATGGCAAATGGACGTCAAAACAGCATTCCTTAACGGCTATCTTAAGGAAGAACTGTATATGATGTAGCCGGAAGGTTTTGTCGATCCTGAGAATGCTAACAAGGTATGCAAGCTCCAGCGATCCATGTATGGGCTGGTGCAAGCATCTCAGAGTTGGAACATTCTCTTTGATGAGATGTTCAAAGCGTTTGGGTTTATGCAGACTTATGGAGAAGCCTGCGTTTACAAGAAAGTGAGTGGGAGCTCTATAGCATTTCTCATATTATATGTGGATGACATACTTTTGATGGGAAATGATATAGAACTTTTGGACAGCATTAAGGCCTACTTGAATAAGTGTTTTTCAATGAAGGACCTTGGAGAAGCTGCTTACATATTAGGCATCAAGATCTATAGAGATAGATCGAGACGCCTCATAGGTCTTTCACAAAGCACATACCTTGATAAGATATTGAAGAAGTTCGATATGGATCTGTCCAAGAAGGGGTTCTTGCCTGTGTTGCAAGGTGTGAAATTGAGCTCGGCTCAATGTCTGACCACGGCAGAAGATAGAGAACAGATGAGTGTCGTCCCCTATGCCTCAGCCATAGGGTCTATCATGTATGCCATGCTGTGCACCAGACCTGATGTAAATCTTGCCGCAAGTTTGGTAGGAAGGTACCAAAGTAATCCCGGCATGGAACACTGGACAGCGGTCAAGAATATCCTGAAGTACCTAAAAAGGACTAAGGATATGTTTCTCGTTTATGGAGGTGACGAAGGGCTCGTCGTAAAGGGTTACGTCGATGCTAGCTTCGACACAGATCTGGATGACTCTAAGTCACAAACCGGATACATGTATATTTTGAATGGAGGGGCAGTAAGCTGGTGCAGTTGCAAGCAGAGCGTCGTGGCGGGATCTACGTGTGAAGCGGAGTACATGGCAGCCTCGGAGGCAGCGCATGAAGCAATCTGGATGAAGGAGTTCATCACCGATCTAGGAGTCATACCCAATGTGTCGGGGCCAGTCACCCTCTTCTGTGACAACACTGGAGCTATTGCCCTTGCCAAGGAGCCCAGGTTTCACAAGAAGACCAGGCACATCAAGCATCACTTCAACTCCATTCGTGAAAATGTTCAAGATGGAAACATAGATATTGGCAAAGTGCATACGGATCTGAATGTCGCAGATCCGTTGACTAAACCTCTTCCGCGAGCAAAACATGATCAACACCAGAACTCTATGGGTGTTCGATTCATCACAATGTAACTAGATTATTGACTCTAGTGCAAGTGGGAGACTATTGGAAATATGCCCTAGAGGCAATAATAATATGATTATTATTATATTTCCTTGTTCATGATAATTGTCTATTATTCATGCTACAATTGTGTTATCCAGAAATCGTAATACATGTGTGAATAAATAGACCACGGCATATCCCTAGTAAACCTCAGTTGACTAGCTCGTTGATCAACAGATAGTCATGGTTTCCTGACTATGGACATTGGATGTCGTTGATAACGGGATCACATCATTAGGAGAATGATGTGACGGACAAGACCCAATCCTAAGCATAGCACAAGATCGTGTAGTTCGTTTGCTAGAGCTTTTCCAATGTCAAGTATCATTTCCTTAGACCATGAGATCGTGTAACTCCCGGATACCGTAGGAGTGCTTTGGGTGTACCAAACGTCACAATGTAACTGGGTGACTATAAAGGTATACTACAGGTATCCCCGAAAGTATCTGTTGGGTTGACACGGATCAAGACTGGGATTTGTCACTCCGTATGACGGAGAGGTATCTCTGGGCCCACTCGGTAATGCATCATCATAATGAGCTCAATGTGACCAAGTGTTTGGTCACGGGATTATGCATTACGGTACGAGTAAAGTGACTTGCCGGTAACGTGATTGACCGAGGTATTGGGATACCGACAATCGAATCTCGGGCAAGTAACGTACCGATTGACAAAGGGAATTGTATACGGGATTACTTGAATCCTCGACATCGTGGTTCATCCGATGAGATCATCGAGGAGCATGTGGGAGCCAACATGGGTATCCAGATCCCGTTGTTGGTTATTGACCGGAGAGTCGTCTCGGTCATGTCTGCATATCTCCCGAACCCGTAGGGTCTACACACTTAAGGTTCGGTGACGCTAGGGTTGTAGAGATATTAGTATGCGGTAACCGGAAAGTTGTTCGGAGTCCCGGATGAGATCTCGGACGTCACGAGGAGTTTCAGAATGGTCCGGAGGTAAAGAATTGTATATAGGAAGTCCAGTTTCGGCCAGCAGGAAAGTTTCGGGGGTCACCGGTATTATACCGGGACCACCGGAAGGGTCCCGGGGGTCCACCGGGTGGGGCCACCTATCCCGGAGGGCCCCATGGGCTGAAGTCGGGAAGGGAACCAGCCCCTGGTGGGCTGGTGCGCCCCCCTTGGGCCCCCCTGCGCCTAGGGTTGGAAACCCTAGGGGTGGGGGGGGGGCACTTGGCTTGGGGGGCAAGCCACCCCCTTGGCTGCCCCCCCTTGAGATCCAATCTCTAGGGGGCCGGCGCCCCCCCCCCAGGGCCCCTATATAAAGAGGGGGGAGGGAGGGTTGCGCACTCCTGCTCCTGGCGCCTCCCTCTCCCTCCGCACCACCTCTCCCTCTCGCTGAGCTTGGCGAAGCCCTGCCGAGATCACCGCTACTTCCACCACCACGCCGTTGTGCTGCTGGATCTCCATCAACCTCTCCCTCCCCCTTGCTGGATCAAGAAGGAGGAGACGTCTTCACAACCGTACGTGTGTTGAACGCGGAGGTGCCGTCCGTTCGGCGCTAGGATCTCCGGTGATTTGGATCACGACGAGTACGACTCCCTCAACCCTGTTCTCTTGAACGCTTCCACTCGCGATCTACAAGGGTATGTAGATGCACTCCTCTCTCTCGTTGCTAGATGACTCCATAGATTGATCTTGGTGAAGCGTAGAATTTTTTTATTTTCTGCAACATTCCCCAACATGTATGACTATTTACGGAATACATGCCTACATTACATTGATGAACTGGAGCTAGTTCTGTGTCACCCCATGTTATAGCTATTACATGAGGAATCGCATCCGGCATAATTATCCGTCACTGATCCATTGCCTACGAGCTTTTCACATATTGTTCTTCGCTTATTTACTTTTCTGTTGCTGCTGTTACAACTACTACAAAACACCAAAAATATTGCTACTACTATCTTTACCTTTTGCCACCGTTACCATTACTATCATACTACTTTGCTACTAAATACTTTGCTGCAGATACTAAGTTATCCAGGTGTGGTTGAATTGACAACTCGACTGCTAATACTCAAGAATATTCTTTGGCTCCCCTTGTGTCGAATCAATAAATTTGGGTTGAATACTTTACCCTCAAAAGTTGTTGCGATCTCCTGCACTTGTGGGTTATCAACGAGCTATCATTAGATACACCCTTTTCTCTTCTCCTCTGGCGCTCTCAGGCTTGATTTAAAAGGTAGCTCCCCGTTTTCATCACGCGAGCCAGGAGTCGGACAATGAAGGTCAGAATGTCCCAGTCGCCTGCATGAGAAACATAAATTTGGTACTTGCTCATACTGAATATCATACCAGTCCCTCCTACCTCTTGCTGCAGAATCAATTAAGATCCACCTGCGTAGAGGTTTCCTTACATCAATAGTAACCCTAGCTCGAAGGTACCCACCAACAGGGTCGAATTGCATTGAGGATGCGTTCTTATCAATTTGTTTGGCCACTGCTTTTCCCCTCGCATCATTCCGCAAATTGAAAGGCAGATTTGGGATCCTGACCCAAATTGTCCCAAATCTAAAGTTTCTCAAACTGCAGCTCAGATGGCCGCATACACTCTTTGAATTCCGTGAGAACAACTGCGTGCTTACTTATATGCCACGGCGATCCCTCCCATACGCGATCGCGATCACGTTGGGACTCAAACTCTGCTATGAACATGTTCTCACCCGCCGGGCGGAACACCAATCCTCTAGGGTTTCCCCATGCCGGGCGCAACGCATTGGCGATCGTCTGGATATGCAGTAAGTTCCGGTGCAAGACCTTGCCTGCGATCGCCCAAAATTGCCTTGACCCGCTGTCATCGTCGTCCAGAACCAGTGGTGTTGCCTCCTCTTCGGTGAGATCTAACTTGTCCATGGCTTCCTCCATGCTCGCCCTCTCTGCTCGGGGCGAGAGAGCACCCTTGTCTTCGGGTTCGTCGAGCTAAACGACATGTTTCGGTCTTCTGCCCTTGGATGTACGGAGTGTACTAAGTAGAGGTGAGGCGGCACGTGCCGACGTGCGTATTACTACACCATATATATATATAGTCTTTCGGGATTACTTGCTCATTTTGGTCTCTATTGTCTGCGATAAATGGCCAAGTAGCTGCAGCTCAAAAAAAAAAACGGCCAAGTAGCTGCCTGGAGACGACGACCCAATATCCATTCCACGCAATTAAACCGACGAGAAAGACGTCTTGCAGGAGCTGCGCCACTCGTACTTGGTAGCTCGCCATGATCCAGAGGCCGTTCCATTCGTTAGAGCCGTGTCCGTCCGTCCTCGATCGGCTGCATGCGTGTGCGCGCACGCACGCACGCAGCGCAGGCGAATGGCGCAACGGCTGCCCCGGTGCCCCCGACACGGGCCGCGATGGAACTGAATTTTGCGTGTGCGTGAAGATGATCAGCGCGCGATCTTGCCTGCCTCCACGTACGTACGCTTCAGCGGCGGCGGAACCTTCCGGCGACCGACGTGTGTCACTCTCACGCACACTCTTCCAACATTTCTAGTACAAGTCCTGAGCAATATAGTCTTGGCTACGGTGGAACGGGCGCGACGAACAGTGTCTTTCGTATAGAGACGTAGGCGGGAGTGCAGAAAATTACTGCCAGGCGATCGTCACGTCGCACGCGTGGAAATGTTGCGGCGCTAGATAGCTTCCGCCCGTGGGTTTCTTGTGCTAGCTCGACCCCGGGCGGTCGTGTCTCCGTACGTGGTGAGAGCTCAGCACGCGTGTGCATGAAGAACTCTCGTTCTGGGGCAGGTTCCTGGCTTGTGCCCGCGCGACGAGCGCAGGCAGCTGATTTGTTCAATCCCAACACCGACCGTAGAAAGATCAGAGTGGTGGCAACTCTTTCTCACGGATCTCGGATCGGATCGGTGCTATATACACGAGCAAAACGGCCATTCTGCATCTTTGTCTACTCTCAAGGAATCGGTCTTTACGTACCTGACGGCCTAGTTGTGCATAAAATATGTTGATGCAAATTCTAGCAGACTGCAGGTATCAGACGCTTCAGCTCGTGTTCTTCGACATAGAAGCAAACATAAAAAATCATCATCCTCACGAAAAGAAAAGGAAAGAAAAGACGACTTATTGCAGTGCCGTCGAGATAGCGTAGTGTCACTCATGGCCAGATTGTGACAACGCTGCCGCGGAGTGGCGCCGGGCATGCATGCGTCACCGTCATATATATTCCTATCTAATTAGCTGGGGTTGATCGTTGGTTGACCAGGCAAGGTGTTTCTTATCTTGGCTCTCTGAAATTAATAGTACCAGCAGCCAGCACTATCTTCATTCTTCAGTACTTGCATGTGGTGGGGGGCTAAATGTGGATGGCCCGCCCAGACATGTTTTTATCTTATCCCATATATATGAGCTAACCGTTGGCACGGTCAATGCAGAAAGCCACGTACGGCGTCTCTGTTCCCTGCTCCACCAGGCGTGCGAAGCTTCAGGGAGTAGCTAAAAACAGACCCATGCATGCATGGTGCCTAGTCAATCCACACCTGTACTGTGACTTTTTCTTTACTGAGTGCAACATATGTGTTGTGATAATTAGTAATCTCCGTTATTTAAATCCAGAATAGCATCATGACACAAGCTTACCCCTTACCAGAATTAACTAGCATATGCAAATAGACACGCGACAGTTGAACATGTATCTAGCACATCTATCGATCAGTAGATGTACCAACACCAAGATGAAGAGAGCATACGTCTTGGTCGCCATGGCCGCATTGATCACGTTATTCGCAGCCATGCAGACCAAGGTGTTGTAGTTGAACTAGTCGTCCACCGTTGTGGACAAGTTATAAAGTAGCCAGTTGTATGCGATCAGTTGAGCATATAACGCAAAACTACCACAATTCAGGCAACCGCCCCCAAAACTATCAGGAAAAGAAAAACAATTCTGGCAAATAGACATGTTGCAGTATTGGACAATGTCACATATGTTCAGAGGGCGCGGAAGATGTCTTGCACCTGCTATTTGAATGTGAACTGGCATTTTACACCTCCCGGACAGCCCCATGCCAAATATGCCAAGTATAGGAGTCAAGGAGGGGATCTCAACGACTTGCTGGTATCTCTGATGGATGCGGCGGGAGCAAACTCACCATGATCAAACTCCTAATACAATTAGATGGGCGATGGCGGTTCGAGCCATATGTCTAAATCACCATAGACCAAGAAATGCAAGGAATATCTCTATTGATCGAACAAGGATGAAGTGGAAGAGACCTTCCCACAAAACAGTTAAAGTCAATGTGGATGCATCTTTTCATGTTGACGAGGGAAAAGGATCGACTGGAGCCGTTAACAGAGATGCTAGTGGTGTTTTCTTGGCGGCGGCATGTTCTCAAACTCCCCACGTTACTGATGTTCATACAACAGAATCAATGGCAATGAAAGAGGGTCCGGCCGGCACTAGCAAACTCACTGGGGTTCCATTCCATAGAAATTGAATCTGACTCTATGGAAGTTATTTCTGCGTGCACGGGTCAGGAAAGTATCTGGAATGAAGCATCGACGATCTATGGAAAATGCTTCATCATGGCTGGGATGATAGGCTCGGTTCATTATCTTCATTGTGTGCGAGAGGTGAATGAGGTTGCCCATAGTTTAGTTAAATTTGCTTTTGATAATAATGTATCTTGTAATTGGGTTGATGAACCTCCTAACTTTCTTGTTTTTGCCCTCGCAAACAATGTAATCATTATGCCAAATCAATAAAGTAAGCCATGATGGTATTCCCTAAAAAACGCCCCTAAAACTATCATTATTCAACTTTTGCCTTAAAAACTACCACTTCGAGTTAGTGTCCGACTGGGCATTATGACAACGATGGCCCCAGTCAGGTCCACGTGGCACCACAAGGTCAACTCTGTTTGGTTGACCACTAGACCGCCAGGCCCACATGTCATCATCAACAGTCCTCTCTCTCAAGCCCCTTTATCTCTCAAGCATTTCATCGAACAATATAGACATGCACCACCATGCTGCCCACCGGAGTTAGAGATGAAGGCAACGATCGGCTGCGGCGGCTTGGCAAGCACCACAAGGTCGTCAGCCGTGGGCGGCAGGCAGGTGTCGTTGGCCGTGGGCACGAAATCCGCTATGACGCCCAGCTTGACACGGAGGTACGCGAAGGAGCTGCCAGCCACAGGGATCTTGACGGCGAAATTCAGGCCTCCTTTGGTTTGAAGGAATTTTGTAGGAATTTCATAGGATAGGATTTTGAAAGGAAAAATTCCTTGAGAGCCCTTTGGTTTTGTAGGAATGAAATCCTATGCCTATGGAGGAATTCTTCCTATCCTCCACATTTCATAGGAAAATAAACATTAGCCTAGACTCAATGAAAAAAATCCTATGATGTGAATCAAAGGACATCCCTTTTCCTATTGCTACTCATAGGATTTGAGATGCATGTCATCTTATTTCCTATGACTTTTCTATGTCTATGATTTTCCTACCCTATGAACCAAAGGAGGCCTCAGTATAGATAAGCACGAAGAGAACCACAGAGAGGCCCCCAAATCCCCCAGTCCTCTCTCTCTCTCAAGCCCCTTTATCTCTCAAGCATTTCATCGAACAATATAGACATGCACCACCATGTTGCCCACCGGAGTTAGAGATGAAGGCAACGACCGGTTGCAGCGGCTTGGCAAGCACCACGAGGTCGTCAGTCGTGGGCGGCAGGCAGGTGTCGTTGGCCGTGGGCACGAAATCCACGATGACGCCCAGCTTGACACGGAGGTACGCGAAGGAGCTGCCAGCCACAGGGATCTTGACGGCAAAATTCAGTGTAGATAAGCACGAAGAGAACCACAGAGAGGCCCCCAAATCCGCCCCACCCCCCATTTGTCCGAACATCCACAAACCCCCAAACCCGGCTCATATCCGGGGAGGAAATAGCATTTTTTTTACCATGTCTAGAAAGCCCACCACGTCATAACCGGCCCACCCCGGACCATTTTCTCCCATTCTTCTCTCTTCATCTCCATCAATCACATGCTTGTGCAATTTGTAGGGACACAAATGTGTATACAGACAAATGGTGGTTTAGAGTGGACATGCCTGAACACTGTTCGGACTTGTTCACGGCCAAGTGGGGGCCAAATTAGCTCATTCCAGTTGGAGATGCTCTGATAGGACCGGAATGTAACAACATTTCTGCTATTTATCCTCAAATTTGGTTTTAGGGAATCCTCGACTTCTTCTCTTGGTCTCCAAACTGCCAGGATGCTGCATCCCCTCCCAGTTGCAAGACTGGCTACCATAGTTGCAGGCATCAGACATCAGTGGAAATTACAAGTTTGAGTCAACCAAGTCGAAAGACAAGCTAATGATTATTATTAGCTTGAAAAACAATCTTATATTGTGGAACTGAGGGAGTAGTAGGGAAGAGATGACAAGAAGATCCCAGCTGAAACTGCGTCTGCAGCAGCATTGGTGGCAGCCCAGTGTGCTGAGGCTGCAAAGTTCAGACAAATGAGCTAGCAGGGAGCAGGTTTCACCAGCCATGATTCCTTAACATGAATTTGGAGATTAGGGAACTGGGACATTTGTTCATGCTGACTACTAGCACAGTGACCTTTCAAAATACTGCACAGCAGCAAAAGCTCCTTCTGAACAAAAATTCCACAAGGATGAAAGTACTTTCATCCAAGCAGGAAAGCTCCAAATCAGGATAGTGTCTGTGCACTGCAAATATGACAAGATGGTACCGAAATTAGTCAAAGTGCTAGTTTCAGCACTAAAGCATGACATTTACCAACTGGGGCAACTTGTGGAGAAACAAGTCAAATTTCTTGTAGGATCAGCACAGGTGATGACTTGGTAGGCAGATAATTGTAATCACTAGCCCGTGAGAAAACATTTCAACTTGGTAGAATGAAACACGAGCCACAAGACATAACTGAATACTAACTGTCCAGTACATGGATAAACTTAGGCAGTCAAAAAGTACTAGCATAGTAAGGACCTACCATTTGTTTCATATAGACAGGAGGAGCGCCTTATCATTGCCTTCGATAATTTCATATTGTTCCATACGCTTTCTTCCAGTTCCACACACATAATTTTGATGAACACGAGAGACAGCACTTCAGCTAACCAACAGTGAACATAGTTGCCGTGCAATAAAACTCTCAACGTCTGAATCATTCAGTTATAATTTGAAGACCATAAACAACAATGGAAATCATTCACCGATTTTCTGATAACTAAATAAAGCTGAAAGACATACAACCTTACTAAGCCACATTTTAGTTATAGATACATTCATTTTATCCATTTTGAGGACAAGTATTTCCGGACGGAGGGAGTACTTGTGTGCATCTCTAATTTCCTTGCAAATCCACATGTTCCTTATACTTGTACTCCCTCCGTCCGGAAATACTTGTCGAAAAAATAGATGAATCTAGACGTATTTTAGTTATAGATGCATCCAATTTTATCCATCTCTCCGACAAGTATTTCGGGACGGAGGGAGTATATAATATGAGTAACAACAATAGCATGGTAAAAACATGTACTCAGGCTTAATGTACTTTCTGATATTTACTCGTTACTCCTAAACAGTTCAGATCCATAACTTGCTCGTTATAGTTCTGCTTAATGTTATTATCTGCCCACATCCACATTAGACTTGACAAAATCGGATAGCTCCAGCAAGATTTGCATTTAGTCAACTGGGTTTTACTAGCGTTTTCAATGAACATTTCCCTATAATATTGCGCACTGGACAATCTAACCAAGGATATCCTATGAAATTTTACAACTAAAATAGCATTGCAACACCAATATAAAAAGACAAACAGCACAGCAGAAGAAGCTATTACTAGATCATCACCATCAGTATAAGATAAGCTGAACAAAAACAGCTACATGGATCAAACTAAAGAAATACTCCACATAACAACTGTTTCTTCTCCTACACTGGAACTTGCCTATGCAAAGATGATGCCATACTCCTTAATGGTGTCGATGACAATCCCGAGCTTCCCCTCGATCCTCTCATTCTTCTTGGGCTCGTACGCCATTGCGAAGACATCGGCGTCCATGGACCTCTCGGCTATGAGACGACCGATGGTCCTGCAGGCGTTGTCGTCTATGAGGGACGGCAGCGTGGTCCTGAGGTCCTTGGCGTTGGTGGTGGCGACGGCGATGACCTTGCTGGTGCCCCGGTGCATGACCTTGGCGTGGACGAAGCGCTTGGAGAAGAAGACGTTGAGCAGGAACGGGCGCATGTACATGTCCGTGCGCTGCTTCCACGACTTGCGGTTCGGGCTCTTGTCCAACTCGCCGCGCGACCGCCGCGTCCAAGCCGCTCGGATCACGAACGACCGCCGATTGGCCGCCGGTGGCGGCGAGAGAGCGAGGCGCGGTGAGAAGGGGACGCGGTGCTGGGTGATGGAGGCGGACCACGACAGGTACGACGGCCGGAGGAAGGAAGGAGGGGAGTGGCGCGCTGGGAGGGCGGCCGTGGTGGGGTAAACGGCGGCCATGGGAGCGTGGGGAGAAGCCGGGCAAGAGCGGATGGCAGGAGTGGGGATTTAGCTAGCCGAAGGCCGCCTTATCCAATACTGGGCCCAAATGCTCGTCCACTGGAAGAGCCCAAAAAGGGTGTAAATGACACGCCCGATACCTCAACTTCGCAATTTTCGAGATAAGTCCACTTTATATTCTCGACCTTAGAGCTTCTCCAACCGTCGCCCAATGCGCGACGCGCTAAAAACTAGTTTGCAGCGT
The DNA here is from genome assembly GCF_002162155.2 of Triticum dicoccoides. Taxonomy (NCBI): domain Eukaryota; kingdom Viridiplantae; phylum Streptophyta; class Magnoliopsida; order Poales; family Poaceae; genus Triticum; species Triticum dicoccoides. The sequence continues at coordinate 521,259,831 of NC_041391.1, forward strand.
TGTTTTCATCAGCCGCGAAAAAATGCAGCGCGCGCGTAGCTTCACCAGCGCGCTAAAATGCAGCGCGCAGGAGCAGCCGACGCATGTCATTTGTTGCATTTTAAACACAAAATGAATTTCACATATCACAAAACAAAGACATGGCATATAATTTTAATCATACATACAAGTTTTTGACTAAAATTTCATGCCCACAAGTTCAAATTCATGCCCACAACATTATCCAATCAAGTTTAAAATGCAAACCAAGTTCATGACACAAACGAAAGGCACAACAATCAAGCCTCGTCCTCGTCTTCCTCCGACTCACCGGGCTCCTCTTAAGACGATTCTTCCTCCTCCTCTTCATTGTCGCGCGCTGCATCCTCATCACGTGAAGCTCAGAAGATGTTGGCGAGATCTTCAACGACATCTTCATGCGAAGGTGTGTGAGGCACACCGGTGGCGCCCGGAGGTGCACCCATGCCTCCAATGAGAGACGCAAAAATCATGCCACCCATGACGGTCAAGCCGCCCGGAGGTGCTCCGAAGCCACCCATGCCTTTCATGGTCTCTATGGTAGCTCCAAAGTCACCCATGGCACTCATGCCGCCCATGATAGCTTCGAAGCCACCCATGTCTCCCATGCCGCCAAGGCCATCCATGCCTCCCATGCCTCCAAGGCCACCGCTGTCGGTGTCAAAACCGGCGGATCTCGGGTAGGGGGTCCCGAACTGTGCGTCTAGGCGGATGGTAACAGGAGACAAGGGACACGATGTTTTACCCAGGTTCGGGCCCTCTTGATGGAGGTAAAACCCTACGTCCTGCTTGATTGATATTGATATTGTGGATGTTTACAAGAGTGGATCTACCACGAGATCAAGGAGGCTAAACCCTAGAAGCTAGCCTATGGTATGATTATAATGGTTGTTGTTGTTGTTGTGTCCTACGGACTAGAGCCATCCGGTTTATATAGACACCGGAGAGGGCTAGGGTTACATAGAGTCGGTTACAATGGTAGGAGATCTACGTATCCGTACCGCCAAGCTTGCCTTCCACGCCAAGGAAAGTCCCATCCGGACACGGGACGAAGTCTTCAATCTTGTATCTTCATAGTCTTGGACTCCGGTCGATGATGATAGTCCGGCCGATGATAGTTCGGCTGATGATGGTAGTCCGGCTATCCGGACACCCCCTAATCCAGGACTCCCTCAGTAGCCCCTGAACCAGGCTTCAATGACGATAAGTCCGGCGCGTATATTGCTTGGCATTGCAAGGCGGGTTCCTCCTCCGAATGATAGAAGATTGTGAACACCAGGATAGTGTCCGGCTCTGCAAAATAAATTCCACATTCCATCGTAGAGAGAATAATATATACACAAGTTCAATCTGCTGACGTTTTTTGCGGCATGACGTCACGCCACTACCAAGCCATTACTTGAATCGTTTTTTACTCTACCACCTCAGCGCATTTAGCGAAGCGGTTTCCTTGGCACGTCTTGTCGAAGCAGAGATCGTGTTCCCCCTTAATCCGGGATTCTCATCAATACGGACGTGGGTAACCCAACTGCGCCCGTCGCCCCGCCCCCTCTATCGAAGGCGAGTCCCAAACGGTCACGGAGACGGCTCTTGGTATTCTCCTCTTTATAACGGGACCAAGGCTTATTTCTTTTCTTCAATCCTCCATCGAATCATCTCCCCGCTCCAAGTTCCAGCACCTAGAGGTCCAGATTCGAGCGCTTCGGACCTTCAACGATGTCCGGTTCCAACCTCCAGGGCCGGTGGATGCCCTCCTCCGTCACAGAGGAGGACGTGCTAAAGCTGCGGGAGGCCAAGTACCTGGCTTATGAGATTTTGCACAGGTTGCCTGCCGAAGGGCAGGCCATCCCCACCCCCGAGCCCGGCGAGTATGTCGTTTTTGTATCCCACCTCCGTCGGGGTTTAGGCTTCCCGATGGATCCTTTTGTGAGAGGGCTCATGTTTTATTATGGGTTGGAATTCCACGATTTGGCTCCGGAGTCCATCCTCCATATTTCCGCATTTATTGTTGTCTGTGAAGCCTTCCTCCGCGTCACCCCTCACTTCGGCCTATGGTTGAAGACCTTCAATGTGGTGCCGAAGATGACCGGGGGGCGTCAAGCGGAGTGCGGCGGGGCGGCCATAAGTAGGAGGGCTGATGCCCCATGGCCCGCTGGCTCCTTCCAAGAGGAGCTCGGCCCGTGGCAGCAAGAGTGGTTCTATATTACCGTTCCGAGGGGCCGCAGACAAAAGCCGCCGCCCTTATTCCACCCAGGACCTCCACGACGGTTGATGTCGTGGGTCAACCAAGGGCTCAACTGGGGGCCGTCAAAGGACGTGCCCCTACTGCAGGGCCGGATTCGAGATCTCCAAACGAGGGAGGTCGATATGGTGGTGGTAATGCAGGTTATGCTGATTAGGCGTCTCCCGCCCTGCAAACGCCACCCTCTCCGGCTGTGGGAGTTCAATCCAGAGGGCCCACGGATTCTTCAACACTTCATGGGTATGACACCCCTGGAGATGTACAAATTATTCTTCGGATCGCAAGAGGCGCGTCCGGAATTGACCGAGGATGCTGGCCTAAGCTGCAATCGCCCGGATACTCAAGTAAGTAGTTCCAAGTCCGGACATACTGTTTGTTTGCCTTTCGATAATTCGCCTTATGACCAACTTCCTTCTAAACAGGAGTGGATAGCGGCAGCCAAATTGATACGGTGTCCGGCCCCCCTCCCCGAGACCGCGCCGGATTCCGTGCTGGTTCGGATGCTTGAGGTTGCGCCTCCAGAGGAAGGTGAAGGGGAAAGTAGGAAAGCTACTGCCTCGCCTAAGGAGGCTCTTGAAAGAGGGGGGATCGAGAATCCCTCCCTCCAAGGGGAGAAGAGGACTGCCTCCGAGGACCCGGGGGCAAAAGCCCCTAAACGGGGGAAGAAATCTTCACCAGAGGGTCCTGCGTCCGGGGAGGCCCCGGCCGCACAATCTCCCTTAAAGAGTCAGCCCTCCAACGAGCCGTAAGTAGAAAGAAAGGAGTTTTATAATAAGGGACATCCCTATTTGTGCTTCTGAGGATAACTAAGGTTTTTACCTTGTAGTTCGGATCTCCGTCCTTCGCAAATGAGCTCGTCTTCGGGGGACCTTCGTCCGGAGATGATGGAGAGTGAGATGCCTCCGTCCGGGGCACCGTCGGATAGGGCGGACGAGCCTGAAGTGTCGTCACGGAGGGAGCCCTCGGGTTTGGCAAAGCCGGATAGTTCGGCGCCAACTGGTGTACGGCTGAAGGATCTGCTTGAGAAGGCGTCTATCTCAGAAGATCACCACGCATTGATGAGCATGGTGATTGAAAGGATTTCGTCCGCCGAAGGCGGGTTGCACAATGCCGTCAGGAGTTTGCTGGCGGGGTTTGAGGTACGCAAAAATGACACACCTTTTAACAGTTTTGCATATAGAATGCGCCCTGTATAGATAGTAGCCCCTGAGACTCGGTAGGTTGTCGAAATCGACAGCGTGCCGAGGATCAAAATCACAGGTTTAAATTTTTCGCCGTGCCAATGCAGGTGGCGGGTCGTCCGGGGGCCAGCCGGACTGATGGAGTTGCTGAACTAAAGCGGCAACTCGCTGTTGCGGATGCGGACATCACGCTGGTCAACAGGCGACTTGATGAGTCGCAAGGTAAGTGTTTCTATGCGGTCACTTGGTAAGGGGGCCGAAGCCAGCTCCTTACAACATGTGTGTGAAATGCAGATAGTGCCGCTGCTGTGGAGAGCCTTCGGGCCGAACTTGCTCAAGCCAAGGAGCAGGCCAGAAGGAGTAATGCGGCAGCCTCGAGGGCGGCCGAGGAGTTAGCGGCCGAAAGGGCCGCACACTGCCGGAGCAGGGAAGAGATGGCCGAAATGGCCATGAAGTTAAAAGATGCTACCGACCGCAATGAGGCTCTTGGGAAGGAGCGCCTAGCGGGGCAAGAAGACCTGGAGAAGGCCACCGCCGAAGCCAAGGATGCCCGCTCTGCAATGCGGGCTATAAAGGAAGAGCTGCGCCAGGCCGGAGAAATTGTAGCTGGCAAGCCTTTTCTGCTACGCCGAAGGTTTACGGATCCAAAGTATGCTCAGCTGGGCCAACTGTGGGGTCCAGAGGACCCTTATATGGACTTAGCAGCGAGTGCGGCGGAAGCCGTTGTGCATTTTCGAAGCCAGAAGGATCACAAGACGGAAGAGCTGTTTTGGTCTCAATTCCATAGTCCGGAGTGTTCACTTCCGCTGACCGGCAGTTTGGCCGAGTGGGCTGAGCTAAATAGGTTGTCCGGGCTTGCTATGACGGATATAGTGACCCATGTCTGGCCGGATAGGCCCGAGCCGAAGAGTTACTTTGGCTTATTGCAGCAATTTCTTGGAGCGGTGCCGCATATCAAGGCGATGAAGTGGTCGGCCTGCATAGAGGGTACGCGGATGGCACTCGCACGTGTGAAGACACATTGGACAGAGATGGATGCCACCACTGTTGCGACCCCGGGTTCGGACGATAACCGGTTACCCGCCGAGCACTATTTTGGCGAAGTGCTGCGTGGTGCTCGTGTAATAGAGTCGCAGTGCTCAAGAAATGTTACGTTCGAGTGAACGGTTTTATGATGTAAAATAATATTTATGATGTAAGAGCCTTTTATACTTGTGCGTTCAAGTAATAGAATATCTCCTATGTGGTCGTTCATGTATACGTGTGTATAACCTGAAAGATGGCAGTCGTCGGCTTCAGCCCCCACGCACAAGGTGCGGGGGTGTTCGCAAAAAATAGCACGTTTTCACACTTAATCCGACGTCTCGGTCCTGTAAAGGAGGTGGTAGCGTAGCAAACGAGGCAATCGGACTATAATGCTTTATCACTTTCACTTAGCCATGGAGTTCGAGGGTGGGGCTATGACATAGCCCCTGGGGGCAGCGCGCTCTCCGAATTTGGGGCGCGTATGTGCCTGACCGAGAAACGGCCCTTCGTCAAAGCGGAGGAATTCTAAACATTCCCATGGTCGATCGAGTGGTTGACCAGTCTCTCGTTGTATCATGACAGTTAGTTTTCGGCTTTCTCTACTAAGGTGCTCGCCCAGCCGAACTGGGGCACAATCGCAGTAGTTCTCCTGGTGCCGCGTTAGCCGATGATACGGAACGTAAGGCAGCAAAACACAAGAGCCGGGCAAACCCAACATTTGACCAAAGACATGATTCGGAGCTGATGCATATAAGGCCTAACTCAAGACGCCGAACACTCCCGAAGGTGTTCGGTCTTTACAATAGCGGGCAAAACAATGCCCTAAGCCCCTTGTGTCCAGGTACGGGCAAGTTCTTCTGGCGCGGCCGATGCCAAAACGCCAGTCTCCACTCTGGTTATAATAAGAAACCAGGGGATTATAGCAACAAGAGACAGTAAGAAAGGTTTACGTAGGGTCTTAGTCTGAAAAGAGTCCTTGCAACGGGTCCCTACTGCACGTCTGCGCATGTGTCTCCGTTGTGCCGTATCCTGGACGGGTGTGCACGCTGTTCATTGTAAAAAGAGAGGAACTTAGTTTGAAAAGAAATTGTGCGAGAAAGTGCATAAAAAATTGAAATATAGATTAATAAAGCTGAGCCTATGCTAGCTCATCATGGCTTATATGTACAAACCCTTGTGAAGGGGTGTGTGGCTAGGTAGCCCCTAGCTTATTTATTCCGGACTCGTCCAGCCGTGCCCGGGGTCTCAGGCGACCTTTTAATGAAATGATGCCACGTGGACCAGGTATTTTAAGCATAAGAGACGCGTAATGTGGTATTGCATTGAAGCGGACGAAAGCTTCCCGTCCCAGTGATGCTTGATAGCTACTTTTAAATGGGGCGACATGAAAGGTTAGCTTTTCTCGTCGGAAGTTGTCAGGTGACCCGAACACAACTTCTAGTAATAATGAAATTGTGCACCTGGCGTAAGGGCCTGGCGCCACTCCTTTGAAGGAAGTGCGGCTATGCCGAATTGTAGTAGGGTCTATCCCAACTTGCGGATTGTGTCCAGATATAGCAGGTTTAAGTCACTGCCGCCGTCCATCAAAACCTGCGTGAATTGCAGTCCGTCTATTATGGGATCCAATATCAGGGCAGTCTATCCTGCGTTCCGAATACTTCTGGATTAATCCCGATGGTCGAAAGTGATTGGTTTTGACATCCAATCTCGGTGTTCCGCTGGGGTGGACCGTGCGACACTTGTCTTAGCGAGTGCCGTGTTGGTTTTCCGTACTATCACATGAAGTGAGTTTACTGTTTTGACTTCTTGTGGGAAAGTATTTTGACTTCCGGTGCTCTGCTGGTGGGGTTCGTCATCGTCCTCGCTTGGCGCATCGAGCCCCTTGTGTCTGGCGTTGAGTCTGCCGGACTGTTTAAAAACCCAACAATTTCGGTTGGTATGGTTTGCAGGCCTTCCGGAGGTACTGTGGATTTGACATATCCGATCTAAAATTTTGTTTAAATTTGATAGCTCGTCGATGTTGTCCTTAAGAGGCAGTGTTTTATTGTTTGGCCGCGAGCTTTTGAATCCGGCGTTGACCGCCGTGCCCTTTGGGCTTTTTCCTTTATTTCGGCGCTGATCTTTCCTGCGCCGTGATTTTCCGTTTCCATCTCTGATCTCGGATGTACTCGGGTCGCTGGTGTTGCATCTTGCTAGCCAGCTGTCTTCTCCTACGCAAAAGAGCGTCATGAGGCTTGTTAGCGCGGCCATTGTTCTTGGCTTCTCTTGGCCGAGGTGTCTGGCGAGCCATTCGTCTCGGACGTTGTGTTTAAAAGCTGCTAAGGCTTCCGCGTCCGGACAGTCGACTATTTGGTTCTTTTTGGTAAGGAACCTGTTCCAGTATTTGCGCGCTGACTCTCCGGGCTGTTGGGTTATATGACTCAGATCGTCTGCATCCAGAGGGCGGACATAAGTCCCTTGAAAATTTGCTCTAAACGCGTCCTCAAGCTCTTCCCAACTTCCAACAGTGTTTTCTGGGAGGCTTTTGAGCCAATGCCGAGCTGGCCCTTTGAGCTTGAGGGGTAGGTATTTTATGGCGTGGAGATCATCTCCTCTAGCCATGTGTATGTGTAGTATGTAATCTTCTATCCAGACTCCTGGGTCTGTTGTGCCGTCGTATGCCTCTATGTTTATGGGTTTGAACCCTGCTGGAAATTCATGACCCAGCACCTCATCGGTAAAACATAGCGGGTGTGCGGCGCCCCTGTATTTGGGTGTGCCGCTATCTTCGAACACTTGTCGTGTTGTGTTACTTCCTGGGGCCCTCCTTTTTGGCCCGTAGATGGACCTAGTTGGGCCGTCCGTTTTCCCAGGATCATAAGTCGGCTTGTATGCGGTGCCGCTTGTCGCTTTTGGCCTGTCATCTGGCCGTCTATCCGGCCAGGTGGCCTCTTTATTTTTTGACTGTGAGGGCTCTATGGCTTCCTCGTCAAATTCTGGCAGCAGCTTGCGCTTCGGGTAGCTCTTTGTTTGATGGCCATTGCCATATTTGTCTGCGGTCTTGAGTATTTTGCTCCACTTCATTCTGAGTATGTCTTCCATTGTTTTGAGCTTTCCTTTTTTCCTTCTTCAAACTTCTTGCAGTGGCGACGAGTCTTTTGTGAAGGTTTGTATGTTCGTCGTCTGCTGGTTTGCCCTGCTCTATCGCTGGGTCGTTAGGAATGTTGCTTTGATCGAGGCGGGACTTAGGGCGGCGTCTACGTCGCCATTTTGGTTGTTTATCGGCGGGATTATCCTCTGCCGCGTCCCGTTGTTCCTCGGTATCGCTTCCCCTTGGGGTGTCCACCATATGTATGTCATGTGATGAGGTGGCCTTCCAGTGCCCTGTAGGCACTGGTTCTTGATCGTCTCCGGCATCGTCGTCCATACCGTTGATGTCTTCGGAGTCGTAGTTTAGCACGTCGGTTAGATAGTTGACGGTGGCTACAAGGTGGGTGGTGGGTGGGCTCTGAATTTCTTCATTGTCCGCGTCCCGACCATCCTGGCCGTAGTTCAGCGAATTAAAGATATCGCCGAAGGGTGAGTGCTGAAAGGTGTCCGCAGCGGTGAATTCCATGATCGGCGCCCAATCGGATTCGACTAGCAGGGGCACAGGAGGTTCGGAGTCTGGCAGGGGGTCCGGCACCTCGGAGTCATGGGCTTTATGTGGGACAAGATGAGTGTTCGGCTCCATCACCATAGAAGTTGCAGCTCCCGAGGCGGTGTCCAGCCATCCGTCCTCGATCTGAGCGATCGGCTCCGGACTATGGGTCAGAGCGGATTCGTGTGCGGCCTCCAAGGTGCTGTCCGGTGGCAGAGTTAGGTCGTGCCCATCATGACAGCGCGGCACGCTCGGCTGTGGCTCAGATCCATCGAAGATCAAGTCCCAGCGAATATCGGCCGTGAAGTTTAGGCTTCCAAATCTGACCTGACGGCCAGGGGCGTAGCTTTCGATCTGCTCCAGATGGCCAAGTGAGTTGGCATGCAGTGCGAAGCCGCCAAATACGAAGATCTGTCCGGGGAGAAAAGTCTCACCCAGGACTGCGTCGTTGTCGATTGAAGAGGCCATCAAGCCTATCGGTGACGACACAGAGGAACTCTCAATGAAAGCACCAATGTCGGTGTCAAAACTGGCGGATCTCGGGTAGGGGGTCCCGAGCTGTGCGTCTAGGCGGATGGTAACAGGAGACAAGGGACACGATGTTTTACCCAGGTTCGGGCCCTCTTGATGGAGGTAAAACCCTACGTCCTGCTTGATTGATATTGATATTGTGGATGTTTACAAGAGTGGATCTACCACGAGATCAAGGAGGCTAAACCCTAGAAGCTAGCCTATGGTATGATTGTAATGGTTGTTGTTGTTGTTGTGTCCTACGGACTAGAGCCATCCGGTTTATATAGACACCGGAGAGGGCTAGGGTTACATAGAGTCGGTTACAATGGTAGGAGATCTACGTATCCGTATCGCCAAGCTTGCCTTCCACGCCAAGGAAAGTCCCATCCGGACACGGGACGAAGTCTTCAATCTTGTATCTTCATAGTCTTGGAGTCCGGTCGATGATGATAGTCCGGCCGATGATAGTTCGGCTGATGATGGTAGTCCGGCTATCCGGACACCCCCTAATCCAGGACTCCCTCAACCGCCATCCATGCCGCCAAGGACACCGCCACACATTGCGCGAATCATGGCTCTTTTTTGGATCAAAACTTCTTCACGGGCAAGATTGACATACTCCTTTTGCGCATCATTGAAGATAGATGTGTCCAGGAAGAACAAGTGCTTCTCCCATTCCAACAATTTAGATCGCTCCTCCATGCCCACCTTCCTCTCCTCCAATGCCACCTTCCTCTCCTTGGTGTTGGGGAACATAGTAATTTCAAAAACTTTCCTACGTACACGCAAGATCATGGTGATGGCATAGCAACAAGAGGGGAGAGTGTTGTCCACGTACCCTCGTAGACCGTAAGCGGAAGCGTTATGACAACGCGGTTGATGTAGTCGTACGTCTTCACGATCCGACCGATCCAAGTACCGAACGTACGGCACCTCCGAGTTCAGCACACGTTCAGCTCGATGACGATCCCCGGGCTCTGATCCAGCAAAGCTTCGGGGATGAGTTCCGTCAGCACGACGGCGTGGTGATGATGATGATGCTCTACCGGCGCAGGGCTTCGCCTAAACTCCGCGACGATATGACCGAGGTGGAATATGGTGGAGGGGGGCACC
>NC_041391.1:521269879-521282774 GCF_002162155.2 Triticum dicoccoides
CGTATATAAAGGAGCAAGGGGGGAGGCCGGCCGGCCCTTGGGGCGCACCAAGGAGGGGGAAGTCCTCCTCCTAGTGGGAGTAGGACTCCCCTTTCCTAGTCCAACTAGGAAGGAGGAAGGGGGAAGGAAAGAGAGGGAGAGGGGGAGGGAAAGAGGGGCCGCGCCCCCCTCCCCTAGTCCAATTCGGACTCCCCATGGGAGGAGGCGCGCCACCTCCTGGGCTGCAGCCCTCTCTCTCCCCTCAGGCCCACTAAGGCCCAATACTTCCCCGGGGGGTTCCGGTAACCCCTCCGGCACTCCGGTTTTCTCCGAAATCACCCGGAACACTTCCTGTGTCCGAATATAGTCGTCCAATATATCAATCTTTATGTCTCAACCATTTTGTGACTCCTCGTCATGTCCGTGATCACATCCGAGACTCCGAAAAAACTTCGGTACATCAAAACTTATAAACTCATAATAAAACTGTCATCGAAACGTTAAGCGTGCGGACCCTACGGGTTCGAGAACTATGTAGACATGACCTAGAACTATTCTCGGTCAATAACCAATAGCGGAACCTGGATGTTCATATTGGTTCCCACATATTTTATGAAGATCTTTATCGGTCAAACCGCATAACAACAGACGTTGTTCCCTTTGTCATCGGTATGTTACTTGCCCGAGATCCGATCCTCGGTATCCAATACCTAGTTCAATCTCGTTACCGGCAAGTCTCTTTACTCGTTCCGTAATACATCATCTCATAACTAACTCATTAGTTACAATGCTTGCAAGGCTTAGGTGATGAGTATTACCGAGAGGGCCCAGAGATACCTCTCCGACAATCGGAGTGACAAAACCTAATCTCGAAATACGCCAACTCAGCATGTACCTTCGGAGACACCTGTAGTACTCCTTTATAATCACCCAGTTACGTTGTGACGTTTGGTAGTACCCAAAGTGTTCCTCCGGTAAACGGGAGTTGCATAATTCTCATAGTTACAGGAACGTGTATAAGTCATGAAGAAAGCAATAGCAGTATACTAAACGATCAAGTGCTAGGCTAACGGAATGGGTCATGTCAATCACATCATTCTTCTAATGATGTGATCCCATTAATCAAGTGACAACACATGTCTATGGTTAGGAAACATAACCATCTTTGATTAATGAGCTAGTCAAGTAGAGGCATACTAGTGACTATATGTTTGTCTATGTATTCACACATGTATCATGTTTCTGGTTAATACAATTCTAGCATGAATAATAAACATTTATCATGATATGAGGAAATAAATAATAACTTTATTATTGCCTCTAGGGCATATTTCCTTCAGTCTCCCACTTGCACTAGAGTCAATAATCTAGATTACATAGTAATGATTCTAACACCCATGGAGTCTTGGTGTTGATCATGTTTTGCTCGTGAGAGAGGCTTAGTCAACGGGTCTGCAACATTCAGATCCGTATGTATTTTGCAAATCTCTATGTCTCCCACTTGGACTTGGTCCCGAATGGAATTGAAGCGTCTATTGATGTGCTTGGTCCTCTTGTGAAATCTAGATTCCTTTGCCAAAGCAATTGCACCAGTATTGTCACAGAAGATCTTCATTGGTCCCGATGCACTAGGTATGACACCTAGATCGGAAATGAACTCCTTCATCCAGACTCCTTCATTTGCTGCTTCAGAAGCAGCTATGTACTCCGCTTCACATGTAGATCCTGCCACGACGCTTTGTTTAGAACTGCACCAACTTACAGCTCCACCGTTTAATAAAAACACGTATCCGGTTTGCGATTTAGAATCGTCCGGATCAGTGTCAAAGCTTGCATCAACGTAACCATTTACGACTAGCTCTTTGTCACCTCCATATACGAGAAACATATCCTTAGTCCTTTTTATGTATTTCAGGATGTTCTTGACCGCTGTCCAGTGATCCACTCCTGGATTACTTTGGTACCTTCCTGCCAAGCTTATTGCTAAGCATACGTCAGGTCTGGTACACAGCATTGCATACATGTTAGAGCCTATGGCTGAAGCATAGGGAACATCTTTCATTTTCTCTCTATCTTCTGCTGTGGTCGGGCATTGAGTTTGACTCAACTTCACACCTTGTAGCACAGGCAAGAAACCTTTCTTTGCCTGATCCATTTTGAAATTTTTCAAAATTTTGTCAAGGTATGTGCTTTGTGAAAGTCCTATTAAGCGTCTTGATCTATCTCTATAGATCTTGATGCCCAATATGTAAGCAGCTTCACCGAGGTCTTTCATTGAAAAACTTTTATTCAAGTATCCCTTTATGCTATCCAGAAATTCTATATCATTTCCAATTAATAATATGTCATCTACATATAAAATCAGAAATGCTACAGAGGTCCCACTCACTTTCTTGTAAATACAGGCTTCTCCAAAAGTCTGTATAAAACCATATGCTTTGATCACACTATCAAAACGTTTATTCCAACTCCGAGATGCTTGCACCAGTCCATAAATGGATCGCTGGAGCTTGCACACTTTGTTAGCACCTTTTGGATCAACAAAACCTTCTGGTTGCATCATATACAACTCTTCTTCCAGAAATCCATTCAAGAATGCAGTTTTGACATCCATTTGCCAAATTTCATAATCATGAAATGCAGCAATAGCTAACATGAGTCGGACAGACTTAAGCATCGCTACGGGTGAGAAAGTCTCATCGTAGTCAACCCCTTGAACTTGTCGAAAACCTTTCGCAACAAGTCGAGCTTTATATACATTTACATTACCATCAGCGTCAGTCTTCTTCTTAAAGATCCATTTATTCTCAATGGCTTACCGATCATCGGGCAAGTCAACCAAAGTCCATACTTTGTTTTCATACATGGATCCCATCTCAGATTTCATGGCCTCTAGCCATTTTGCGGAATATGGGCTCATCATCGCTTCCTCATAGTTCGTAGGTTCATCATGGTCAAGTAACATGACTTCCAGAATAGGATTACTGTACCACTCTGGTGCGGATCTTACTCTGGTAGACCTACGAGGTTCAGTAGAAACTTGATCTGAAGTTTCATGATCAATATCATTAGCTTCCTCACTAGTTGGTGTAGTTGTCACAGGAACCGGTTCTTGTGATGAACTACTTTCCAACAAGGGAGTAGATACAGTTATCTCATTAAGTTCTACTTTCCTCCCACTCACTTCTTTCGAGAGAAACTCCTTCTCTAGAAAGGATCCGATTTTAGCAACGAAAATCTTGCCCTCAGATCTGTGATAGAAGGTGTACCCAATAGTCTCTTTTGGGTATCCTATGAAGACGCATTTCTCCAATTTGGGTTCGAGCTTATCTGGTTGAAGTTTCTTCACATAAGCATCGCAGCCCCAAACTTTAAGAAATGACAACTTTGGTTTCTTGCCAAACCACAGTTCATAAGGCGTCGTCTCAACGGATTTTGATGGTGCCCTATTTAACGTGAATGCGGCCGTCTCTAAAGCATAACCCCAAAACGATAGCGGTAAATCAGTAAGAGACATCATAGATCGCACCATATCTAGTAAAGTACGATTACGGCGTTTGGACACACCATTTCGTTGTGGTGTTCCGGGTGGCGTGAGTTGCGAAACTATTCCGCATTGTTTCAAGTGTAGACCAAACTCGTAACTCAAATATTCTCCTCCACGATCAGATCGTAGAAACTTTATTTTTTTGTTACAATGATTTTCCACTTCACTCTGAAATTCTTTGAACTTTTCAAATGTTTCAGACTTGTGTTTCATTAAGTAGATATACCCATATCTGCTCAAATTATCTGTGAAGGTGAGAAAATAACGATACCCCCCGCGAGCCTCAACATTCATTGGACCACAAACATCAGTATGTATGATCTCCAACAAATCAGTTGCTCGCCCCATAGTTCCGGAGAATGGCGTTTTAGTCATCTTGCCCATGAGGCACGGTTCGCAAGTACCAAGTGATTCATAATCAAGTGATTCCAAAAGCCCATCAGTATGGACTTTCTTCATGCGCTTTACACCGATATGACCTAAACGGCAATGCCACAAATAAGTTGCACCATCGTTATCAACTCTGCATCTTTTGGTTTCAACACTATGAATATGTGTATCACTACTATCGAGATTCAGTAAAAAATAGACCACTCTTCAAGGGTGCATGACCATAAAAGATATTACTCATATAAATAGAACAACCATTATTCTCTGATTTAAATGAATAACCGTCTCGCATCAAACAAGATCCAGATATAATGTTCATGCTCAACGCTGGCACCAAATAACAATTATTTAGGTCTAAAACTAATCCCGATGGTAGATGTAGAGGTAGCATGCCGACCGCGATCACATCGACTTTGGAACCATTTCCCACGCGCATCGTCACCTCGTCCTTAGCCAATCTTCGCTTAATCCGTAGTCCCTGTTTCGAGTTGCAAATATTAGCAACAGAACCAGTATCAAATACCCAGGTGCTACTGCGAGCATTAGTAAGGTACACATCAATAACATGTATATCACATATACCTTTGTTCACTTTGCCATCCTTCTTATCCGCCAAATACTTGGGGCAGTTCCGCTTCCAGTGTCCAGTCTGCTTGCAGTAGAAGCACTCAGTTTCAGGCTTAGGTCCAGACTTGGGTTTCTTCTCTTGAGCAGCAACTTGCTTGCCGTTCTTTTTGAAGTTCCCTTTCTTCTTCCCTTTTCCCTTTTTCTTGAAACTGGTGGTCTTGTTAACCATCAACACTTGATGCTCCTTCTTGATTTCTACCTCCACAGCCTTTAGCATTGCGAAGAGCTCGGGAATAGTCTTGTTCATCCCTTGCATATTGTAGTTCATCACGAAGCTCTTGTAGCTTGGTGGCAGTGATTGGAGAATTATGTCAATGACACTATCATCAGGAAGATTAACTCCCAGTTGAATCAAGTGATTATTATACTCAGACATTTTGAGTATGTGTTCACTGACAGAACTATTCTCCTCCATCTTGCAGCTATAGAACTTATTGGAGACTTCATATCTCTCAATCCGGGCATTTGCTTGAAATATTAACTTCAACTCCTGAAACATCTCATATGCTCCATGACGTTCAAAACATCGTTGAAGACCCGGTTCTAAGCCATAAAGCATGGCACACTGAACTATCAAGTAGTCATCAGCTTTGCTCTACCAGACGTTCTTAACATCGTCAGTTGCATCAGCAGCAGGCCTGGAACCCAGCGGTGCTTCCAGGACGTAACTTTTCTGTGCAGCAATGAGGATACTCCTCAGGTTACGAACCCAGTCCGTGTAATTGCTACCATCATCTTTCAACTTTGATTTCTCAAGGAACGCATTAAAATTCAACGGAACAATAGCACGAGCCATCTATCTACAAACAAACATAGACAAGCAAAATACTATCAGGTACTAAGTTCATGATAAATTTAAGTTCAATTAATCATATTACTTAAGAACTCCCACTTAGACAGACATCTCTCTAGTCATCTAAGTGATCACGTGATCCAAATCAACTAAACCATGTCCGATCATCACGTGAGATGGAGTAGTTTCAATGGTGAACATCACTATGTTGATCATATCTACTATATGATTCACGTTCGACCTTTCGGTCTCCGTGTTCCGAGGCCATATCTGTATATGCTAGGCTCGTCAAGTATGACCTGAGTATTACGCGTGTGCAACTGTTTTGCACCCGTTGTATTTGAACGTAGAGCCTATCACACCCGATCATCACATGGTGTCTCAGCACGAAGAACTTTCGCAACGGTGCATACTCAGGGAGAACACTTCTTGATTATTAAGTGAGAGATCATCTTAAAATGCTACCGTCAATCAAAGCAAGATAAGATGCATAAAGGATAAACATCACATGCAATCAATATACGTGATATGATATGGCCATCATCATCTTGTGCTTGTGATCTCCATCTCCGAAGCACCGTCGTGATCACCATCGTCACCGGTGCGACACCTTGATCTCCATCATAGCATCGTTGTCGTTACGCCGTCTATTGCTTCTACGACTATCGCTACCGCTTAGTGATAAAGTAAAGCAATTACAGGGCGTTTGCATTTCATACAATAAAGCGACAACCATATGGCTCCTGCCAGTTGCCGATAACTTCGGTTACAAAACATGATCATCTCATACAATAAAATATAGCATCACGTCTTGACCATATCACATCACAACATGCCCTGCAAAAACAAGTTAGACGTCCTCTACTTTGTTGTTGCAAATTTTTACGTGGCTGCTACGGGCTTAGCAAGAACCGTTCTTACCTACGCATCAAAAACCACAACGATAGTTTGTCAAGTTGGTGCTGTTTTAACCTTCGCCAGGACCGGGCGTAGCCACACTCGATTCAGCTAAAGTGAGAGAGACAGACACCCGCCAACCACCTTTAAGCACGAGTGCTCGTAACGGTGAAACCAGTCTCATGTAAGCGTACGCGTAATGTCGGTCCGGGCCGCTTCATCTCACAATACCGCCGAACCAAAGTATGACATGCTGGTAAGCAGTATGACTTGTATCGCCCACAACTCACTTGTGTTCTACTCGTGCATATAACATCAACGCATAAAACCTAGGCTCGGATGCCACTGTTGGGGAACGTAGTAATTTCAAAAAAAATCCTACGTACACGCAAGATCATGGTGACGGCATAGCAACGAGAGGGGAGAGTGTTGTCCACGTACCCTCGTAGACTGTAAGCGGAAGCATTATGACAACGCGGTTGATGTAGTCGTACGTCTTCACGATCCGACCGATCCAAGTACCGAACGTACGGCACCTCCGAGTTCAGCACACGTTCAGCTCGATGACGATCCCCGGGCTCTGATCCAGCAAAGCTTCGGGGATGAGTTCCGTCAGCACGACGGCGTGGTGATGATGATGATGCTCTACCGGCGCAGGGCTTCGCCTAAACTCCGTGACGATATGACCGAGGTGGAATATGGTGGAGGGGGGCACCGCACACGGCTAAGGAACGATCCGTAGATCAACTTGTGTGTCTATGGGGTGCCCCCCCGCCCCCGTATATAAAGGAGCAAGGGGGGAGGCCGGCCGGCCCTTGGGGCGCACCAAGGAGGGGGAAGTCCTCCTCCTAGTGGGAGTAGGACTCCCCTTTCCTAGTCCAACTAGGAAGGAGGAAGGGGGAAGGAAAGAGAGGGAGAGGGAGAGGGAAAGAGGGGCCGCGCCCCCCTCCCCTAGTCCAATTTGGACTCCCCGTGGGAGGGGGCGCGCCACCACCTGGGCTGCAGCCCTCTCTCTCCCCTCAGGCCCACTAAGGCCCAATACTTCCCCGGGGGGTTCCGATAACCCCTCCGGCACTCCGGTTTTCTCCGAAATCACCCGGAACACTTCCGGTGTCCGAATATAGTCGTCCAATATATCAATCTTTATGTCTCGACCATTTCGAGACTCCACGTCATGTCCGTGATCACATCCGGGACTCCGAAAAAACTTCGGTACATCAAAACTTATAAACTCATAATAAAACTGTCATCGAAACGTTAAGCGTGCGGACCCTACGGGTTCGAGAACTATGTAGACATGACCTAGAACTATTCTCGGTCAATAACCAATAGCGGAACCTGGATGTTCATATTGGTTCCCACATATTCTACGAAGATCTTTATCGATCAAACCGCATAACAACATAAGTTGTTCCCTTTGTCATCGGTATGTTACTTGCCCGAGATTCGATCCTCGGTATCCAATACCTAGTTCAATCTCGTTACCGGCAAGTCTCTTTACTCGTTCCGTAATACATCATCTCATAACTAACTCATTAGTTACAATGCTTGCAATGCTTAGGTGATGAGTATTACCGAGAGGGCCCAGAGATACCTCTCCGAAAATCGGAGTGACAAAACCTAATCTCAAAATACGCCAACTCAACATGTACCTTCGGAGACACCTGTAGTACTCCTTTATAATCACCCAGTTATGTTGTGATGTTTGGTAGTACCCAAAGTGTTCCTCCGGTAAACGGGAGTTGCATAATTCTCATAGTTACAGGAACATGTATAAGTCATGAAGAAAGCAATAGCAGTATACTAAACGATCAAGTGCTAGGCTAACGGAATGGGTCATGTCAATCACATCATTCTTCTAATGATGTGATAACATTAATCAAATGACAACACATGTCTATGGTTAGGAAACATAACCATCTTTGATTAATGAGCTAGTCAAGTAGAGGCATACTAGTGACTATATGTTTGTCTATGTATTCACACATGTATCATATTTCCGGTTAATACAATTCTAGCATGAATAATAAACATTTATCATGATATGAGGAAATAAATAATAACTTTATTATTGCCTCTAGGGCATATTTCCTTCACTCGGCCACCACCCTCCTCTCCTCGGCCGCGGCATCTTGATTCCTTTCCATCTTCCTCACCTCGTTGCCTTCTTTTCTTGCCTTGACAATTGCTTCCATAGCATTTTTGAGCTCATCATCTCCTTTCCTCTTCTTTTCTTTTGCGTCTTTCTTGGTCCCATCCGGTCGTTTTGGCTTCGAGTATGAAACCGAGTTTAGTGTGGGGCTTCTTTGACATCATCACTTGATGTCTCGTCCTCATCATCATCCAAATCAATTGTTCGCTTGCGTTTTTTGCTCAAATCCAAATCATCAATATCCTCACGCTTCTTCCAATTCTCATCATCCTTCAATACTCATAGCAACGAGGCAAGGTGAATGGCCTTCCTTTCTTGATCTCCCCCTTCTTGGTCCTCTTCTCCTCTCCTTTGAACAAGTTTTGTGCAATATTTAACTACATGAAAACAAAACAAGTTAGCACTACAAACACCAACAACAAGCATGATGAACATGAATGATGAAATGGCACTTACCCTATCTTCATCATTAGTGCCACTTGGATTCAACTTGTCAACCGCCTTTTGTGCGGCCGCCCATTGTTGACAATCCTTGTTGATTGTCGACCACCTGGAGCGAAGAGATCGATCGGAGCGGTCAATTCCACTCACGTTGCGTAGATCAAAGTGTTCTTTCATCCGAAGCCAATAAGCATCTCTACTTTGATCACCTCCAATGGATGGATCCCTCGACACGTCCAACCAAGTTTTGCCTAGCAAGACGTCTTCGTCGTTGGTGTAGTTGCCTCCTCTTCCTTTCGGTGCGTCGACAATGCCCTCGCCATCCTCGTCCTCCTCGAACTCATGGTTTTCGAAATGCATGTCGTTGGTTTGAGACCAATGCGAATTGTTGGAGCCAACACCCATAGTTGACATGTATGCATCATCGTGGACACTACAAAGTATGTAGAACAATGCAAATAAGCTATCCATATATATGCATTCAAAAAATAACAACAACAAAAAAGTTGGCGAAATTTTATACCTTTCGGGCATTTCCACAAACACATTGTGCGCGTCGGCCGCCGGCTCAACAAGTGAGATCGCCGGCGCTTCGCCGCCACGCCCATCGCACGCCCTGCAAGCTTCTTCCTTGACTGCTTGGAGGAGCCGGAGCCGTCTGCCGCCTTGTTCTTCTTCGCGGAAACCTTGCCCGTCTTCGGCCGCGCCGCATTTGGGAGCTTCGAGAGGGGGCACTTGGTACGGCGGGTGCCAGCGCGACACCACCCGCTGCTGAGGTCATCCGCGACCGGCATGAAGAGGCCGACACGATGCCGGTGCTCAGAGGAACTCCGTCGGGGGCGAAGCCAAAGCTCCCCGCGCTAGGGTTTGCGCCGGCGGCGGTGGAGGGGTCGCGGCTGTAGGAAGGGGTGAGGGGATGCCAGCGCGGGCGTCCATCGGGTCATGATTCGCCGACAGCGGCGCGTGCGGGGAGGTGGCGCGGCGGAGAGAGTGCGACACAAGCGCTCGAGTGTGCCGCACGCAGAAGCGGGCACACCAAATACACAACGCGTGATGGCGATTCGGACCGCGCGTCCAACTCTATACGCCGCGCGTTTATTGCGCGTTCGCTGGAGTCCCTCTACCGATTGCGCGCGCGCTAAAAAGGTCAAATTTGCGGCACAGCCCTCGTTTAGCGCGGCTGTTGGAGATGCTTTTAGAAATGTAAATGGCAAATAAACGGGGCGACTAGTCCCATTTAGTTACTTTAGCTAGCTTGGTAGTTCATTTTCTCCAAAATAATCGGCGTCTTCGAGTCCTGTTTAGTTAGTTTATATCCCTACAACTTGTAGCAGGGTTTCCATTACGGCTCTGAAATTTAAGTTGACTAGACGATACCCCACATATTGATGTGAGATTGTTTTGCAACATATTCTAGTGAGATTTGTTTGTAAAGAACATGAATATTTCAATAGTAATATGATAAAAAAACTGAAACTGCATATATTTATTGTGTTTGATTATTATATAATTATAATATCTTTCCCTAATAATAATAAAGCACGGATTGGCTCCGTGGGTTCACCATCACAATATGGTTCTTCCCGTGAATTTACGCTTTTAGTTTTTTTTCTTCAACACGTCTATATTTATTTTTTATATATCGAAGGTGGTACTAATCGCCGGTAAATTTGTAGAAAAGCCCCTCACTTTTTATAGAATCAACCCGCAGTCTATATAGAATCAAGCCGGAAGAGAAAAAAAGCCCACGCCATCCGTCTCCCCCACACGAAGCAGAGCAGTTGATTTTCTCTATAAAATCCCACATCGCTACTTCACAATTAATTTCAGCAATTCATATATGTGCGCCTTGATGATGATTCAAGAGGCAACGGAAATCAACGGAGGAACGAATCCAGAGAGGTATCCAGCGAAGGAACCAAGAGGGCGCGCGAGGAGGCGAAGGGCGCAGCAGGAGAGGATGGAGCGGCAGATGCTGTGCTCGTCGGCAACGGGCCCTGGCTGGCCGGAGTCAGATCTTGGCTACCAACGGAGCCACTGCACACCACGGCACCGCGGCCCTGCAAGCCCCATCTCCAACAGCGATCCTCCATAGATAGGAGAGGGGCACACCACCACGGCACGCGGGGGGAGGGGAGGAGGGGGCGGGGCGGGATCACGGCCAGCGGGCGCATCCCCGGGGGGAGGTCGGGATGGACTTGGCTTGGCGAGAGCAGGAAAAGGAGGAGAAAAGCAATGGATAGTTGATGAAGTGCGTGGGAGAGAGACAACGATGATAAGGTTGAAAGGGGACAACGGTGCATGGGGATCCCGATTAATTCTTTCAACAGAAGAAGGATCCCGATTGTGTCAGGTCTTTCTCGTAGCAGTACATGCATTTGTTTGCTTCTCCAAATCTACATGCACACAATTTTTCTTCTTCTTGAAGTTGGATTTGCATCCGTTTGTATTTTTTTGATGTATTCTCATACTGACTACATAGGCCAACACACACGGCGGAAACATATATGCCTGGACATCCAATAAAATAAAGTAGATTTCTCGTCTTAGGATGGACAACATTCAAATGTATTGTGATTGCGTGAGTATTGAGATCACTGTCAGCAAGAGTGGGGAGGAGGATAAGTAGCAACACAGATGGAACGCCATGCGCTTAAATAAAGGACGAACATATTTTGGTCTCGAGTCATAATTGTTGGGTTAGGAGAGTGTGGTATTTTTCCCGTTGCAACCGCACAGACTCGTTTGCTAGTTGTAAGATATTTATTAAATATAAATATCAAAAAGAATTGGAATTCTTATGCATGTTTGCATGTTGAGGTGCAATTTTCCGATGCATATAACATGTTAAATAGAGATCAAATTCCCATTGTGGATGACTGAGGAAATCAACATCTTTGGATCCGCACAGATATCAAATAAGTGTGAGAACTCAAAGCACAAAGTAGAGATTTGCCCAACAAAGGATCCAACTAGACAACTAGAGGAGGGTCATGTCTCCAATGCATATGGAAACGAAAAGCCCAGGCCGCACGCCTAGATTTGTGTATGTTAATTGTTGTGTTTTGACAACTTTATTTCTTGATGGGAATTTTTTTTTGTCATAAAACGTTGTTTTTTGACAACTTATCTATGTCTAGTAGCTATATTTTGATCAATTATCTTAGTTTCACAGATAAAACTTAGATACGGCGGATTGCCGGTTGAGTTTGGTTGAAATACATGATTTCTTTTGCAAATATCTTCCTCTAATAGTAAGCTTCTGGTCGTACATCGGTATTTTTATAGAAAAGTCCATCTATTTCTGAGAATTCAATCCACAGTCCTATTTTAACGCCTTTTGCAAAAAACGTCCCTACATTTGTTCCTATTCAATCCGAAGTCCTTTATTTACCCTCTTATCCAGCCGCTGAGCACGCGCCGTTGTGACCTGTCACCCGCATGAAATTAATCAATGCTTTTTTTTGTTTGTGGATCAAACCAACGACATAATAGTCCCCCCTCGCTCCTTTCCACCCAATCCCATGAACATAATAAAGAAATTGATCCCACAAGTGGGAAGAAGGATCCAAGGAACAAATAAACTCTCCAATAATAGGAGGTTACAATCCGCAACATCGGATTCTCTAGATTTACAATTGACTCGGGTGGCAAACCTTGGGAATACAAAATAGTCGGCAGGAGGCCCTTGAAAAGTGTAAAGAGGAGTCCCGGTCGCCGTCATAGAAACAAATACTTCTAGCGAGTGGCCTTGTGCGGTGGTGGCCCACATGAGCGAGACGAGGGATAGGCCGGGGACAGTCGATGGCAGTGTTGTCATCATTGTCCTCACACGCATGGAGGCGAGCCAGAGGGTGGCGGTGCCGGTCGTAGGGGAGGATGCACGCAAGCGGCCGGCAAACTCGGAGGCGACAATAGCGCCACGACGTCTGGTTGTGGTGGCGGTAGGCGTGAGGCTCCGTGCGTGCTCCCAGGAAGAAGAAGAGATGCTATGGGACGGAAGGTAAATCGGGCGCTGAACGCGTGTGTGGAGGAAGTAGGAGGGGAGGCTCGGTGGTGGCCTCTACCC
>NC_041391.1:521283032-521287647 GCF_002162155.2 Triticum dicoccoides
AACGACGGCCATTGAGGGAGGTGTGCGGCATGGTAGACAGAGAGATGCGAAGAAAAGATAGGAAGGGAATCGATGAGATGCGGAAGAAGAAGGCGTGGGGAGATATGAGGATGAGATTGGCTGAGACGATAAGGTTGGAGCTCAGCGGGGAGCGGCTGAGACGAGGACGAGGATATGAGAACATCGGCGCGTGGGGCCAGGCAAAATGCGTCACCCGCCGGACACAGGTTTGTCTACAGCTAGAGCTTTTTTTTTGCCGGCAAATTGAGAGCTTTATTTAATAGAAGCATTCACCAAATAGTCCACCAACAGACTACTGATCAGAAAGCAAGGAGTACTACTGATCCAGTTTTCGGTCACGTCAATCGTGCAAGCATGCCTAGCACAGATGTGAGTGGGACCATTGGCTGATCTTACAATATGAAAAATAAAAAAAGAATTGAAACTAGCAGTAAGTTCTCCAATTTCTAATAAGATAGGAGCCACGATCGAGCGAGAGTCATGGTGAGTGGTTCAAAGGTTGGCGCCCTCCAGGAATCCGTCTCCAAGATAGCGCTTGATAAACCTCCCAAGCTTGCGAAGATAACGACATCACGCACCGCCATCGCCTCAGCTATAAGCGGATCCGTAATTCTGGGGAAAGGTTTGCTCCATGCCCCCAGAAAAGAGCTAGGAGAGCGAGCGACACCGCCAGCTCCTCATTTGCCTTCTTCACGCTTGATTGATGGAAATATGCCCTAGAGGCAATAATAAAATGGTTATTATTATATTTCCTTAAGCATGATAAAGGTTTATTATTCATGCTAGAATTGTATTAACTGGAAACTTAAATACATGTGTGAATACATAAGCAAACATTGTGTCCCTAGTGAGCCTCTACTAGACTAGCTCATTAATCAAAGATGGTTAAGGTTTTCTAACCATATACATGAATTGTCACTTGATGACGGGATCACATCATTAGGAGAATGATGTGATGGACAAGACCCATCTGTTAGCTTAGCATATGATCATTTAGTTTATTGCTACTGCTTTCTTGATGCCAAATACATGTTTCTTCGACCATGAGATCATGCAACTCCCAGATACCGGAGGAGTACCTTGTGTACTATCAAACATTACAACATAACTGGGTGATCATAAAGATGCTCTACAAGTATCTCCGAAGGTGTCTATTTAGTTGGCATGAATCGAGATTGGGATTTGTCACTCCGTATAACGGAGAAGTATCTTCGGTCCCTCTTGGTAATACACATCACAAGAAGCTTGCAAGCAAAGTGACTAAGGAGTTAGTTGCAAGGTGATGTATTACGGAACTAGTAAAGAGACTTGCTGGTAACGATATTGAACTAGGTATAGGGATACCGACGATCGAATCTCGGGCAAGTAACATACCGACAGACAAAGGGAATTATCTATGTTGTCATAAAAGTTCAACTGATAAAAGATCTTCGTGGAATATGTAGGAATCAATATGGGCATCCAAGTACCGCTATTGGTTATTGACCGGAGAGGTGTCTCAGTCATGACTACATAATTCCCAAACCCGCGGGGTCGCATGCTTAATGTTCGTTGATGCTAGAGTAGTATTGGGAGATTTGATGAGTGGTAACCAAATGTTATTCGGAGTCCCGGATGTCATGAGGAGTCTCAGAATGATCGAGAGGTAAAAATTTATATATGGGAAGTCATATTTTGGGTTCTGGAAAAAGGTGATTTTTTTCGGTATTGTACCGGGAAGCTTCCAGAAGGTTCCAGAGGATTCTGGAGGGGTCCGGAAGTCCACAAGTGGGTCCACCATGACCCAATGGCTAGCATTGGATGCGGGGAGGCGCCCTGGCCTTATTGGGCTAGGCGCACCAAGTTCTCAAAAGCCCGTGTGGCTTGGGAAGGCAAAAAGGGAAGGAGTCCTAGTAGGAATAAGATTCGACTTGGAGTCCAAGTCCTCTCCCCCTTAGGTGCGCCCTAGGGCTTGGAGGGGCTCTTTGCCACGCCCCTCCACCTATATATATATATAGAGGGGAGGGGTGCCCCAAGATAACACACCAAGCCCTTGGCGCTCCTCTCTCTCCCGTTACTCCATAGTTCCACTGCCTCGTCTCGGCGACGCTTAGCGAAGCACTGTCGGTGCTCTACCACCACCATCACCACCACACTGTCGTGTTGGTTGTGATCCCATCTACTTCTTCTCTCCCGCTTGATGGATCAAGAAGGAGGAGACGTCATTGAGCCACACATGTGCTAAACTCGGAGGTGTCATCCGTTCGACACTAGATCGGTTGGATCGTGATCGGATCGCGAAGAGTACGACTACATCAACCGCGTGATAAACGCTTCCACTTAGCAATCTACAAGGGTATGTAGATGCTATCCCCCTCTCGAAGCTATGCATCTCCATGGATAGATCTTGCGTGTGCGTAGAATTTTTTTGTCTTCCATGCAACATTCCCCAACAGTGGCATCATGACTCATGCGCTAGGTCTATGCGTAGATGATATGCACGAGTAGAATTCAAAGGAGTTGAGGGGGTGATGGTCATATTGCTTACCACCAACGTCTTATTTTGATTCGGCGGCATTGTGGGATAAAGCAGCCCGGACCAACCTTACATGTCCACGTACATGAGACCGGTTACACCGACTGACATGCAACTTGTTTTGCATAAATGTGGCTGGCGGGTGTCCGTTTCTCCTACTTTAGTTGAATCAAATTTGTCTACGGCTAGTCCTTAAAGAAGGTTAAAACAACAAACTTGACAAATCACCGTTGTGGTTTTGCGTAGGTAAGAACGGTTCTTGCTAGTTGCCCGTAGCAGCCACGTAAAACTTGCAACAACAAAGTAGAGGACGTCTAACTTGTTTTCGCAGGGTATGATATAATGTGATATGGTCAAGACGTGATTTGATATACCTTGTTCTATGAGATGATCATGTTATGTAATATCGACAACCGGTAGGAGCCTTAGGGTTGTCTTTTAATTTTTGTATGACCTGCATGTCAATCATTAAGCGCCATGTAATTGCTTTACTTTATTGATATGCATTAGCAATAGTTATAGAAGCAATAGTTGGCGAGACGACCACGACACAACGATGGAGATCAAGGTATCGAGCCGGTGACGATGGAGATCATAACGTTGCTTTGGAGATGGAGATCAAAAGCACAACATGATGATGGCCATATCATGTCACATATTTTTGACTGCATGTGATGTTTATCCTTTATGCATCTTATTTTGCTTAGATCGGCGGTAGCATTATAAGACGATCCCTTCACTTAATTTCAAGATAAAAGTGTTCTCCCTGAGTATGCACCGTTGCTACAGTTCGTCGTTTCGAGACACCTCATGATGATCGGGTGTGATAGACCCTACCTTCACATACAACAGGTGTAAGCCAGTTTTACACGCGTAAAATACTTGGGTTAAACTTGACGAGCCTAGCATGTACATACATGGTCTCGGAACACTGGAGACCGAAAGGTGGAACATGAGTCATATAGTAGATATGATCAACATGTAGATGTTCACCATTGAAGAGTACTCCATCTCACGTGATGATCGGATATGGCTTAGTTGATTTGGATCATGTATAACTTAGATAACTTGAGGGATGTTGATTTAAGTGGGAGTTCTTTAGTAATTTGATTAATTGAACTAAAATTTATCATGAACATAGTCAAAATTGTCTTTGCATATTATGTTGTAAATCAATAGCTCGCAATGTAGCTCCCCTGTTTTGGATACGTTCCTAGAGAAAACTAAGTTGAAAGATGATGGTAGCAATAATGCGGACTGGGTCTGTGATCCAAGGACTATCCTCATTGCTGCACAGAAGAATTATGTCCTTGATGCACCACTAGGCGACAGGCCTGCTGCAGGAGCTGATGCAGACATTGTGAATGTTTGGCAAGCTTGATCTGATGACTACTTGTTAGTTTAGTGCGCCATGCTTTACGGCTTAGAATCCGGGCTCCAAAGACATTTTGAAAGCCATGGAACATATGAGATGTTCCAAGAGTTGAAGTTGGTATTTCAGGCTCATGCCCGTGTTGAGAGGTATGAGACCTCTGAAAGGTACTTTGCCTACAAGATGGAGGAGAATAGCTTAGCCAGTGAGCATGTGCTCAGAATGTATGGGTACTACAATCACTTGAATCAGGTCGGAGTTAATCTTCCAAATAAGATAGTGATTGACAAAGTTCTCCAGTCACTATCACCAAGCTACTAGAGCTTTCGTGATGAACTATAATATGCAAGGGATGACGAAAAAGATTCCCAAGCTCTTCGCGATTCTGAAATCAGCGGCGGTAGAAATCAAGAAAAAGCATCTAGTGTTGATGGTTAACAAGCCACCAGTTTTAAGAAAATGGCAAGGGAAAGAAAGGGAACTTCAAGAAGAATAGCAAGCAAGTTGCCGCTCCTGTGAAGAAGCCCAAAGTTAGACCCAAGCCTGAAATTGAGTGCTTCTACTGCAAAGGAAATGGTCACTGGAAGCGGAACTCCCCCAAATACTTGGCAGATAAGAAGGATGGCAAATTAAACAAAGGTATATTTGATATACATGTTATTGATGTGTACCTTTCTGGTACTCGTAGTAGCTGAAAGTGCATTATA
>NC_041391.1:521288009-521314617 GCF_002162155.2 Triticum dicoccoides
GGGAGGATAGGATTCGTCACTGAGGAAATTCAACTTGAGGAATTTGCTAAGCGACGAAATACAAGGAGTGGAATAAGAACTCAGGTGCAGGCATGATACGCCTCCAACGTATCTATATTTTTTGATTGTTCCATGCTATTATATTATCTATTTTGAATGTTTAATAGGCATTTATATGCTATTTTATATTATTTTTGGGACTAACCTATTAACCGAGAGCCTAGTGCCAGTTTCTGTTTTTGCCTATTTTAGAGTTTCACAGAAAAGGAATACCAAAAGGAGTCCAAACGGAATGAAACTTTCGCGATGATCTTTCTTGGACAAAAAGGAAACTAGAAGACCTAAAGATGAAGTTGAAGACGCAACAAGGTGGCCACGAGGCAGGAGGGTGCGTCCAGGGGGTAGGGCGCGCCACTACCTCGTAGGCTCCTCGTAGCTCCCCTGACCTAGTTCCTTCGCTTATATATACTCTTATACCCTGAAACATCCAGGAGAGCCACGAAACCACTTTTCCTCCGCCGCAACCTTCTTACCCATGAGATCCCATCTAGGGGCCTTTTCTGGCGTCCTGCCAGAGGGGGATTCGATCACGGAGGGCTTGTTCATCAACACCATTGCCTCTCTGATGATGCGTGAGTAGTTTACCACAGATCTTCGGGTCCATAGCTAGTAGCTAGATGGCTTCTTCTCTCTCTTTGATTCTCAATACCATGTTCTCCTCGATGTTCTTGGAGATCTATTCGGTGTAATATTCTTTGCGGTGTGTTTGCCAAGATCTGATGAATTGTGGATTTATGATCAGATTATCTATGAATATTATTTGGTTCTTCTCTAAATTCTTATATGCATGATTTGATATCTTTGCAAGTCTCTTCGAATTATCGGTTTAGTTTGGCCTACTAGATTGATCTTTCTTGCAATGGGGGAAGTGCTTAGCTTTGGGTTCAATCTTGCGGTGTCCTTTCCAAGTGACAGTAGGGGCAACAAGGCATGTATTGTATTTTTGCCATCAAGGATAAGAAGATGGAGTTTTCATCATATTGCTTGAGTTAATTCCTCTACATCATGTCATATAACTTAATGCGTTACTCTGTTCTTTATGAACTTAATACTCTAGATGCAGGCAGGAGTCGGTCGATGTGTGGAGTAATAGTAGTAGATGCAGAATCATTTCGGTCTACTTGACACGGACGTGATGCCCATGTTCATGATCATTGCCTTAGATATCATCATAACTATGCGCTTTTCTATCAACTCATTGACCCGTTGCGCCAAATGACGCAGAGACCTGCTGAAGACATGTTGTCGATGAAAATAGTTTCATGCTGCAAGAACCTTCAACTAAAGCCATGTCCGCAATGAAAATAGTTTCCTTTACTAAGGACAAGCCATGTATAAACAATCGGTTTAGTTGTGGTACGCTAAATCCATATGCGCCTTAAAAACATGGTTTAATTTGTAGAGCCTCACATGTTTCAAGTATGAATAAGAACTACGAACTCTTTTTGTGCGATTCAAACACATTTCCAGAGTTTTTATTTCTTAGTACATGTTGTCTAAAGTAACATTTTCCCAGAGAGAGAGAGAGAGAGAGAGAGAGAAGCATACCCCTCTCTCATTATGATTATTATTAAAAGGTATTAAATTTGAAATAAACAATTTCATTTACTTGAAGCACTTAAAGAAAGAGAACTTAGACATACTTTTACGCAATGCTCATTTAACCTGTGAAGGACAAAAATATTCCACCGTCTCTGAATGATGAACTAAACTAAATAAGAAATATATGCAGTAAATTCATTCAAAGTAGAAAAGAGATCTTACATCAAATAAGGCATTACAACAAACATGGTGTTATCTTAGTAAAAGAAATTACATCATTAGAAGAGAAAAGGGAGTAAAACCAAACATGAGATTGAGATTAATACATCTAGGAGGAGGTCGTAGACATCACTGTGATCATTTTGCGGCCTGGGGAGCAAGGATCCATGGTTTTTATATGCCTTGTCCGGCTGTTGGAGTAGATGACATGGAAACATCATCTCTACCATCTCGATGGCTTAGACCCAGGGAGCCGGATGTTCATCTCGGCCCTCCCCACCTTCCATCAGTGGATTTTTATAGTCAGGGTTAAAGACTGAGAGGCCCTATGCATGTTCAAATATGCGAGTAGCGTATACAATACAAATCAAGAAAAAGAAAAGAGAAGACCAGAAACATTACAAAAACACAATTTTGACAAATTATCTCTATTGTAAAATTGAGGGAGTAACTCATTATTTGAGAGAACTGGCCATTGACAATTCACTTACAATTATCAAAGAGAACTGTAAATTGCTAACTTAATTACATCATTCTTCACATAAGCTTCTCACCAAGGAAATTTCTTGACTGGAAGGTCACATTTCAAGCCATTGCACTTATAAAACCCAACCTTGTTGTCATTTAAATTGCAAAGTAATCATCAATAATGCACAATAATTTATGACCCACAAACGATTTGGAGCCTAAGGAGGAGAAAATATCAATGCAAATAAATACACATGTAGTAAGATGCATTGCAATAGTCGTATTACTTGAATTTGTAAGCTGACTAGCAAAATCAGATCAATCATGCATAGTACACAAAAGAGACAAAGCTTTAACCATAATTGGTGCTTAACCTTCTCGCTCCTGCTAATGATTTTGGCCATGAAGGCATCAGAGTAAGGGGAGGAAGAACGGGATGGCGCCTGCCGGAAGTTGCCGATGGGTGTTGACGTCCTGACCAAGCCATCTCCCTCCATGATAGGTGGCAGTCAGCGGAGAGGTGTAAGTATGACGAGATGTGAAAATAAGCTGGAGGAAATTAATATGGACCAGCAAACTGACAAAAGCAAAATATAACATAATTATATTGCAGAGTGTAGTAACATAATCATATTCCGGATTAAACTAATAGCACAACAATTTACAGGGTTAGAATGTAGTGCACATATATATCTTAGTGGCGCAAAAACTATTTAGCCAACTTCACTAACAACGTAGAAATTGGCTTCAGTGTACTAACATAGTTATTTCGGATATAAGCAATCAACCACGAATTTAACATCATAGATATCTGACCATTTTAAGTAACGAAAAAGAGCCCAATAGGAAGATAACACAACATGGAGCTGCATTGACCAGCCCCTTTTAAAGAAAGGCTTTAGGATCAGAAGTTGTGTAGTTGATCAACTTGGAAATATAAAAGCATTTCCTTCAAATCAGTACAACACCTCCGACAAATGTGATGTGATAAGAAAGCAATGAACATATACACTGCTCCACACTTAGTTTTGTATGTAAAAATAAAGCCATGCCAGATGGTTTTTTGGATCACAGAAACCCAGCCTGAATACATCAATCAAGTATTAAAATGCATGAGAAAGTAGATAAACTTACCCCAAAACTTGTTTCCCAAAGTACTTACAACACTCTGACCACAATATAAAGCCGGTGATCTATACTGATCTGCAGGACTACATCATTGTAATTTGTTCAAACCAGCACCTAAATTCCACACACTGCCTCACTACATGCAGGTGAAAAGGCATAAACCAGAACGCGACTGAACAAGTGATAACAAGATTGGCATACCTAGTTTGGAACTTGTATGCAGAGCTTGGGAAACGAGAAAGTTGGAGGTAGTGTTATTGTGGAAATCCACATAGACCTGAAAAGAAGTTATCCAACCAATTAGATAAAAGACCTTGTTTTGAGTATATGTGCACTTAAACCTTTCATTAACAATTGTTTTGTTGTTGGTCTGCACCATATGAATCCAAAGTAAGTTTTCCCTTTTACTTTTGTTTTTTCATGCAAATGTGTAACAGAGAGAGGGTCTGAAAAGAGAGATAGTTCAGAGGAAAGAGAGCACACAAGGGAAGGGGAAATTGATGTGTGAGAGAAATAAATGACCAATAGTTCTATACATCCAGCAAGATATAGATGACAACATTCTATGAAATGAAATCACACGATCCTATAGAGCGCAATCAAACCATTCCTAACTCAGTTTAGTATAAAAGTACTACACTACTAAAGGAGAGCTAGTTCTCACACAGGAACAAAATAAGATCAATCATGCAGGGTCCGACATTCATATAGATACAAAAATATGTATACAACATCACGACACTTGCAAGGTAACTCTAAAGCATGCACATGCCACATCATATAACTGTTCGAAACTTGAACGACTTTTATTTCTGAATTATAACTGAATCCAGTTGTAAATATGTTACAACATTCAACAAAGATTGCCGATTCTATACCTCAGATGTACCAAAAGCTGTGTCCATTTTACTCCGCTCATGTTTCTATAAAAAAATCATATGTCTCTAAAAAGAAAAATAGCAATGTTAAATGAATATTTTGGAAGTTTATCATATGAGCCATGTCAATAAGGACCTTTAAAAGATTCTAAGCTTGCAATAATCTTTCAGCCAAAAATCACTATCAGGCTACCAATAAGCATGGCATAGAAAGCGGCAGTCAGTCAGGCACCTGAAACGGCGAGCTTCCCAAGAAGTTTCCGGCATACTGGTAAGCACAAATGCCTAGGAAGCGGTAGTCAGTTAGGCACCTGAATAAGATCAAGCTTTAGAAGAAGTTTCCGTTGTGCAAAATGTCTCTGAGCATCACACAATCATGTGTAAAGCATCTTCTGATCCTGCAATCGACAATGTGAGCTTATTCTGCAGATTGCATCAAAACCTTTCTCGGTGATTAATAGGCTGGATAGAGCAATTGCCAACGGTAGCACTTACGCATAAAAGGAAATAAATGTAGGAAAACGACATGAATTTCTTCAGCCTAAGCAGACACTCCAAACAAATTCCAATAACATAGAGTAGTAAATGGTCCACATGGGAGCTTCATCAGGCAAGCAACCTAGCTAACAAATATTTATTGCGTCCCTACTATGTGGTCGTACATGAAGCACCAAGAACACACGTGCAAAAATCTAATTCTAACTGAATTTAGCTTTCAACTGGCATTTCCTCAAACAGTCAAGTGCACCTATTATTATTTGGTTGACAAAAATATGAACACCAAACATGCCATCATTGTTAAGAAATTCAAGGATGTCTATGAATCGGAGATGAAATATTTGGAGCATGGAATAAAAAACAGCACACTGTCTTCTAGAGTAGATGCACAATAGATGCACTCCTTCAAATAGAGATCAATTTTCGGCTGAAACAATAGATGCACTCTTTAAAATATGCATCATAGTAGGTCCTACAAAAATCACGAGAAATTAGAGGATGCAACTTGACTGCCTTCTATATCATTTGGAGGATAAAAGAAGCTAGAAAAGTTGTGACGAACCACCAATCCCTGTTAAAAGTAACTATCATTCCCCTGTGATATATGGATATATCAATCAAGAGAGAGAGAGAGGGGGGGGGGTTATCCCAGGAAACACTTTGCAAACATAAGCTTTTAAACTGGTAGTCAACTTACTGTCAACATGTAAGGTTGCCTCATTTCTGAAAAACACAAATCCACCCTAAATTTTCACATGAATAAAATGTAGATTTTCTCTTCTATCAAGATATTACATGTCTTGTATCTTCTTGTAGGAAATGGAAAAAGCAAAGAAAGAAATAGCAGATGCAATTGCCAACAAGACTATACTCACTTTCATATGATCTGAAACAAGAAAAATTTGCAAGGGGCGTGAAGGGGAGAAGTATTGAGAGAAGCTCACCTTGACATCTTCCAAGCTACTCCCGTGCGCACCATCTTCAGCCGTCAGAGGACATTCCGCTGTGTGCGGGCGTCAGGGAGCACGGCGCCGACCAGATCTTGATGAGCCCTTACCATTCCTACTCGAGCTGCTGGTCGCCGCCACGAGGGTGAGGTGAGCTCGGGTTGAGAAGGACCACCATCGGCCTCACGCCCTCACCTAACCTGCGTCCGATCTGGAACCTAGCGCCGCCACGTCCGGCGAGCAAAGGGCTCCGCCCATCGGCCTCTCCTCCACCCCGTGAGGCGTCTGCTGCCCGGTCTTCGGCCTCGCTGCTCCACCCCACACCGCTGGCCTCTTGGCCCTCCCCCGCTCTCTCCCATCCGACACCGTGCCTCCTCTCCTCTTCCTATCTTTCTCCCTCCTCTCTCTCCCTCTCATCTTCTCTGTCCTAAATATCTAACTGAGCGCCGCCGCTATCGCCCTTTGCCTGCAGGTTGGCACCATGGTGGGGATCCGGG
The DNA here is from genome assembly GCF_002162155.2 of Triticum dicoccoides. Lineage (NCBI taxonomy): Eukaryota > Viridiplantae > Streptophyta > Magnoliopsida > Poales > Poaceae > Triticum > Triticum dicoccoides. The sequence continues at coordinate 521,294,247 of NC_041391.1, forward strand.
AAGGAGGAGGGGGCGGAAGGGAGGAATGGTGCAGCAGCTATGAGAAGGAGCGGGTGGCTGTGGATGGGGGTCTAGGGTTTGGTGCAGTTATGTCCAATGGGCTCCTCGCCCCAGCCATGGGACGCGCGGCGCGCGAGGAAAGGTTCACCCACCTGCTACCTTTTGAGCATGTGTTGGTTTTCCCTTGAAGAGGAAAGGGTGATGCAGCAAAGTAGCGTAAGTATTTCCCTCAGTTTTTGAGAACCAAGGTATCAATCCAGTAGTAGACTCCACGCAAGTCCCTCATACCTACTCAAACAAACAAGAACCTCGCAACCAACACGATAACGGGGTTGTCAATCCCTTCACGGCCACTTGCGAAAGTGAGATCTGATAGAGATAATATGATAAGATAATTATTTTTGGTATTTTTATGATATAGATTGAAAAGTAAAGATTGCAAAATAAAGTAGATTGGAAACTTATATGATAGAGAATAGACCCGGGGGCCATAGGTTTCACTAGTGGCTTCTCTCAAGAAAGCATAAGTATTACAGTGGGTGAACAAATTAATGTCAAGCAATTGATAAAAAGTGCATAGTTATGAGAATATCTAGGCATGATCATGTATATAGGCATCACGTCCGCAACAAGTAGACCGACTCCTTCCTGCATCTACTACTATTAGTACACACATCGACCGACTCCTGCCTGCATCTAGAGTATTAAGTTCATAAGAACAGAGTAATGCATTAAGCAAGATGACATGATGTAGAGGGATAAACTCAAGCAATATGATATAAACCCCATCTTTTTATCCTCGATGGCAACAATACAGTATGTGCCTTGCTGCCCTGCTGTCACTAGGAAAGGACACCGCAAGATTGAACCCAAAGCTAAGCACTTCTCCCATTGCAAGAAAGATAAATCTAGTAGGCCAAACAAAACTGATAATTCGAAGAGACTTGCAAAGATAACCAATCATACATAAAAGAATTCAGAGGAGATTAAAATATTTCTCATAGATAAACTTGATCATAAACCCACAATTCATCGGATCTCGACAAATACACCACAAAAATAGACCTCTAAGAAGATAAAAGAGAACTTTGTATTGAGATTCAAAGAGATAGAAGAAGCCATCTAGCTAATATCTATGGACCCGAAGGTGTGTGGTAAACTACTCACAACTCATCGGAGAGGCCTTGGTGATGATGGAGAGGCCCTCCATGGTCAATTCCTCCTCTGGCGGAGCACCGGCGAATGCTCCAAGATGGGATCTCGCGGATACAGAAGGTTGCGGCGGTGGAAATAGTTTTTTGTGGTCCTCCTAGAAGGTTTTGGGGTAGGTAGATATATATAGGCGAAGGAGGTCGGTCAGGGGAGCCACGAGGGGCCCACGAGGTAGGGGGCGCCCCCCCTAGGGCGTGCCCTACACCCTCGTGGCCGCCTCAGCTGCTTCTTGACATCCACTCCAAGTCTCATGGATTGCGTTTGTTCAAAAAAGATCGCTTCCGAAGGTTTCATTCTGTTTGGATTCTGTCGGGTATATACCCCGCGGGATGACCCGACCGGAGTCATAACCCGACTGGGACTTGGTAAAACAGCGAATGGTAAACCGGCAGACAGTTAAGACAGATGGCTAAAGACAGATGGTAAACCGGCGAGTGGTAAACCGGCAGGTGTTAAGATAGATGGTAACACTGGCAAAAGTTAAGTCAATCATAACCGGCAAACCATGTTAAACCGGCAGACCATGTTAAACCGGCAGACAATGTTAAACCGATAGACAATGTTAAACCGAAAGACCATGTTAAACCGGCAGACGTTAAGAAGACCAAGAAGGGAAATCAAAATAGTTTAAGTCTTAGTCCGAGATGGACTCGACATGTAACCCGCCCCTTTAACTTATATAAGGAGGGGCAGGGCTCCCCGAAGAGGAAAGCAAGAAACAATCTCTAGGGCTATACACAACTAGAGGAGAGCTAGTTTACGGTGACTCCCTCGTGATGATAATGAGATCTAGCCTCAAACAACATGTAAGGTTGTTACTGGATGATGTTTCCCGGGGCCCGAAGCTGTCTAAACCCTTGTCTTGTGTTGCGTCTCTCGATTCCGCTCAACCCCTCTCAAGCTACCACATAGATGCGTTGGCCTCGCGACTAAGTCCTCATACTAAAGACATCTGGCGTGATATTTCCACGACAGATTCCGTTTGATATTCCTTTTCTGCGAAACACTGAAATAGGCAAAAAACAGCAATTCGGGTTGGGCCTTCGGTTAGTAGGTTTTCCCCAAAAATGATATAAAAGTGTATAGTAAAGCCCATAAACATCCAAAACAGGTAATATAATAGCATGGAACAATCAAAAATTATAGATATGTTGGAGACGTATCAAGCACCCCCAAGCTTAATTCCTACTCGTCCTCGAGTAAGTAAATGATAAAAACGGAATTTTTGATGTGGAATGCTACCTAGCATATTTCTCAATTCAGTTTTCTTAATTGTGGCATGAATGTTCATATCCAAATGATTCAAAATAAAAATTCATATTGACATAAGAAATAATAATACTTCAAGCATACTAACTAAGCAATCATGTGTTCTCAAAATAACATGGCTAAAGAAAGTTCATCCCTACAAAATCATATAGTTAGGCTATGTTTCATTTTCATCACACAAAATACTCCCATCAAGAACAACCTCGGTTTCAGCCAAGCAATTGGTTCATACTTTACGCGCTTCAGCCTTTTTCAACTCTCACGAAATACATGAGCGTGAGCCATGGATATAGCACTATGGGTGGAATAGAATATGATGATGGAGGTTGTGTGGAGAAAAAAAAAGAGAAAGTCTCACATTGACGAGGCTAATCAACGGGCTATGGAGATGCCCATCAATTAATGTCAACATGAGGAGTAGGGATTGCCATGCAACAGATGCACTAGAGCTATAAATCTATGAAGACTCAACAAAAGAAACTAAGTGCGTGTGCTTCCAACTTGCTTGCTCATGAAGACCTAGGGCATTTTGAGGAAGCCCATCATTGGAATATACAAGCCAAATTCCATAATGAAAAATTCCCACTAGTATATGAAAGTGACAACATAAGAGACTCTCTATATGTAGAACATGGTGCTACTTTGAAGCACAAGTGTGGAAAAGGATTGTAACATTGTCCCCCTTCCTTTTTTATTTTCTTCCCCCCCTTTTGGGGCCTTTTTTTGCCTTTTTTCTTTGGCCTTTTTTTATTTTTGGCCTTTCCTTTTTTTATAAGGGACAATGCTCTAATAATGATGATCATCACACTTCTATTTATTTACAACTCATGAATTACAACTCGAAACTAGAACAATATATGACTCTATATGAATGCCTCCAGCGGTGTACTGGTATGAGCAATGACTCAAGAGTGACATGTATGAAAAATTATGCATGGTGGCTTTGCCACAAATACGATGTGAACTACATGATCATGCAAGGCAATAAGACAATGATGATACATTTCATGATAAATGGAACGGTGGAAAGTTGCATGGCAATATATCTCGGAATGGCTATGGAAATGCCATAATAGGTAGGTATGGTGGCTGTTTCGAGGAAGATATAAAGAGGTTTATGTGTGATAGAGCGTATCATATCACGGGGTTTGGATGCACAGGCGAAGTTTGCACCAACTCTCAAGGTGAGAAAGGGCAATGCATGGTACCGAAGTGGCTAGCAATGATGGAAGGGTAAGAGTGCGTATAATCCATGGACTCACATTAGTCATAAAGAACTCATATACTTATTGCAAAAGTTTTATTAGCCCTCGAAGCAAATTAATACTATGCATGCTCCTAGGGGGGAGGTTGGTAGGAGTTAACCATCGCGCGCCCCGACCTCCACCCATAAGGAAGGCAATCAAAAGAGCACCCATGCAATAAATTTGTTACACAACTTTTTCCATACGTGCGTGCTACAGGACTTGCCAACTTCAACACAAGTATTCCTCAATTTCATAATTACCCAACCAGCATGACTCTAATATTACCACCTTTATATCTCAAAACAATTATTAAGCATCAAATTGATCATAGCATCCAATTCACTTCCTATGATAGTTTTTATTATACCAAACTTGGATGCTCATCACATTAGGACCAATTTTTAGCCATAAAAAAATAATATAAGTGAAGCCTAAGAGATCAATAATTTCTACAAATAAACCCACCGCCGTGCTCTAAAAAGTATAAGTGAAGCACTAGAGCAAAACTGTCTAGCTCAAAAGATATAAGTGAAGCACATAGAGTATTCTAATAAATTCCGAATCATGTGTGTCTCTCCCAAAAGGTGTGTACAGCAAGTATGATTGTGTTAAACTAAAAAGCAAAGATTCATATCATACAAGACGCTCCAAGAAGAACACATATCATGTGGTAAATAAAAATATAGCTCCAAGTAAAGTTACCGATAAAAGAAGACGAAAGAGGGGATGCCTTCCGGGGCATCCCCAAACTTTGGATTTTGGTTGTCCTTGAATTATCTTGGGGTGCCATGGGCATCCCCAAGCTTAGGTTCGTGCCACTCCTTATTCCATAGTCCATCAACTCTTTACCCAAAACTTGAAAACTTCGCAACACAAAACTCAACAGGAAATCTCATGAGCTCCGTTAGTGCAAGAAAGAAAAACCACCACTTAAGGTACTGTAATGAACTCATTCTTTATTTATATTGGTGTTAAAACTACTGTATTCCAACTTCTCTATGGTTCATACCCCTGATACTAGCCATAAATGCATCAAAATAAGCAAACAACACACGAAAACAGAATCTGTCAAAAACAGAACAGTCTGTAGCAATCTGTAACTTTTGAATACTTATGGAACTCTAAAAATCCTACAAAAATAGGAATTCCTAGGAAATTTGTCTATTTATCTAAGGCAAAAATAATCAACTCAAAATCACGTTTCTGTGATTTATTAGAGTTTTTCTCGTGAGTGCAAAAGTTTCTGTTTTTCAGCAGAATCAAATTAACTTTCACCCAAGATGATTCTATAGGTTTCACTTGGCACAAACACTAACTAAAACATAAAACCACATATAACCAGAGGCTAGATGAATTATTTATTAAGTAACATAAAGTAAAAATATCGGGTTGTCTCCCAACAAGCGCTTTTCTTTAAAGCCTTTTTAGCTAGGCATTGAGATTTCAATGATGCTCACATGAAAGACAAGAATTGAAGCACAAAGAGAGCATCATGTAGCATGTGAAAAACACATCTAAGTATAACATACTTCCTATGCATAGGCATCTTGTAAGCAAACAAATTATTAAGGCAAGCAAAAACTAGCATATGCGAGGAAGAACAAAGAGATGATAGCAATCTCAACATGAAGAGAGGTAATTTAGTAACATGAAAATTTCTACAACCATATTTTCCTCTCTAATAATAATCACATGTGGGATAAAAAGCAAATTCAACAAAATATCTATCACATAACATATTCTCAACATGATCCACATGCATGCAAAGTTGACACTCTTCCAAAATAGTGGGATTAACATTAACTAAAGTCATGACCTCTCCAAACCCACTTTTATCAAAAAACTAAGATTGAACATTATCCAAATATGTGGGATCTAAAGTTGACACTCTTCCAAACCCACTTTCAGTATTATTGCAAACATTATTATCAATCTCATATTCATCATGGGGCTTAATAAAATTTCAAGATTATAAGAAGAGTCACCCCAATCATAATCATTGCAACAAGTAGTGGACATAGCAAAACTAGCATCCCCAAGCTTAGGGTTTTGCATATCATTAATACAATTGACATTAATATAATTCATAATAAAATCATTGCAATCATGCCTTTTATTCAAGGAGTTATCGTGAGTCGCTTCATAAATTTCTTCATCATAATTTTCAGATTCACAAATTTCGAGCAAAGCTTCATAAAGATAATCTAGTGCACAAAACTCACTAGCAATTGGTTCATCATAATTGGATCTCTTAAAAAGATTAGGAAGCGGATGAGAATCCATAGGTCTTAGGTTCTCTGTTTAGCAATAAATAAACAACTATTCCAACCAAACGAGCAAACGAGCCAAGTAAGACATCAAAGCAACGAAAAGATGAACAAAAGAAGGGCAAATAAAATGGCAAGGGTGAAGTGGGGGAGAGGAAAACAAGAGGAAAATGGCAAATAATGTAATGCGAGGGAGATGAGTTTGTGATGGTACTTGGTATGTCTTGACTTGAGCAAAGATCTCCCCGGCAACGGCGCCAAAAATCCGTCTTGCTACCTCTTGAGCATGCGTTGGTTTTTCCCTTGAAGAGGAAAGGGTGATGCAGCAAAGTAGCATAAGTATTTCCCTCAGTTTTTGAGAACCAAGGTATCAATCTAGTAGGAGACTCCATGCAAGTCCCTCGTACCTACGCAAACAAACAAAAACCTCGCAACCAACGCGATAAAGGGGTTATCAATCCCTTCACGGCCACTTGCGAAAGTGAGATCTGATAAAGATAATATGATAAGATAATTATTTTTGGTATTTTTATGATATAGATTGAAAAGTAAAGATTGCAAAATAAAGTAGATTGGAAACTTATATGATAGAGAATAGACCCGGGGGCCATAGGTTTCACTAGTGGCTTCTCTCAAGATAGCATAAGTATTACGATGGGTGAACAAATTGTTGTTGAGCAATTGATATAAAAGTGCATAGTTATGAGAATATCTAGGCATGATCATGTACATAGGCATCACGTCCGCAACAAGTAGACCGACTCCTGCCTGCATCTACTACTATTACTCCACACATCAACCGGCTCCTGCCTGCATCTAGAGTATTAAGTTTATAAGAACAGAGTAACCCATTAAGCAAGATGACATGATGTAGAGGGATAAACTCAAGCTATATGATATAAACCCCATCTTTTTATCCTCGATGGCAACAATACAATACGTGCCTTGCTGCCCCTGCTGTCACTGGGAAAGGACACCACAAGATTGAACCCAAAGCTAAGCACTTCTTCGATTGCAAGAAAGATCAATCTTGTACGCCAAACCAAATAGATAATTCGAAGAGACTTGCAAAGATAACCAGTCATAAATAAAAGAATTCAGAGGAGATTCAAATATTTCTCATAGATAAACTTGATCATAAACCCACAATTCATCGGATCTCGACAAACACACCGCAAAAAGAGTTACATCGAATAGATCTCCAACAAGATCGAGGAGAACTTTGTATTGAGATTCAAAGAGAGAGAAGAAGCCATCTAGCTAATAACTATGGACCCGAAGGTCTGTGGTAAACTACTCACAACTCATCGGGGAGGCCTTGGTGATGATGGAGAGGCCCTCCATGGTCAATTCCCCCTCCGATGGAGCACCGGCGAAGGCTCCAAGATGGGATCTCGCGGATACAGAAGGTTGCGGCGGTGGAAATAGTTTTTTGTGGTGCTCCTGGAAGGTTTCGGGGTACGTAGATATATATAGGCGAAGGAGGTCGGTCAGGGGAGCCACAAGGGGCCCACGAGGCAGGGGGCACCCCCCCTAGGGCATGCCCTACACCCTCATGGTCGCCTCGGCTGCTTCTTGACGTCCACTGCAAGTCTCCTGGATTGCGTTTGTTCCAAAAAGATCGCTTCCAAAGGTTTCATTCCGTTTGGACTCCGTTTGATATTCCTTCTCTGCGAATCACTAAAATAGGCAAAAAATAGCAATTCAGGCTAGGCATCCGGTTATAATAGCATGGAACAATCAAAATTATAGATACGAGGGAGACGTATCACCGCCCGAAGATGACCCGCTGCTGAGACAACCAACACAAGCTTGAGACGAGCCCACTCGTCATTGGGCAAGGAAAATGACTGGGAGGTGAAAAATGATTAAACTGCAAGTGAAGGTCCAACGGTGCAGCGAGCCAGAGGGGCAGATCCGATGGCCGACAAAGCTTGCAATCGGGGGAGCCTTCTAGAGGTGACTTGGCTAGCCTCATTATTGTTTTAAATTGCTCGGCAGTAATTTGTTCACCCACCATAATATTTGCTATCTTGAGAGAAGCCACTAGTGAAATCTATGGCCCCGGGGTCTCTTTTCCTTATTATTAAATCTCATTTACATCTTGCTAGTTTTCGATCTACTATTTTGCAATCTTTTAGTTTCCTATCTATAAACCAAAAATACCAAAAATATTTACCTTACCGTTTATCTATATCTATGATATTTCACTTTTGCAAGTGACCGTGAAGGGATTGACAACCCCTTTATCGCGTTGGGTGCAAGTTGTTGATTGTTTGGGCAGGTATTCGGTGACTTGTGCGTTATCTCCTACTGGATTGATACCTTGGTTCTCAAAACTGAGGTAAATACTTACGCTACTTTGCTGCATCACCCTTTCCTCTTCAAGGGAAAACCAACTCAAGCTCAAGAGGTAGCAAGAAGGATTTCTGGTGCCATTGCCGGGGAGATCTACATCAAGTCAAGCCATACCAAGTACCCATCATAAACTCTTCTCCCTTGCATTACATTATTTTCCGTTCCCCTCGCGTTTTCCTCTCCCCACCTCTAAAACAATTTTTGAAAAGATTTGCCTTTTCTTCACCTTCTTCCGGTATGTCTTTCTGTTTGTGTTTCCATGTGCCTTCTATTTTCTTGCATCTTTGCTTGCTAAAAATCTATTGATATGGATCCACTTAAAGTGTTCTACTTGGATCATCTTCGATCTATATGTGCTCGTGCTGAAACCCCAACTAGTTGAGTTGATGGAAAATCTTTAGATGAGCATGCTCATTTTGTGCGTCATCATTTGTCTGAAAAAGGGAAGCTCTTATGAAATCAAATAAATAGTTTGCTATGCTATGCTTGGAATCTTTGTGAAATTTATGATTTTACTTGTTGTTATAAGAATCTTAAAAAACGCCTTCCCTACCTATGTGAGTTTAATGAAAATTAGATCTTATCTTCTTATGCAAAGGGTGTTTGTAGTTACTATGATATCGAAAAAATTGAAGAATTTGTTGCTTTTAAGGGTGCTTATGAAGTTGCTTCTTTGATTGAAAATTATGATATTACTCTACAAATCTGAAAATTTTGACATAATTAAATATTGCTATGAAAACTATGCTCATAATGTCTATGTCAAAGAATTTATTGATAGAATGATAGGTGCTTTGGAAGAGAATAGTGATATGCATGAATCTATAGATAATTATGATTCTGGTGATTTGATTGAATTATCCCTTGATGAACATGATGCTTGCTATTGTTGTGGCCATGATGCCAATATTTATGGAGATGAATTTGCTATAGTCCCTTATGATAAACATGAGATTGTTGCTATTGCACCCATACTTGATAGTTCCTTCAATGAAAAGCATGATTGCAATGATGTTATTATAAATTCTATTAATGTCAATTGTGCTAGTAATATGCAAAACACTAAGCTTGGGGATGCTAGTTTTGCTATGTATACTATTTGTTGCAACGATCTTGATTGGGGTGATTCTTTTTATGATCTAGAAAATTTATTTAAGCCCCATGATGAATATGAGATTGATAATAGTGTTTGCAATAATATTGAAAGTGGGTTTGGAGAGGTCATGACTTTATTTAATGTTAATCCCACTATTTTGGAAGAGTGTCACCTTTGCATGCATGTGGATCATGAAGAGAAAATTTTGTGCGATAGCTATATTGTTGAATTTTCTTATGACCCTACATGTAATTATTATGAGAGAGGAAAATATTGTGGTAGAAATTTTCATGTTACTAGATTACCTTTCGTTATGTTGAGATTGCTAGTGTTTCTTTCTTCTTCCTTGCATATGGAGGTTTTTGCTTGTCTTGATAATTTGTTCGCTTATAAAATGCCTATGCATAGGAAGTATGTTAGACTTAGATGTGTTTGTCACATGTTTTATGATGCTCTCTTTGTGCTTCAATTCTTCTTTTTTGTGAGCATCATTGAAATAATTAATGCCTAGCTAAGGGCGTTAAACGATAGCGCTTGCTGGGAGGCAACCCAATTTTATTTTTGTTCATGTTTACTAATAAATAATTCATCTAGCCTCTGGTTAGATGTGGTTTTAAGTTTTAATTACTGTTTGTGCCAAGTATAACCTTTAGGATAGCTTATGGTGATAGTTGTGTTGATCCTGCTGAAAATCAGAAACTTTTGCGCTTAGTAAATTAGTTTTGAAAATTCACAAAAATGCGACTTTGATCTGATTCTTTTTTATATGGATTGGTACACAAATTTCTCAGGATTTCCTAATTTTTTAGGATTTTTATAGTTATATAAGTATTCGAGAGTTACAGATTACTACAGACTGTTCTGTTTTTGACAGATTCTGTTTTTCGCGTGTTGTTTGCTTATTTTGGTGAATCCATGATAGTATCGGGGGGGGGGGGTATGAACCATGGACAAGTTAGAATACAATAGATATTACACCAATATAAATAAAGAATGAGTTTGCAATAGTACCTTAAAGTGGTGATTTATTTTCTTATACTAACGAAGCTCATGAGATTTTCTGTCGAGTTTTGTTTTGTGAAGTTTTAAGTTTTGGGTAAGGATTTGATGGACTATGGAATAAGGAGTGGAAAGAGCCTAAGATTGGGGACGCTCAAGGCACCACAAGGTAAAATTCGAGGACCCTAATCTTGAGGATGCCATGGAAGGCATCCCCTCTTTCGTCTTCGTCTATCGGTAACTTTACTTGAGGCTATATTTTTATTGACCACATGATATGTGTTTTGCTTGGAGCGTCTTGTATGATTTGAGTCTTTGCTTTTTAGTTTACCACAATCATCCTTGCTGTACACACCTTTTTGGAGAGACACACATGAATCATGATCTATTAGAATACTCTATGTGCTTCACTTATATCTTTTGAGCTAGGTAATATTGCTCTAGTACTTCACTTATATCTTTTTAGAGCACGTCAGTGGCTTTATTTTATAGAAATTGTTGAACTCTCATGCTTCACTTATATTATTTTGAGAGTCTTTTAGAATAGCATGGTAATTTTCTTTGGTTATAAATTTAGTCCTAATATGATGGGCATCCAAGATGGATATAATAAAAACTTTCATATAAAGTGCATTGAATACTATGAGAATTTTGATTCTTTATGATTGTTTGGAGATGTGAAGATAATGATATTAGAGTCATGCTAGTGGAGTAGTTGTGAATTTGAGAGATACTTGTGTTAAAAGTTTGTGATTCCCGTAGCTTGCACGTATGGTGAACCGTTATGTGATGAAGTTGGAGCATGATTTATTTATTGATTGTCTTCCTTATGAGTGGCGGTCGGGGACGAGCGATGGTATTTTCCTACCAATCTATCCCCCTAGGAGCATGCGCGTAGTACTTTGTTTTGATAACTAATAGATTTTTGCAATAAGTATGTGAGTTCTTTATGACTAATGTTGAGTCCATGGATTATACGCACTCTCACCCTTCCACCATTGCTAGCCTCTCTAGTACCGCACAACTTTCGCCGGTACCATACACCCACCATATACCTTCCTCAAAACATCCACCATACCTACATATTATGGCATTTCCATAGCCAGTCTGAGATATATTGCCATGCAACTTTCCACCATTCTATTTATTATGACACGCTCCATCATTGTCATATTGCTTTTCATGATCATGTAGTTGACATCGTATTTGTGGCAAAGCCACTGTTCATAATTTTTTCATACATGTCACTCTGGAGTCACCGCACATCCTAGTACACTGTCGGAGGCATTCAAATAGAGTCATATTTTGTTCTAAGTATTGAGTTGTAAGTAAATAAAAGTGTGATGATCTTCATTATTGGAGCATTGTCCCATGTGAGGAAAGGATGATGGAGACTATGATTCCCCCACAAGTCGGGATGAGACTCCGGAGGAAAAATAAAAAGAAAAGAAAAGAAAAAAAGAGGCCATAAAAAAGGAGAGAAGGCCCAAATAAAAATAAAAAATGAGATAAAAAGAGAGAAGGGACAATGTTACTATCATTTTTCCACACTTGTGCTTCAAAGTAGCACCTTGATCTTCATGATAGAGAGTCTCCTATTTTGTCACTTTTATATACTAGTGGGAATTTTTCATTATAGAACTTGGCTTGTATATTCCAATGATGGGCTTCCTCAAAATGCCCTAGGTCTTCATGAGCAGGCAAGTTGGATGCATACCCACTTAGTTTCTTTTGAACTTTCATACACTTATAGCTCTAGTGTATCCGTTGCATGGCAATCCCACTCACTCACAATGATATCTATTAATGGGCATCTCCATAGCCCGTTGATATGCCTAGTTGATGTCAGACTATCTTCTCCCTTTTTGTCTTCTCCACAATCACCATATTCTGTTCCACCTTAGTACTATATCCATGGCTCACGCTCATGTATTGCATGAAAGTTGAAAAGGTTTGAGAACATCAGAAGTATGAAACAATTTCTTGGCTTGTCATCGGGGTTGTGCATGATTTAAATATTTTGTGCGATGAATATAGAACATAGACAGACTATATGATTTTGTAGGGATAGCTTTCTTTGGCCATGTTATTTTAAGAAGACATAATTGCTTTGTTAGTATGCTTGAAGTATTATTGTTTTTATGTCAATTTTAAACTTTTGTTTTGAATATTTAGGACCTGAACATTCATGCCACAATAAAGGAAGTTACATTGATAAATATGGTAGGTAGCATTCCACATCAAAATTTCTGTTTTTATCATTTACCTACTCGAGGACACGCAGGAATTAAGCTTGGGGATGCTTGATACGTCTCCAACGTATCTATAATTGTTCATTGTTCCATGCTATTATATTAAAATTTATATGCTATTTTATATTATTTTTGGGAGTAACCTATTAACCGAGAGCCCAGTGCCAGTTTCTGTTTTTGTGTGCCTATTTTAGAGTTTCACAAAAAAGGAATAACAAACGGAGTCCAAACGGAATGAAACTTCCGTGATGATCGTTCTTGGACCAAAAGGAAACTAGAAGACTTGGAGATGAAGTCGGAGACGCAACGAGGCTGCCACGAGGCAGGAGGGCGCGCCTCCCTATCTCTTGGGCCCCTTATAGCTCCCCTGAGCTAGTTCCTTTGCCTATACATACTCCGATACCCTCAAAACATCCAGGAGAGCCAGGAAACCACTTTTTCTCCACCGCAACCTTCTGTACCCATGAGATCCCATCTAGGGGCCTTTTTTGGCGTCCTGCCGGAGGGGGATTCGATCATGGAGGGCTTATTCATCAACACCATTGCCTCTCCGATGATGTGTGAGTAGTTTACCATAGACCTTCGGGTCCATAGCTAGTAGCTAGATGGCTTCTTCTCTCTCTTTGATTCTCAATACCATGTTCTCCTCGATGTTCTTGGAGATCTATTCGATGTAATATTCTTTTGCGGTGTGTTTGCCGAGATCCAATGAATTATGGATTTATGATCAGATTATCTAGGAATATTATTTGGTTCTTCTCTGAATTCTTATATGCATGATTTGATATCTTTGAAAGTGTCTTCAAATTATCGGTTTAGTTTGGCCTACTAGATTGATCTTTCTTGCAATGGGAGAAGTGCTTAGCTTTGGTTTCAATCTTGCAGTGTCCTTTCCCAGTGACAGTAGGGTCAACAAGCCATGTATTGTATTGTTGCCATTGAGGATGAAAAGATGGGGTTTTCATCATATTGCTTGAGTTAATTCCTCTACATCATGTCATCTTACTTAATGCGCTACTATGTTCTTTATGAACTTAATACTCTAGATGCAGGCAGGAGTCGGTCGATGTGTGGAGTAATAGTAGTAGATAGAATCGTTTCGGTCTACTTGACACAGACGTGATGCCTATGTTCATGATCATTGCCTTAGATATCATCATAACTACACGCTTTTCGATCAATTGCTCGACAGTAATTTATTCACCCACCATAATATTTGCTATCTTGAGATAAGCCACTAGTGAAACCAATGGGCCCCGTGTCTCTTTTTCTTATTATTAACTCTCATTTACATCATGCTAGTTTCTGACCTACTATTTTGCAATATTTTACTTTCCGATCTATAAACCAAAAATACCAAAAATATTTACTTTACCGTTTATCTATCTCTATCAGATCTCACTTTTGCAAGTGACCGTGAAGGGATTGACAACCCCTTTATCGCGTTGGGTGCAAGTTGTTGATTGTTTGTGTAGGTATTCAGTGACTTGTGCGTTATCTCCTACTGGACTGATACCTTGGTTCTCAAAACTGAGGGAAATACTTACGCTACTTTGTAGCATCACCCTTTCCTCTTCAAGAGAAAACCAACGCAAGCTTAAGAGGTAGCAATGCATAACAAGACAGTAGCATGGTCATCATGTTGAAATGAAACATACGCAGAGCACAAGTATTGTGTAAACAGGATAAGCAGACAGAAGACAAGATGACTAAAGAATTTGGGTTAAGGAAATTGAGAAAGTCTTCAGTCAAAGTCTTCAAATAGTTTTGATCAATTTGATCAACACATGAGCGAGGAAGTGAAAGAGTTGAGGAAATGGAACCAGTAGCTCGGTGAAGACAATGATTTGATAGACCAGTTCCAACTGTTATGACAGTTGTACACCTGGTTGGAGAAGCTTGGTATTTAAACACAAAGGACACACAATCCCAGGACACACAGTCCTTACTGTATTCTCCTTGAGCCAAGATCACACAGACCTCGCCTAATCACTCGTGGTAAGTCTTCAGGTGACTTCCAAATCTTCATTGACTAGGTCACTCGATGATCCACAATTCCTCTTGGATGCTCTAGACCATGACGCCTAACCATCTGGAAGATGCATAGTCTTCAAAGGTAACAAGCGTTGGTTCCACATAGGTACAATCTCTTTAGTGATGCTCAATCACTTTGGGTTGTAGGTGTTTGGGTTTGGGTTTTTCCTCACTGATGATTTTCTACACTACAAAAAAATACACTTCTGTGATGATGCGTGTTTGTCAAATAGGTCACGTTTTTTGTCATGCATGTACATCCGTGATGATTTTATGACAGAATCAAGATAGTCATACCTGTGCTATCGTAGAAGTGTTCCATGACATTACCAAAATTATCATCATGGAAGTGTCCACTTCCATGATGACAAATCGCACGTCATAGAAGTGCTTTCATGAAGGGTGACCGACACATGGCATCCACCGTAACGGGTCGCCGTTAAGCTATCAGGTCTGGTTTTTGATCCGATAATCCGTTAACAGCCCATACCAATGGCGATTTTCCACGTGTAAAATTCTCATTGGCCAAAGGACTCGTCACTGGGTCAGATAGGCGCCTATGATGTGTCGACACATGCGAAGGCCCAACACTGGCCCATTTAGCTTACAAAGGCCGGCCCGTTTGACTTGGTCAAAATTTAGCGGGCTGTCACATGAAAAGCCAGTTAATGACCTGTTCGCATATAGCCCATTTTACGGCCCGGTAACTCATGCCCCGTTAGGGCCTTCCCGAGATCAGCCCAACAACGTTATGTGGGCAGTCGAATATAACACCAGCTGTTTCACTTTCGGCTCATGTATGGCCCATGATGTCTTTCAGCCCATATGAGGCCTTCTGTATCTTTAGGCACTTCAATGACCCATGGTGACTCTGGCCCATAATGAACAATAAATTTCTTTGTACCCATTAATGGCCCATGATTTCCATGGGCCGTTTCCAGCCCGTGTTAGCTTTTGGCCCACTGACGGCCCATACATTGTTGGGCTCCTTTCCGGCACTCGATTACTTCTGGCCCATTAGTGGTTTGTTCCCCTAATGGGCCAAATTCGGCCCGTGGTTAGAATCGACCCGTTTGTGGCTTGTTAACCCATTGCGCCGTTTCTAGCCCGTCCTATATTCTGGCCCATTAACGACCTATTATGCCTGTGACGGAATTAAGCATTTGTTGTCTTCCGGCCTGTTAACACCCCGTTACCGTGCTAGCCCGATACCAATTACGCCCGTCTATGGCCCATGTGGACCCATTTATCCGACGGCCCGAGGCCCACCGATTCTACGACCCGTTGGAGGCCCATTTATCCAACGGCCCGTTGGAGGCCTATGGATCCTACAGCCTGTAGCAGGCTCAAGGTTACCACAGTCTGTATATGGCCCATGGTTGTTGCGGCCTCTAGAAAACCAGGGAAAAAGAAGACTAGGAAATAAATAAGCCCGAAACTAGCGCTGGGCTATTAAGGCGATTGCATAGATTACATCCACTGGGCATCAAAGTTCGCCACTAGTGCAAATATAGGGAACACCCTACACTATACAAAAATGGCTTGCTGTTTTCTTCAGCAGGTGGCTGCACGTTAAGAAAAAAAATTGTATCAGAACAAAACAAATTACAACCATAAAACAAAAGGAAGGTTGGCATGAAAGTTAACAGTCTGGCAGATCAATGCACTACTAGAAGTTCAGAAGCTCAGTTCATTTGACCTGACTGATACGTTTTTATGCTGTACTGTCCGATGGAGCACCATAACCTTCGCCTTCACTTCTCCTAGGCTCCTGAACAACATAACTAATGTCTAATAGTCTGGTTTCAAAACCATGCATATCTTGACGACATCGAACAATGGTTGTCCTTGTTTCACAAAGGTTCTCTATTAGGGAATGGACTTGTATCTGGAGGGCAGATATAACATTGTTTTGAGCTTGCATATCTTGATCATGAGGAAGTTTGGACGAGATTGCCTTAACAACCAACCCATTATTATGCAGGAATGTGCTTTTGGTACTATTAGTGGACATGTACTGACCCACTGCAGCAAGAGGTGACATTGCGGTTATAGTTGCCTCGTCACCTTCAGAAGGTGGCAGTTCCACCATTTTTTCCATAGCTTGCTGAAAAGTTGAGTTTTTACATTAGTACTACCAGAACAGAAGATATTAAGGAGGCAGCAAAACCAAACAAAATAGCTTTGGTCTATATACAAAACTTATTTTGGTGAACCCGTGTAAAATATTAGTTGTATTTTACAGCAAAGTACATAATAAAACCAGGTTCCAAACATATGACTATGTACCATGGCTAATGTATTGTGTATTTCTTCACATTGGATTGACAACTAAGGATAAAGAGACAAAGTTTATAATACGGAGCATAGTATGACGTCATTCATATCACAAAGCAACTGAGAACAGACAAATAGGCAATTGTAACATTGTGTGGGCAAGTCCAGCATGGAACTAGATTACAGATCAAGATCAAAGGAACATCACTCCTCTCTTTTAAACCTTGCAAGGTGCAATGATATGCTAAGACAATTGTGTATAGAATTAAAAAGAGTAATAGACATTGGCTGCAAACCATGCAGTTCAATGCACGAGTCGGAGTAAGTAGTAGTTAAAAGGCACGAGGATTAAGGACTTACAACAACGGCTTTGACCGGTGTAGTCATGCCCTTCGTCTTGCTGGTGTGACAGTCCTTGAAGATATCCACAACATTTGGTTCAGGTACTTTTTGGTCCTTGCGGGCTTTCCTCTACATTTGGAACAAGTCTATATAGATCTGATAATATGGCACAACGAAAAGAGTGAAACAACAGCTAATTACAAGAGCCTCGCAGTGTGCAATATAGCTACGAGATCCTGTCGTCTGTTGGAATTTCACTTTCGCACGGTTGGCCTTGTTCTTTGAACAGTTCACCTACAAGAAGATAGATTTGTGAGGCACATGCGTAAATAGGAGTTCAACATGTGATCTGATCACATACATATAACATACTTGATACTTTGGATCAGACCAATGTTTAACGAGGCCTCTCCATTCTTCATTTGATATATTTTCCACTGGGGATGTTTGTGTAAGTTCACTGTTAGCCTTGCCTTCAAAGTGAGTTTTCCTCAAGTTATATCGATACTGTCACAGAGCAGACTTGAAAACATGGGTGCAAGCTTGTCTGGTTGCATCATCTTGGTTATCCATCTTGAACCTCATATGTTGAAAATTATGTGAGTCTCATTATCAGCAACCTAGAAAGTATGGGACACAGCAAGACGATATTACTAGTTTCCATAAATAACCATACTTAGAGATAAATGGTCGAGGAAGGTGTTGAACTAGGTTTCGTCTTTGTCATTCCTGTACTGAATCCATGTTGGGAGGATACGTGCATGACACCTAATGGCAACCGCTGCCTCTAATACTAACTTGGCTGACTCTGTAGCATCATGTGGCCTTTTTAAACCTGCATCAAAATGGATCTCCATTCTTCCTCCTCTAGATTTAGTTAACCTATCGAGCATTATCCTGATGTTTGTTTCCTCTTGCGCGTAGGTGCTAGTCCAACAATGAACATAGCAAGCGTTAGCGTACATGAAACTGTGAGACTACATATAAAGAAGCATGCAACTATAACTTGACTCCAGCAAATACCTTCTAGCTATTGAAGCTCATAAGTTTCATCTGATCTTGCCAACTCTCTTGTGTCAAGAGTGCTTGGGAAGTAGTGTCAGGTGGCAAGGGAGCTTGGGAACGTGCTGCTAGCTCAGTTGACGCATGAGTAACTTGTGTAGCTGGTGGTACTGTGGAACGTGTTGCAACAACTAGGGTTGTCTCTGGTTGTTTGGTCACCGCTATTTGTTTCTATTTGGCTAGTTTTGCAGCTCGTGTAGCATGGGATACCGCGTTTGTACAATTTTCCTCTAGATTTTGACCTTCTAGTGCACCATTAGTACCAGCAGAATCTGCATTATTCGGCCGCTTCTGTTTCCATGTGTCCTTAGTACTAACACCATCCCCTGTCATTCTATCTTCCTTCCTATTTCTCCATGCCATGTTAAGTCAAGCCAACAAGAAAAAGGAATAAAAATTTAGTTCTTCAGAAGAAATTGATGCGTCATACAGACAAACTGAACTTTGATGTTAGAGAACCACATGATAGGAGGATGTAATATGTACGAAAAACATGATGTCATGAGATAATCAGAACTATGATGAGTAAATAAGCAGAAGGCATTTCAATAAATTGGAAGCAATGCAATGGAAGGTAGACACCATATGAAAGATTCTACAAATATCGCTCTGCCAAGTTAACAGTGTCTCATCATAACTGACGTTTAAACAAATGTGAAGCAGTACAAGAAATAAATCATATGCAAGATGCAAACAACATCACACTACCAAGTTAAAGGTCTCTCGTCATTAGTGCCATTGCATATTCACAGCTTATGATGTGTAAACTATGCAGAAGGTATTTCAACAAATTAGAAGCAATGAAAGCTATACACCATATGTAAGATGCAACGAATATCACTCTACCAAGTTAAGACTATCTCGTCATTAGTGCCATTTCAGCAAATTAGTAGTACAAACTAGAAAATAATGCGAGATGTAAACTATATCAGACTCTCTAGTTAAACATGTCTTGTGGAAAGTGATTGTTGCAGGTTACACAACAGTAGTACTTTGATGTAAGAACATGTTATGATAGATAGATAGTGTATGTTCTAGAAACAGGAACAGATATGATATGAGGATGGAATATGTACGAAAAATAGGACGGCATGGCATATTCACAACTAATTGTGTAAACTAAGCAGAAGTAATTTAATAAAATTACAAGCAATACAAGTGAGACACCGTATGCAACATGCAAGACAATATCACACTGCCAAGGTAGAGAAAGCACACTGGGTGCCGGTTTCGCCGGAAGACTGCCATCAGTCCCTGCCTTATTTTCTTTCCTTCCTTTTTCTTAATTGCATTACCTTGTCAAGTCAAACCCACAAGAAAAATGAATAAAAATTCACTTTTCAAAACTCATTGATGCAGGATGCGGACGAGCACTACTTTAATGTAAGGTGACCGCATGATAGAATGATTGAATGTGTAAGAAAAAATGACATCATTGCATATTCACAACTATGATGTGTAAACTAAACAGAAGGCATTTTTAACAAATTAGAAGCAATGAAAGCTAGACATTATATGAAAGATGCAACGAATATCACTCTACCAAGTTAAAACTGTCTCGTCATAAGTGCCATTTTAACAAATTAGAAGTAGTACAAGCTAGAAAATAATGCGAGATGTAACCTATATCCCACTCCCAAGTCAAACGTGCCTTATGATATGTGATTGTTGTAGGTTACACAATAGTAGTGCTTTGATGTAAGAACATGGTGTGATAGACATTTATTGTATGTTTTAGAAACAGGAACACATGTCTGATTTACTAGTATAATGTGTAAAGTAAGCAGATGGAATTCAACAAAATGAGAAGCAATACAAGGTAGACATCATACATAACATGCAACCACATATAACAACGCCAATTTAGAGGGAGCACCTGTGATGGTGCACTAGGGGAGACATGCTCATCGTCAAGACAGCTATGTTGAGTGTCTATACATTGTTGTCTTCCAAATC
>NC_041391.1:521314730-521367011 GCF_002162155.2 Triticum dicoccoides
ATCTATAGAGGCTCTCTGTTTGGAAGGAGCACCTTTATCCACTGCCTTGCTAATTTCCTTCCACTTTATTGATTTTGAATTGTCAAGTAAAACCGACAAGAAAAAGCAATAAAATTCGCTCTTCAGAACTCATTCATGCATGATGCTGACAATCACTACTTTGATGTAAGGTAAACACATGATACCAGGATGGAATATGTACAAAAAACATGATGGCATGGCATATTCACAACTGTTTGTGTAAACTAAGTAGAAGCCATTTCAACAAATAAGAAGCAATGCAAGCTAGACACCACATGAAAGATGCAACCAATATGACTCTGCCAAGTTAAAAGCGTCCCATCATAAATGGCATTTCAACAAATTAGAAGCAGCGCATGCTATAAAACATATGAAAGATGCAACTAATATCACACTGCATATACTAAAGGTGTCTCGTCATATTGATTGACAAGGGATACAAAAACAAACAATAGTTTTATGTATGGACATGCTTAATAGACAGATATACTATGTACTAAAAACAGGAAGGCATGTCACATTAACAGGTATAATGTATAAACTAAGAAGAATAGCACATGCAATTTAACCAGATTGGGAGAATTACAATCTAGACACCATATGCAACATACAACCACATATCACGTTGCCAAGTTAGAGCAAGCACCTGCGATGCTAGTGTAGGGGAAATGCGGTAATCAACTACAGAGCTACGTTCACTATCTTCATCTAGCCATGATGTTTCTTGATAATCATGTGGGGAGGTTGACGCTGCATTCTTTAAACGAGGATCTTTTCTCGCAGTAGTCCACTGGCTGACTATCTCATCATAAGTGATTGATGAGGGATACACAAGAACATTAGTTTGATGTAAGAACATGGTTAATAGACAAATGTACTAGTATGTACCAAAAACAGGAAGGCATGCCATATTCAAAGGTATAATGGGTAAGCTAAGCAGATGCAATTTAACCAAATTGGAAGCAATAAAAGCTAGACATCCGGTTGGAGTGGTGAGCATGATCATCTAGGACCTGAGAGCCTGGTGGGAGGCGGGCTGCTTCGCCCCCATCGTGACTTTTTAGTTGGCTTCCAGGTGATGCCTATGTGTGCTGTGCTTGTCACTGGCTCGACCAGTGCCCTGACTAGCTATTTGTCTCCTGGTGCTCCCGGGATGGTGGTTCATGTAAAAAATATCTTGCCTTATCTTAATTTGGCCTTTCGGATACAAGCTAGACACCATATGCAACATGCAACCACATATGACACCACGAAGTTAAAGAAAGCACCTGGGATGGTGGTTCAGGGAGAGCAAGATCATCAACTCCAGAGCTATGTTTATCGTCTCCATCTGCTGACATTGCACCCTTTATAGCGCTGAAACGTACCTTGCCTAAGCCGGAAGCAAGTAGGAGGAAATTCTCTCTTTTCTTTTCTACTTCTGTCAAGGCAGAGTCTGAAATACCATTGCATAAAAACACAATAGTGAGAGTATGGGTGAAGTGTGTACAGAACTAGTGCACTGTAAAAGTAGCAGATAGCAGGTGGCCGAAAAATAAATGATAGGAGACATATGATAGCTCTACAACATTGCATGGCAAACAAAATTAGATTCTACTCCGTATGATTTTGTAATATATGAGCACATGTATGGCTGGGAAATGCAGGTACTCCTCCAGCACACCACAACATGTGGTCCTATCAAAATAACAGTCGACTGAAAATAAATAGGTCAGCCGATATTTTTTATGAACCGTCCGATCTATAAGGAATGGGCAGATGGCCTTTGTCACCTCCCACTAGTCACTGTTGACGATCTTTCTTGAACAGCCAACGACCACCGGCCCAGACCCCTGCCTCCGCCGCCCCGCCCTCCCCTCAAACTCACACCACCGCTGTGCTTGGCAGCGCCCCGGCCATCCCTTTAGTCCCGGCTGACCTCCATATCGGGCGCCAACAGCTCTATCCGCCCACACCCCTAAGATAAACACCGAGGCGCTGCTTCCGCGACGTAATAGGCAGACTAGCAACTGTTACACCGGGGAATGCTTCCTTTAATTAGGAATCAACTAACCAGGAATTGAAATCCAGGGGGGCAACAGACCTCTAGCTAAGGTGAAATAGTATATGAGGAGAAACCTTGTGCATCGCGAGTTACTAGGAACATCTAGTATGAAGAAGAAGCATTCAACTAGTGTCTTCTATGGGATCAATACCGTGCAAGAAGACATGTAAGAGTTGCATGAATAAGGGAAGAGGAGTACCATTTCCAGTTGCCAGTGTTGGGTCCTTCGGATGTCGCGGCGATTTTCTTTGTTTTACCTGGGGAACTGATGTTTTGGAGGAGGGTCGAGCCTTGGATCTACCCATGGCCAAATTGTTGACTGTGTTGCGATGGCCGTCTGTCGGCGGAGGGGAAGCAGATCCAAGGCAGCAAAGGACGATGTAGTGGGAACAACTCCAGTGCGGTGGACGGTGGCGAAGTTGGAGCGGTAGCGGTGAGGCGCAGGACGACGTGGTTGAACTGGCTCGGGTACAGACAACTTGGCCTCAGCTTCAACAACTAGCCGTGGAGGGTGTTGCTGTTGCGGTTGCGGTGAACGACGACGTCGGGGTATCGGCTCCGGTGTTGGAGGAGGGCGGTGGTTGATGGGTGGGATGGGGTGGCAGACGGAGTATGCCAGTGTTTCGCGGCTAGTGGAGAGGTAGTTTTGGCGCCCATGGAGTACGAATGGGGAATCAGACGAGGGAGGGGGGGGGGAGCTAAGGGAGAACCATGTTTCAGCCTGGGATGCGCTTGTTTTTGTTTTTTTGAACAGATGGGACGTGCTTGTTTGAAATCTAGGGAAAGTACAAACTTTGCCCCCTCTTAAATTTCGGACCTACCGCGGGTCGGGGGTAGGATGGTAATGCCAGGTGTCCCAAATAGTGGGCAGGAGCGATTTTGGCCACACGCATGTGTGCTTAGGCGGCCATTATGTATGAATGTTTTTCGGAGACGGTTGCGTGCCGTCTAGATGAAGCTACAAACCTACCCCGATTTAGACCTTTGGACATCGGGCCGGTAGGTTTCACGAGTCGGAGTTAGAAAAGTAATTTCCTACTACCAAACATTGGTCTCACGCGGTTTCGAGCGAGTAGAGGTTCTTTTGGCGCTTCGTTGAAATTTTGAAATAGAAGCATTCACATTTAGAGTACTCCCTCCGCTTTTATTTACTCTGCATATTAGAGTTGACTGGAGTCAAATTTCATAAAGTTTGACCAATTTTATAAAAAAATAGTATAAACATTTATCATAACAAATCTATATGATGTGAAAGTACATTCAATAATAAATCTAATATCATTGATTTGTTATTGCTGATGTTAATATTTTTTTATAAACTTGGTCAAAGTTTATAAAGCTTGACTTCTACCAAAGCTAATACGCGGGCTAAAAATGGAGGGAGTACTCTTGAACTTTGAGCATTGACCTAAATAGACAATGTTAAATTTGACCTTTTATGTTTCAAAATCTCATTAAATAATGTGCTTCTTTTTGAATTCTGACACTTGAAAATCCTATAACTACGATTATTTTGGAATGGAGGAGGTAAATTTGAATCTATGTTGCACACGACTATATATGCTATTATGTACAAAAGTAGAGCAAAGATTGGTACCCCCATAATTTAGGTATGATTTACATATGCCATGATATCGAATTCAAATAATTGAATGGACTTGTGTTGAATTCAAAATTTTTAAACCACCTTAAGTTGAATTCAAATGTATGCTAGTTCATAGCTAGGTATTTATAATGTTCATTGTGTAACTTTGTATGTATAATGTGCTTTACACACACAACATGAACTATACTCATGTTTATATTCGATTGCTAAATATATGCATTGTCTGGAGTTCAAAATACTACTGATACGTCTCCAACGTATCTATAATTTATGAAGCATTCATGCTATTATATTATATGTTTTAGATGGTTAAAGGGCTTTATTATATACTTTTATATTATTTCTGGGACTAACCTATTAACCGGAGGCCCAGCCCATATTGATATTTTTTTGCCTATTTTAGTGCTTTGCAAAAAAGGAATATCAAACGGAGTCCAAATGGAATGAAACCTTCGGGAGAGTTATTTTTGGAACAGAAGAAATCTAGGAGACTTGGATTTGAAGCAAAGGAAGCTTCGAGGTGGCCACGAGGCAGGGGGCGCCCCCCTCTGGGCGCGCCCGCACCCTCGTGGGCCCTTCAAGGCTCCCCTGACTGACTTCTTTCGCCTATATATCTCCATATACCCTAAAAACACCGAGGAACACAATAGATCGAGAGTTCCGCCGCCGCAAGCCTCTGCAGCCACCAAAAACCAATCGAGACCCTGTTCCGGCACCCTGCCGGAGGGGGGATCCCTCACCGGTGGCCATCTTCATCATCCCGGCGCTCTCCATGACGAGGAGGGAGTAGTTCACCCTCGGGGCTGAGGGTATGTACCAGTAGCTATGTGTTTGATCTCTCTCTCTCTCTCTCTCTCTCTCTCTCGTGTTCTTGAGGTGATACGATCTTGATGTATCGCGAGCTTTGCTATTATAGTTGGATCTTATGATGTTTCTCCTCCTCTACTCTCTTGTAATGGATTGTGTTTTCCCTTTGAAGTTATCTTATCGGATTGAGTCTTTAAGGATTTGAGAACACTTGATGTACGTCTTGGCGTGCTTATCTGTGGTGACAATGGGATATTCACGTGATCAACTTGACGTATGTTTTGGTGATCAACTTGCGGGTTCCGTGACCTTGGGAATCTATGCATAGGGGTTGGCACACATTTTTTTCTTGACTCTCTGGTAGAAACTTTGGGGCACTCTTTGAAGTACTTTGTGTTGGTTGAATAGATGAATCTAAGATTGTGTGATGCATATCGTATAATCATACCCACGGATACTTGAGGTGACAATGGAGTATCTAGGTGACATTAGGGTTTTTATTGATTTGTGTCTTAAGGTGTTATTCTAGTATGAACTCTGTGATAGATCGAACAGAAAGAATAGCTTCATGTTATTTTACTATGGACTCTTGAATAGATAGATCAAAAAGGATAACTTTGAGGTGGTTTCGTACCCTACCATAATCTCTTTGTTTGTTCTCCGCTATTAGTGACTTTGGAGTGACTCTTTGTTGCATGTTGAGGGATAGTTATATGATCCAGTTATGTTACTATTGTTGAGAGAACTGGCACTAGTGAAAGTATGAACCTTAGGCCTTGTTTCCTACTATTGCAATACCGTTTACGCTCACTTTTATCGCTTGCTACCTTGCTATTTTTATAATTTCAGATTACAAATACCTTTATCTACTATCCATATTGCACTTGTATCACCATATCATCGCCGAACTAGTGCACCTATACAATTTACCATTGTATTGGGTGTGTTGGGGACACAAGAGACTCTTTGTTATTTGGTTGCAGGGTTGTTTGAGAGAGACCATCTTCATCCTATGCCTCCCATAGATTGATAAACCTTAGGTCATCCACTTGAGGGAAATTTTCTACTGTCCTACAAACCTCTGCACTTGGAGGCCCAACAACCTCTACAAGAAGAAGGTTGTGTAGTAGACATCAAGCTTTTTTCTGGCGTTGTTGCCGGGGAGGTGAGTGCTTGAAGGTATATCTTTAGATGTTGCAATAGAATCTTTTTATTTCTTGTTCTATCACTAGTCTAGTCTATAAAATAAAACTAAAAAAATGGAATTGAGTTTGTCTCATACGCTTCATCTTTTTAATATCTTTCGTGAAAATGATGGAAAGGAAAATTGTGCTCAAGTGCTAGAATAGGAAATCTTTAAAATGTTTGGCACTACATCTTTGAATGAAGAGCATGATTGCAATGTTATTAGTATGAATTCTTTGAATACTCATGATGCTAATGATATGCAAAGCCACAAGCTTGGGGATGCTATGTTTGATGAATATGATATTTTTTGTCCCCCAAGTTTTGATGCGCAAATTTATTATGATGATGGCATGTCTCCTTCTTATGATGATTATATTGATGAAAGTGGGTTTGGAAGAGTGTCAAGTTTAGGAAGTAATGATCCCACTATTTTGGAGGATTTTGAATATTATTGTGATAATTATGAAAGTGGATTTGGCGAGGTCATGACTTTATTTAGTGATGAATCCAGTATTTAGGAAGAGTTTCCAATTGATTATGAGAATAAAGTTGCTATCTATGATGATTATTGTGATGACATGTATGCTATGAACAATAATGCTAACCATGAAACTTGTCATCATGATTTTAGTTTTCAATTGGATTATGCCTCACATGATAGTTATTTTGCTGAGTTTGCTCCCACTACTATTGATGAGAAGAAATTTGCTTATGTGGAGAGTAGTAAATTTTCTATGCAAGTAGATCATGAAAAGAATGCTTTATGTGCTTGTTATATTGTTGAATTAATTCATGATGCTACGGAAAATTATTATGAGGGAGGAACACATGCTTGTAGGAATTGCAATAATATCAAGTTTCCTCTCTATGTGCTTAAAATTTTGAAGTCATGCTTGTTTTGCCTTCCTATGCTAGTTGATTATTGTTCCCATAAGTTGTTTGCTCACAAAATCCCTATGCATAGGAAGTGGGTTAGGCTTAAATGTGATAGTCATATTCTTTATGATGCTCTCTTTATGTTTCATTTCTTATTCTTTTATGTGAGCATCATTCAAATCATCATGCCTAGCTAGGGGCGTTAAACGATAGCGCTTGTTGGGAGGCAACCCAACTTTATTTTTGTTCCTTGCTTTTTGCTCCTGTTTTGTAATAAATAATTCATCTAGCCTCTGGTTAGATGTGGTCTTATGTTTTAATTAGTGTTTGTGCCAAGTAGAACCTTTGGGAAGACTTGGGTGAAGTCCATATGATCTTGCTGTAAAAAACAAAAACTTTAGCGCTCACGAGATTAGCTGTCATTTTTTACTGGAGAGTGCTTTTAGGTTAATTATTTTTCCATATGATTAATAGACAAATTCCTTAGGCCCAGCAATTTATATCAGAATTTGTGGAATTACATAAGTATTCGAATTATACAAATTACTACAGATTGTTCTGTTTTTGACAGATTCTGTTTTCAATGGGTTGTTTGCTTATTTTGATGAATCTATGAGTAGTATCGGAGGGTATGAACCATATAGAAGTTGGAATACAGTAGATATTACACCAATATGAATTTAGAATGAGTTCACAACAGTACCTAAGTAGTGATTTATTTTCTTATACTAACAGAGCTTACGAGTTTTGTTTTGAGTTCCGTGTTATGAAGTTTTCAGGTTTTGGGTAAACATTCGATGGACTATGGAATAAGGAGTGGAAAGAGCCTATGCTTGGGGATGCCCAAGGCACCCCAAGGTAATATTCGAGGATAACCAAGAGCCTAAGCTTGGGGATGCCCCGGAAGGCATCCCCTCTTTCGTCTTCGTTCATCGGTAACTTTACTTGGAGCTATATTTTTATTTATCACATGATATGTGTTTTTCTTGGAGCGTCATTTTCTTTTTCATTATTTTCTTTCTGTTATTTATAATAATGTTTTGCATCTCTATTTTGAATAAAAGTGTCAAGGATAGCCTTTACCATGCTTATTTTGCAAGTATACATGTTGCTGTTTCAAAACAGAAAGCTTACCGCTGTTGCAAAAATTCCCTAGAAAAGTCAGAGGGTGATATAATGTTGAATGTTTTTGCATATGGAGCTCTGATAAATCTTCTACAGCGTAATATTTTTCTTATAATTTTTGGAGTTAGGGAAGTATGATGAATCTTGCATTGTTTAGAGACTATACTGTTTTGGCAGATTGCTGTTATGTTTGCATTGTTTGCATATGTTTGCTTGTTTAACGATTCTATTTAAGGATAGGAGTATTAAATATGCAGAGACATTTAGTATGTAATGTTGAATAATAATGTTAGTGATTTGTTACAGTAGAAAATGATAAGGTTTTTGCATTGGTTTATACTAACTTATTTCACGAGTTCTTGTTGTGTTTTGTGTGGATGAAGTTTTTGAGACTTAGGAAAATCGTGATATGAAAGGAATTAAGGAGACACAAAATCTCAAGCTTGGGGATGCCCAAGGCACCCCAAGATAATATTCCAAGAAGTCTCAAGCATCTAAGCTTGGGGATGCCCCGGTAGGCATCCCACCTTTCTTCTTCAACAATTAACGGTTAGTATCGGTTGAACCTAAGTTTTTGCTTCTTCACATGGTGTGTGCTATCCTTGAAATGTCATTTTATTTTGTTTTGCTTGATGCTTGAATAAAATACCAAGATCTGAAATACTTAAATGAGAGAGAGTCTTCACATAGCTACATAATTATTTAACTACTCATTGATCTTCACTTATATCTTTTTGGAGTAGTTTGTCATTTACTTGTGTGCTTCACTTATATCCTATGAGTAAATGGTTGAATGAGTTGAATATCATAAATCTTAAATTATATATGTTTCATATGCTTATCCCATGGGGAGTGATGACTTCACATATAAGAAGTCGAGGTTGTAAATTTATTGAAGGTTAGCAAACATTATATTGGTCACTTCAACAATTCATGAAAGAATATTGAAGGAAGAGAGATTTCACATATAGATATACTATCATGGAGATCTTTTGTAATTGTGAGCACTCATTGAAACATGACATGCTAAAAGGTTGATGTTGGACAAGGAAGACAACGTAATGGGTTATGTTTTCCTATATCTGAAAAGTTATATTGTCTTGGATCATCCAACATGTTGAGCTTGCCTTTCTCCCTCATGCTAGCCAAATTCTTTGCACTAAGTAGAGATACTACTTGTGCTTCTAAACATCCTTTAAACCAGTTTTGCCATGAGAGTCCACCATACCTACCTTTGGATTGACTAAGATCCTTCAAGTAAGTTGTCATCGTTGCATGCAATAAAAATTGCTCTCTAAATATGTATGACTTATTAGTGTGAAGAAAATAAGCTTTATACGATCTTGTTATGGAAGCAATAAAAGCGATGGACTTCATAATAAAGGTCCATATACAAGTGGCAATATAAAGTGACGTTCTTTTGCATTAAGATTTTGTGCATCCAACCATAAAAGCGCATGAAAACCTCTGCTTCCCTTTGCGAAGGGCCTATCTTTTACTTTTATCTTCTACCCTTATACAAGAGTCATGGTGATCAACACCTTTCCTTTTTACATTTTTTCCTTTGGCAAGCACTTTGTGTTGGGGTGATCCGGATATATATATATATATATATATATATATATATATATCCACTTGGATGTAGGCATTCATAAATTATTATTGTTGACATTACCCTTGAGGTAAAAGGTTGGGAGGGGAAACTATAAGAGCATCTCCAACAACCGCAGAACGCGCCGCGTGCTAAAAACTGCTTTGGCGCGCGCCCATCGCCTGGTTTGGCACGGTGCATAGCGCTGGCTCCAGCAGTCGCACTAAAATGCAGCGCGCACGCGCAATTCCAGCAGGCGCACTAAAGTGCAGCGCGCGGGCTCATTCTACAACATTTTTCAATTAATTTTGCATAGATAAAAAATGATACAAAGGTATTTTACATCGGTGCAACTAGATAGATAGTTCGAAAGCATAGATAGATAGAACTACGGTGCAACTAGATAGAAACTACTACGGTGCAATGAGACAAACTAGATAGAAACTACTCCAAGTCGCTACCATCATCACCATCATCATCCTCGTCAGAGTTGTCCGAGGTATCGATTGATATGTTGTTCCAACGTTCATCGTCTGACATGAAGATCAACCTCCCACCCGCTTCAACGATATCACAATGTGATATCGCCAATGCCTTCCGCCAACGCCGGTCTGCCTGCTCCGCGCAGCGCCTTGTCGTCCTCTCCGCCCACTAGGCACGCTCGTCAGCTACATCCTCCGGGTGGCGACGGCGCCACTCCGCCATGGCTTTCTTGTCCTCCTCGGAGACAAGGAGGCGGCACTACCGCCGAGCGTGCTCGGCATGGTCCATGTCGGTGATGAGACGAGGCGGAGGGGCGACGCGCTGCGCCTGCTCGCGCGTGAAGACGTCCCGAAAGTTCATATGTGACGGGGGCCTCTCCAAGCGCCACGCCGCCGCGTCGTACGCGTGGGCTGCGTCGTGCACGCTCTGGAATGACCCAAGGCCGAGCCAGACATCGCCGGACCGGATCTTGGTGGAGTACCAGCCGTTGGGGCGCTCGCAGACGCCGCGTTAGCCTGAAAAACCCCGGCGGCGTGGCGGCATGGTAGCACGATGGTGGCGGAGAAAGCGGGGAAGTGGTTAGGTGGCGAAGCGGTGAGTTGGTGAGGGGAGGGCGCGTGGTTGTGTTCTGTGCGCGTGGTGAGCGCGGGATTTTATAGGCGCGCACGCCAAATCTACCGCGCCGCGTGCCGCTTTCTCCCACGCGCGCGCAAATGCTTCCCGCGCGGTAAGTTCCTGCCACCACTGGAGCACGCGAAACCGGCCGGCGCGCACTAAAACCCAACTTTACCGCACGGGCGTGCCTTTTGCTGCGCCTGTTGGAGATGCTCTAAGCCCCAATCTTTCTCTGTGTTCGATTAAAACTTTGGACCCATAAATATCACGTGAGTGTTAGCAATTGTGAAAGACTAAATGATAGTTGAGTATGTGGAGTTTGCTAAATCAAAGCTCTGACATAGACCCTTCCTGAAAATAAGATGAATTGCAATTGTTTGATGACTGAGAATGAAGTTTGCTAGTTTTCTAGAAAGTTTATGGTCTATGTTTTAACATGTGAATAGCTTGTTACTTGATCATGAATTTTTTATGTGAGATGAACTACTGTTATGATATATATAATGATGCTAGAAAGGTGATTGAAATTATCATTGATCAAACTTGTGCACCTGCTAGCATTCACACTTCGTAAATTCTTCCTTTTATCATTTACTTACTCGAGGATGAGTAGGAATTAAGCTTGGGGATGCTGATACGTCTCCAATGTATCTATAATTTATGAAGCATTCATGCTATTATATTATCTGTGTTAGATGGTTAAAGGGCTTTATTATACACTTTTATATTATTTTTGGGACTAACCTATTAACCGGTGGCCCAACCCATATTGCTATTTTTTTGCCTATTCCAGTATTTCGCAGAAAAGGAATATCAAACGGAGTCCAAACGGAATGAAACCTTCGGGAGAGTTATTTTTGGAACGGAAGAAATCCAGGAGACTTGGAGTTGAAGCAAAGGAAGCTTCGAGGTGGCCACGAGGCAGGGGGCGCCCCCCTCTAGGCGCGCCCCCACCCTTGTGGGCCCCTCAAGGCTCCCCTGACTGACTTCTTTCGCCTATATATCTCCATATACCCTAAAAACACCGAGGAACACAATAGATCGGGATTTACGCCGCCGCAAGCCTCTGCAGCCACCAAAAACCAATCGAGACCCTATTCCGGCACCCTGCCGGAGGGGGGATCCCCCACCGGTGGCTATCTTCATCATCCCAGCGCTCTCCATGACAAGGAGGGAGTAGTTCACCCTCAGGGCTGAGGGTATGTACAAGTAGCTATGTGTTTGATCTCTCTCTCTCTCTCTCTCTCTCTCTCTCTCTCTCTCTCGTGTTCTTGAGGTGATACGATCTTGATGTATCGCGAGCTTTGCTACTATAGTTGGATCTTATGATGCTTCTCTCCCTCTACTCTCTTGTAATGGATTGAGTTTTCCCTTTGAATTTATCTTATCGGATTGAGTCTTTAAGGATTTGAGAACACTTGATGTACATCTTGCCGTGCTTATCTGTGGTGACAATGGGATATTCACGTGATCAACTTGATGTATGTTTTGGTGATCAACTTGCGGGTTCCGTGACCTTGGGAATCTATGCATAGGGGTTGGCACATGTTTTTGTCTTGACTCTCCGGTAGAAACTTTGGGGAACTCTTTGAAGTACTTTGTGTTGGTTGAATAGATGAATCTGAGATTGTGTGATGCATATCGTATAATCATGCCCACGGATACTTGAGGTGACAATGGAGTATCTAGGTGACATTAGGGTTTTGGTTGATTTGTGTCTTAAGGTGTTATTCTAGTATGAACTCTATGATAGATTGAACGGAAAGAATAGCTTCATGTTATTTTACTACAGACTCTTGAATAGATAGATCAAAAATGATAACTTTGAGGTGGTTTCGTACCCTACCATAATCTCTTCATTTGTTCTCCGCTATTAGTGACTTTGGAGTGACTCTTTGTTGCATGTTGAGGGATAGTTATATGATCCAGTTATGTTATTATTGTTGAGAGAACTTGCGTTAGTGAAAGTATGAACCTTAGGCCTTGTTTCCTACTATTACAATACCGTTTACGCTCACTTTTATTGCTTGCTACCTTGCTGTTTTTATAATTTCAGATTACAAATACCTTTATCTACTATCCATATTGCACTTGTATCACCATCTCTTCGCCGAACTAGTGCACCTATACAATTTACCATTGTATCGGGTGTGTTGGGGACACAAGAGACTCTTTGTTATTTGGTTGCAGGGTTGTTTGAGAGAGACCATCTTCATCCTACACCTCCCATGGATTGATAAACCTTAGGTCATCCACTTGAGGGAAATTTTCTACTGTCCTACAAACCTCTGCACTTGGGGGCCCAACAACCTCTACAAGAAGAAGGTTGTGTAGTAGACATCAAGCTTTTTTCTGGCGCTGTTGCCGGGGAGGTGAGTGCTTGAAGGTATATCTTTAGATCTTGCAATCGAATCTTTTTGTTTCTTGTTTTATCACTAGTCTAGTCTATAAAAGAAAACTAAAAAAATGGAATT
Source organism: Triticum dicoccoides (assembly GCF_002162155.2). Classification (NCBI taxonomy): domain Eukaryota; kingdom Viridiplantae; phylum Streptophyta; class Magnoliopsida; order Poales; family Poaceae; genus Triticum; species Triticum dicoccoides. The sequence goes on from NC_041391.1 coordinate 521,327,561, forward strand.
GCGTTTGTCTCATACGCTTCATCTTTTTAATATCTTTCGTGAAAATGATGGAAAGGAAAATTGTGCTCAAGTGCTTGATAAAGAAATCTATAAAATGTTTGGCACTACATCTTTGAATGATGAGCATGATTGCAATGTTATTAGTATGAATTCTTTGAATACCCATGATGCTAATGACATGCAAAGCCACAAGCTTGGGGATGCTATGTTTGATGAATATGATATTTTTTGTCCCCCAAGTTTTGATGAGCAAATTTATTATGATGATAGCATGCCTCCTTCTTATGATAATTATATTGATGAAAGTGGGTTTGGAAGAGTGTCAACTTTAGGAAGTAATGATCCCACTATTTTGGAGGATGTTGAATATTATTGTGATAATTATGAAAGTGGATTTCGAGAGGTCACGACTTTATTTAGTGATGAATCCACTATTTCGGAAGAGGTTCCAATTGATTATGAGAATAAAGTTGCTATCTATGATGATTATTGTGATGACATGTATTCTATAAAGAATAATGATAAGCATGAAACTTGTCATCATGATTTTAGTTTTCAATTGGATTATGCCTCACATGATAATTATTTTGTTGAGTGTGCTCCCACTACTATTGATGAGAAGAAATTTGCTTATGTGGAGAGTAGTAAATTTTATATGCAAGTAGATCATGAAAAGAATGCTTTATGTGCTTGTTATATTGTTGAATTAATTCATGATGCTACTGAAAATTATTATGAGGTAGGAACACATGCTTGTAGGAATTGCAATAATATCAAGTTTCCTCTCTATGTGCTTAAAATTTTAAAGTTATGCTTGTTTTGCCTTCCTATGCTAGTGGATTATTGTTCCTATAAGATGTTTGCTCACAAAATCCCTATGCATAGGAAGTGGGTTAGGCTTAAATGTGCTAGTCATATTATTCATGATGCTCTCTTTATGTTTCATTTCTTATCCTTTTACGTGAGCATCATCCAAATCATCATGCCTAGCTAGGGGCGTTAAACGATAGCGCTTGTTGGGAGGGAACCCAACTTTATTTTTATTCCTTGCTTTTTGCTCCTGTTTAGTAATAAATAATTCATATAGCCTCTGGTTAGATGTTGTTTTATGTTTTAATTAGTGTGTGCCAAGTAGAACCTTTGGGAAGACTTGCGTGAAGTCTATATGATCTTGCTGTAAAAAACAGAAACTTTAGCGCTCACAAGATTAGCTGTCATTTTTTACAGGAGAGTGATTTTAGGTTGATTCTTTTGCAGATGATTAATAGACAAATTCCTCAGGTCCACAAACTTATCTCAGAATTTTTGGAGTTACAGAAGTATTCGAATGATCCAGATTACTACGGATTGTTCTGTTTTTGAAAGATTCTGTTTTCAATGGGCTGTTTGCTTATTTTGATTAATCTATGAGTAGTATCGGAGGGTATGAACCATACAGAAGTTGGAATACAGTAGATATTACACCAATATGAATTTAGAATGAGTTCACAACAGTACCTAAGTGGTGATTTATTTTCTTATACTAACGGAGCTTACGAGTTTTGTTTTGAGTTTCATGTTGTGAAGTTTTCAAGTTTTGGGTAAAGATTCGATGGACTATGGAATAAGGAGTGGCAAGAGCCTAAGCTTGGGGATGCCAAAGGAACCCCAAGGTAATATTCAAGGACAACCAAGAGCCTAAGCTTGGGGATGCCCCAGAAGGCATCCCCTCTTTCGTCTTCGTTCATCGGTAACTTTACTTGGAGCTATATTTCTATTTACCACATGATATGTGTTTTGCTTGGAGCATTATTTTCTTTTGTAATTATATGCTTGCTTTTATTTATAATAATGTTTTGCATCTCTATTTTGAATAAAAGTGTCAAGGATAGCCTTTACCATGCTTATTTTGCGAGTATACATGTTGCTGTTTCAAAACAGAAAGTTTACCGCTGTTGAAAAAATTCCCTAGAAAAGTAAGAGGGTGATATAGTGTTGAATATTTGTGCATATTGAGCTCTGATAAGTCTTCTACAGATTTTTATTTTCCTATAATTTTTGGAGTTAGGGAAGTATGATGAATCTTGCATTCTTTACAGACTATACTGTTTTGGCAGATTGCTGTTATGTTTGCATTGTTTGCATATGTTTGCTTGTTTAACGATTCTATTTAAGGAGTATTAAGAGACATTTAGTATGCAATGTTGAATAATAATGTTAGTGATTTGTTACAGTAGAAAATGATAAGGCTTTTGCATTGGTTTATACTAACTTATCTCATGAGTTCTTGTTGAGTTTTGTGTGGATGAAGTTTTTGAGATTTAGGAAAATTGTGATATGAGAGGAATTAAGGAGACACAAAATCTCAAGCTTGGGGATGCCCAAGGCACCCCAAGATAATATTCCAAGAAGTCTCAAGCATCTAAGCTCGGGGATTCCCTGGTAGGCATCCCACCTTTCTTCTTTAACAATTAACGGTTAGTATCGGTTGAACCTAAGATTTTGCTTCTTCACATGATGTGTGCTATCCTTGAAATGTAATTTGGTTTTGTTTTGCTTGCTGCTTGAATAAAATACCAAGATCTGAAATACTTAAATGAGAGAGAGTCTTCACATAGCTACATAATTATTTAACTACTCATTGATCTTCACTTATATCTTTTTGGAGTAGTTTGTCATTTACTCGTGTGCTTCACTTATATCCTATGAGTAAATGGTTGAATGAGTTGAATATCATAAATCTGAAATTATATATGTTTCATATGCTTATCCCATGGGGAGTGATGACTTCACATATAAGAAGTAGAGGATGTAAATTTGTTGAAGGTTAGCAAACATTGTATTGGTCACTTGAACACTTCATGAAAGAATATTGAAGGAAGAGAAATTTCACATATAGATATACTATCATGGATATCTTTTGTAATTGTGAGCACTCATTGAAACATGACAGGCTAAAAGGTTGATGTTGGACAAGTAAGACAACATAATGGGTTATGTTTTCCTATATCTGAAAAGGTATATTGTCTTGGATCATCCAACATGTTGAGCTTGACTCTCTCCCTCATGCTAGCCAAATTCATTACACTAAGTACAGATACTACTTGTGCTTCCAAATATTTTAAACCAGTTTTGCCATGAGAGTCCACCATGCCTACCTTTGGATTGAGTAAGATCCTTCAAGGAAGTTGTCATCGGTTCATGCAATAAAAATTGCTCTCTAAATATGTATGACTTATTAGTGTGAAGAAAATAAGCTTTATAGGATCTTGTTATGGAAGCAATAAAAGTGTCGGACTACATAATAAAGGTCCATATACAAGTGGCAATATAAAGTGAAGTTCTTTTGCATTATGATTTTGTGCATCCAACCACAAAAGCGCATGACATCCTCCGCTTCCCTCTGTGAAGGGCCAATCTTTTACTTTTATCTTCTACCCTTATACAAGAGTCATGGTGATCAACACCTTTCCTTTTTACATTTTTTTTCCTTTGGCAAGCACTTTGTGTTGGGGTGATCCGGATATATATATATCCACTTGGATGTAGGCGTTCATAAATTATTATTGTTGACATTACCCTTGAGGTAAAAGGTTGGGAGGCGAAACTATAAGCCCCCATCTTTCTATGTGTTCGATTAAAACTTTGGACCCATAAATATCACATGAGTGTTAGCAATTGTGAAAGACTAAATGATAGTTTAGTATGTGGAGTTTGCTAAATCAAAGTCTGACATAGACCCTTCTTGAAAATAAGATGAATTGCAATTGTTTGATGACTGAGAATGAAGTTTGCTAGTTTTCAAGAAAGTTTATGGTCGATGCTTTAACATGTGAATAGCTTGTTACTTGATCATGATTTTTTATGAGATGAACTACTGTTATGATATATATAATGATGTTAGAAAAGGTGATTGAAACTATCATTGATCAAACTTGTGCACCTGCTAGCATTCACACTTCATAAATTCTTTCTTTTATCATTTACTTACTCGAGGACGAGTAGGAATTAAGCTCGGGGATGCAGATACATCTCCAACGTATCTATAATTTATGAAGCATTCATGCTATTATATTATCTGTTTTAGATGGTTAAAGGGATTTATTATACACTTTTATATTATTTTTGGGACAAACCTATTAACTGGAGGTCCAACCCATATTGCTGTTTTTTTGCCTATTTCAGTGTTCCGCAGAAAAGGAATATCAAACAGAGTCCAACGGAATGAAACCTTCAGGAGAGTTATTTTTGGAACGGAAGAAATCCAGGAGACTTGGAGTTGAAGCAAAGGAAGCTTCAAGGTGGCCATGATGCAGGGGGCGCCCCCCTCTGGGCGCGCCCTCACCCTCGTGGGCCCCTCAAGGCTCCCCTGACCGATTTCTTTCGCCTATATATCTCCATATACCCTAAAAACACCGAGGAACAGAATAGATCGGGAGTTCCACCGCCCAAGCCTCTGGAGCCACCAAAAACCAATCAGGACCCTATTCCCGCTCCCTACAGGAGGGGGGATCCCTCACCGGTGGCCATCTTCATCATTCCGGTGCTCTCCATGACGAGGATGGAGTAGTTCACCCTCGGGTCTGAGGGTATGTACCAGTAGGTATGTGTTTGATCTCTCTCTCTCTCTCGTGTTCTTGAGGTGATACGATCTTGATGTATCACGAGCTTTGCTATTATAGTTGGATCTTATGATGTTTCTCCCCCTCTACTCTCTTGTAATAGATTGAGTTTTCCCTTTGAAGTTATCTTATCGGATTGAGTCTTTATGGATTTCAGAACACTTGATGTACGTCTTGCCATGCTTATCTGTGGTGACAATGGGATATTCACGTGATCAACTTTATGTATGTTTTGGTGATCAACTTGCGGGTTCCGTGACCTTGGGAATCTATGCATAGGGGTTGGCACACGTTTTTGTCTTGACTCCCCAGTAGAAACTTTGTGGCACTCTTTGAAGTTCTTTGTGTTGGTTGAATAGATGAATCTGAGATTGTGTGATGCATATCGTATAATCATGCCCACGGATACTTGAGGTGACAATGGAGTATCTAGGTGACATTAGGGTTTTGGTTGATTTGTGTCGTAATGTGTTACTCTAGTATGAAGTTTGTGATAGATCGAACGGAAAGAATAGCTTCATCTTATGTTACTACAGAATCTTGAATAGAAAGATCAAAAAGGATAACTTTGAGGTGGTTTCGTACCCTACCATAATCTCTTTGTTTGTTCTCCGCTATTAGTGACTTTGGAGTGACTCTTTGTTGCTTATTGAGGGATAGTTATATGATCCAGTTATGTTATTATTGTTGAGAGAACTTGCACTAGTGAAAGTATGAACCTTAGGCCTTGTTTCCTACCATTTCAATACCGTTTACGCTCACTTTTATCGCTTGCTACCTTACTGTTTTTATAATTTCAGATTATAAATACCTTTATCTACTATCCATATTGCACTTGTATCACCATCTCTTCGCCGAACTAGTGCACCTATACAATTTACCATTGTATTGGGTGTGTCGGGGACACAAGAGACTCTTTTTTATTTGGTTGCAGGGTTGTTTGAGAGAGACCATCTTCATCCTACGCCTCCCAGAGATTGATAAACCTTAGGTAATCCACTTGAGGGAAATTTGCTACTGTCCTACAAACCTCTACACTTGGAGGCCCAACAACGTCTACAAGAAGAAGGTTGTGTAGTAGACATCAAGCTTTTTTCTGGCGCTGTTGCTGGGGACGTGAGTGCTTGAAGGTATATCTTTAGATCTTGCAATCGAATCTTTTTGTTTCTTGTTTTATCACTAGTCTAGTATATAAAAGAAAACTAAAAAATGGAATTGAGTTTGTCTCATACGCTTCATCTTTTTAATATCTTTCGTGAAAATGATGGAAAGGAAAATTGTGCTCAAGTGCTAGAAGAAGAAATCTATAAAATGTTTGGCACTAAATCTTTGAATGATGAGCATGATTGATATGTTATTAGTATGAATTCTTTGAATACCCATGATGCTAATGATATGCAAAGCCACAAGCTTGGGGATGCCATGTTTGATGAATATGATATTTTTTGTCCCCCATGTTTTGAGGAGCAAATTTATTATGATGATAGCATGCCTCCTTCTTATGATGATTATATTGACGAAAGTGGGTTTGGAAGAGTGTCAACTTTATGAAGTAATGATCCCACTATTTTGGAGGATGTTTAATATTATTGTGATAATTATGAAAGTGGATTTGGAGAGGTCATGACTTTATTTAGTGATGAATCCACTATTTCGGAAGAGGTTCCAATTGATTATGAGAATAAAGTTGCTATATATGATGATTATTGTTATGACATGTATGATATAAAGAATAATTACAACCATGAAACTTGTCATCATTATTTTAGTTTTCAATTGGATTATGCCTCACATGATAATTATTTTGTTGAATTTGCTCCCACTACTATTGATGAGAAGAAATTTGCTCATGTGGAGAGTAGTAACTTTTCTATGCAAGTAGATCATGAAAACAATGATTTATGTGCTGGTTATATTGTTGAATTCATGCATGATGCTACTGAAAATTATTATGAGGGAGGAACACATGCTTGTAGGAATTGCAATAATATCAAGTTTCCTCTCTATGTGCTTAAAATTTTAAAGTTATGCTTGTTTTGCCTTCCTATGCTAGTTGAATATTGTTCCCATAAGTTGTTTGCTCACAAAATACCTATGAATAGGAAGTGGGTTAGGCTTAAATGTGCTATTCATATTCTTCATGATGCTCTCTTTATGTTTAATTTCTTATCCGTTATGTGAGCATCATTGAAATCATCATGCCTAGCTAGGGGCGTTAAACGATAGCGCTTGTTGGGAGGCAACCCAACTTTATTTTTGTTCCTTGCTTTTTGATACTGTTTAGTAATAAATAATTTATATATCCTATGGTTATATGTGGTTTTATGTTTTAATTAGTGTTTGTGCCAAGTAGAACCTTTGGGAAGACTTGGGTGAAGTCTATATGATCTTGCTGTAACAAACAAAAACTTTAGCGCTCACTAGATTAGCTGTCATTATTTACTGGAGAGTGCGTTTAGGTTGATTATTTTTGCATATGATTAATAGACAAATTTCTAAGGTCCACCAATTTATTTCAGAATTATTGGAGTTACATAAGTATTCTAATGATATAGATTACTACAGATTGTTCTGTTTTTGACAGATTCTGATTTCAATGGGTTGTTTGCTTATTTTGATGAATCTATGAGTAGTATCGGAGGGTATGAACCATAGAGAAGTTGGAATACAGTACATATTACACCAATATGAATTTAGAATGAGTTAACAACAGTACCTAAGTGGTGATTTATTTTCTTATAGTAACGGAGCTTACGAGTTTTGTTTTGAATTTCGTTTTGTGAAGTTTTCATGTTTTGGGTAAAGATTTGATGGACTATGGAATAAGGAGTGGCAAGAGCCTAAGCTTGGGGATTCCCAAGGCACCCCAAGGTAATATTCAAGGATAACCAAGAGCCCAAGCTCGGGGATGCCCTGGAAGGCATCCCCTCTTTCGTCTTCGTTCATCGGTAACTTTACTTGGAGCTATATTTTTATTTACCACATGATATGTCTTTTGCTTGGAGCGTCATTTTATTTTGTGAGTATTTGCTTTCTTTTATTTATAATAATGTTTTGCATCTCTATTTTCAATAAAAGAGTCAAGGATAGCCTTTACCATGCTTATTTTGCAAGTATACATGTTGCTGTTTCAAAACAGAAAGCTTACCGCTGTTGCAAAAATTCCCTAGAAAAGTCAGAGGGTGATATAATGTTGAATGTTTTTGCATATGGAGCTCTGATAAATCTTCTACAGCGTAATATTTTTCTTATAATTTTTGGAGTTAGGGAAGTATGATGAATCTTGCATTGTTTAGAGACTATACTGTTTTGGCAGATTGCTATTATGTTTGCATTGTTTGCATATGTTTGCTTGTTTAATGATTCTATTTAAGGATATGAGTATTAAATATGCAGAGACATTTAGTACGAAATTTTGAATAATAATGTTAGTGATTTGTTACAGTAGAAAATGATAAGGTTTTTGTATTGGTTTATACAAACTTATCTCACGAGTTCTTGTTGAGTTTTGTGTGGATGACGTTTTTGAGATTTAGGAAAATCGTGATATGAGAGGAATTAAGGAGACACAAAATCTCAAGCTTGTGGATGCGCAAGGCGCCCCAAGATAATATTCCAAGAAGTCTCAAGCATCTAAGCTTGGGGATGCCCCGGTAGGCATCCCTCCTTTCTTCTTTAACAATTAATGGTTAGTATCGGTTGAACCTAAGTTTTTGCTTCTTCACATGATGTGTTCTATCCTTGGAGTGTCATTTTGTTTTGTTTTGCTTGCTGCTTGAATAAAATACCAAGATCTGAAATACTTAAATGAGAGAGAGTCTTCACATAGCTACATAATTATTTAACTACTCGTTGATCTTCACTTATATCTTTTTGGAGTAGTTTGTCATTTACTCGTGTGCTTCACTTATATCCTATGAGTAAATGGTTGAATGAGTTGAATATCATAAATCTGAAATTATATATGTTTCATATGCTTATCCCATGGGGAGTGATGACTTCACATATAAGAAGTAGAGGTGATAAATTTATTGAAGGTTAGCAAACATTATATTGGTCACTTCAACAATTCATGAAAGAATATTGAAGGAAGAGAGATTTCACATATAGATATACTATCATGGACATATTTTGTAATTGTGACCACTCATTGAAACATGACATGCTAAAAGGTTGATGTTGGACAAGGAAGACAATGTAATGGGTTATGTTTTCCTATATCTGAAAAGTTATATTGTCTTGGATCATCCAACATGTCGAGCTTGCCTTTCTCCCTCATGCTAGCTAAATTCTTTGCACTAAGTAGAGATACTACTTGTGCTTCCAAACATCCTTTAAACCAGTTTTGCCATGAGAGTCCACCATACCTACCTTTGGATTGAGTAAGATCCTTCAAGTAAGTTGTCATCGGTGCATGCAATAAAAATTTCTCTCTAAATATTTATATGGAAGCAATAAAAGTGACGAACTGCATAATAAAGGTCCATATACAAGTGGCAATATAAAGTGAAGTTCTTTTGCATTAAGATTTTGTGCATCCAACCATAAAAGCGCATGACAACCTCTGCTACCCTCTGCGAAGGGCCTATCTTTTACTTTTATCTTCTACCCTTATACAAGAGTCATGGTGATCAACACCTTTCCTTTTTACATTTTTTCCTTTGGCAAGCACTTTGTGTTGGGGTGATCTGGATATATATATCCACTTGGATGTAGGCGTTCATAAATTATTATTGTTGACATTACCCTTGAGGTAAAAGGTTGGGAGGCGAAACTATAAGCCCCTATCTTTCTCTGTGTTCGATTAAAACTTTGGACCCATAAATATCATGTGAGTGTTAGCAATTGTGAAAGACTAAATGATAGTTGAGTATGTGGGGTTTGCTAAATCAAAGCTCTGACATAGACCCTTCCTGAAAATAAGATGAATTGCAATTGATTGATGACTGAGAATGAAGTTTGCTAGTTTTCAAGAAAGTTTATGTCTATGCTTTAACATGTGAATAGCTTGTTACTTGATCATGAAATTTTTTAGGAGATGAACTAATGTTATGATATATATAATGATGCTAGAAAAGGTGATTGAAATTATCATTGATCAAACTTGTGCACCTGCTAGCATTCACACTTCATAAATTCTTTCTTTTATCATTTACCTACTCGAGGACTAGTAGGAATTAAGCTTGGGGCTGCTGATACGTCTCCAATTTATCTATAATTTATGAAGCATTCATGTTATTATATTATCTGTTTTAGATGGTTAAAGGGCTTTATTATACACTTTTATATTATTTTTGGGACTAACCTATTAACCGGAGGCCCAACCCATATTCTTTAGGATGCCCCTTCAAGTTAGGTTGGATGAGTAGTAATATCAAATATAAGGGGTTACCTTAGTCCGAGGACCTAGGGTTTCAAATCCTAGCTGGCTTTGTCAGTGGACATAGAGTCCTTCATGACTCTGCTATCTTTGTCTTGTACGACTAGTCCTCCATGGGTCCCCTAAATGTGTCACGGGACGACCAATGTGGCGCAGGATGGAACTGAGCCAAGGGCCTCACCTCGGCTCATCGGACCTGACGCGGTGACACACCCTAAGCCCCCAGGTCTCGTTATCTTCTCACGCCCACACATACCAACATAGACACCACACAAAATATTTTCTCCCTGTGCCTCTATCCCCCCTTGCATATACACACTCGAGGGCATCTCTCGCTGTGACATCCTATTCATAAACCAGGACAGTTCCCGATACGGCTTTAATGCAGACGAGGGAGAGGGTAACGGTTCCTGAAATGTTGAACGACCAATTATGCATCCTCCTTCAATTAGCATGCTAAATGCATGAGAGAAGTAATGGTAGGAGGGCGGGGAAAAGAGGCAGCACGATGTGGATGCAATGCAGTTTGCACACATATAAAGGCACCCGTTTAGTCCAACATCTAGCACATTGTACGCACCTAAGCACCTACACTAAGCGCAAAAGTGCTCACTCCAGACCCAAGGCAGCGATGCGCGCAAGCGGCCAGCGGCTATGGCAGATGGTCCATGACACCGGCCTGCGGCATGGCACTGAGGGTCATGTCCAGATGGTGTTGGCGACCGGCTGGTTCATGGCCATCATCGATGCCAGCTACGACTCTTAGTTGGACCAGGTGATCGTTGCCACCATCAACAAGTTCATCATCGTCAAGAAGCTCACAGACAACATTGTCGTACTCCTCCAGCCCGCGCGCCTGGGCTCCTCATTGCCTGGCACCCTAATCGTACTCCACGGCAAGAACCTCTTTCAAGAACTGGTGGCCCTGCAACTGCCCACTGACGCAATGACGAATGTCCACCTGGAGGTCATGCTCGATTTGAGGCGCCTCGCCCTGCAAGAATTCATCGACCTACACATCCACATGTACGAGGAAGTCATGTACACAGGTATCTACAAGGCCGGTGAGGACGCTATGATGTTGGCCTTCCTCAACCGGCTGGAAGCATTGGACACCTTTGCTGAGAAGCACCTTGACCTCGCCACAAAAGCCGCAGCTACTAAGCCGTCGGTTGATGGCCCGGTGCACTGAGTCGAGGAGGAGGTTGTACGTTGATGGATGTATCTTTCTTGTTGCCTCCTGTAACCACCACTATGATTGCATCATCGTGGCCTGAATTCTTATTGTGCTATTGCATTTTCTTCTAGTCAATACAGACATGTGCGATCCCTTTGCTCACATTTGGAGGCAATTATATGCATCGCTATAACTAGTACTCCATCCGCCAATTTATAAGTTGTGGTTACCTTTTCCCAAAACTTTATGACGGGCATCTTGCTAGTAATAATGCTAAAAAAAGAAGTTGGAGGGATGAAGCAACCATCATTTCACTGGTTGCTGAATTCGCTTCTCCCTCATCTTCTTCAAGTTAACCATGTGTTGCTTCTGCCGTTGTTCCACCTCATGTGGGACGCGGACCAGCTTGGTAAAGCACTGACATGTGGGACCGCATGTTAGCAAACCGCCAGGCCAACGTCCTCTAAAAATAAGAAAGCTCCCCCGCCATCCGCGCGGCAAAATCACCTCCTTTGTACTAATCTTGATACTATAATTTTTTAGATCAATATAATCGAGATTTGTATAGATAGCACATAGGAGCAAAACCAAGTGGTAAGGTTAAGGGCATCCACAATGTGTAGCCAAATGTGAAAATAGCTTTTGGCATCGATGGGAACCATTGTGGACAGTGCTGCCAAAGCAAAAAACATGGAACCGAAGCTCCCTAATTGATTGATTGAAGGAATAGAAAAATGCAACCTCTCTCCTCTTTCTCTCGTGCTTGGACACATGTATAGTATAGAGCATAGAGTCTACTCCCCTGTCCCTTCTATCACATATCACAAAGTAGTGAGGCGTCAAATCATAAAGCACAGACGAAGCAACCATCATTTCACTGTTCGCTGACTCCGCTTCTCCATCGTCTTCTTCAAGGAACCACCTTACTGCACTAAGCTGGACGGACGACGCTATTGTGTAGTACTAGTACATTTACACGTCCTTTGGTTGAACGGACTTCCTGGATGCAAATAAGGAGGTCGTATCGGCTTGCAGGCAACACTTGCGAACGACTTAATGTGGTCTCCCTCAATGGTGTTCTCTGTCGAACGCAGTTCACCAAACCACAACGTTCGAGATATCGTTGACGTCACCGCAATGGGGAAGGAAGTCATTTTGCAAAAAAAGGGGGAAGGAAGTCAAATAGTTACTACCTCCACTTTTATTGTACACAAGGCCAGTATATCAAAATTACAATTTGCAGAAGGCCACTAACACTAATCAAGGAAAAATTGATGGGGTTTGCCTCGTACTAGCAACCAAGGACATTAATATACCCTTGCATGCATGCGGAAGTGAGAAGGTTGGTTTGCATGGTGCTGTATTAATCAAGCGATGAGGAGTGAAGATGGTTAGCTCTTTGGGCGTAGGAGAAAAAAAACATTAATTGACACGTCGAACAAGGATTTGTATTGATCAATCCCGCGAAGGAAAACCCCACCTTTATTTTTTAACACAAGTAGTACTCCTATGTACGTACTTGTATCCTATTTGGGTCTAGGGCTTGCATTTCCCTACTTCACCACACATTTTTTTGCCAAGCTTGCCTAAAGTTTTCAAAATGAAAACGAGGTACACTTGCGCACGGCTGTCGCGGTCGCACTGCACCCTCGCACAGTCACTCTTGCATGCCGCAAACCCAACCAAGGGAACGCACCCTCACTGACACGTGCTACCGCATGTGATCAAGCCAATCTCATCCATCCTACCGCTGAAACATAATTTTCGTTCATACAGTATGTTTATCCAACTGCATGTTGGGGAAGATCCATAGGACCCGTGCGGTGGTCTGTTGGGGAAGAAGAAGAGGTGAGGAAGAAGGTTAGGAGACGTAGGATATTCATCCAACCGCCTGAAATGGTCGACTGACCCAAATGATTAAAGTCAGGCGACTCGCATAAATATATGTTTTTACATAGCAAAAAATCCCTAAAGACAACAACATAAAGAAAAACTATCACTTCTCGTAGAACAAGACGACCTCGTCGTCTTTGGATGTCGGCGCAAACTGGCCGTAGCTGTCGACGTTTGTCTCCGCAGCGTGGTTGTCGTCAGCCTCCAGCTACTCGTCCATCCGGAGCGTGCGGGCGCTCTGCACGGATGAAAGCACCGCCCGGTTCAAGTCCAGGACTTCCAGTTCCGCCTGCAGGAGGGCCTCGATGGCAGCGGCATCTGTGCGCTCCACGTCAAGTTGAGTCTCTGCCGCCCACTTCAAGTCCAGGACATCTGGTTCCGACTACAGGAGGACCTTGATGGCAGCGGAATCCGCGTGCTCCGCGTCAAGTTGAGCCTCTGCCGCCCAGTTCACATGAACGACATCCGGCTCCGCGTCGAGTCGAGCCTCCGCCTCCCGGTCCTCCTTTAGTATCGACAGGTTAAACCGCTGGCCCGCCTGCACCATGGGGGACCCAGACACCGGCACGAAGTCGACGTCCATCGTCTCATACGCATCGGGGGCCTTGTATGCCGCGACCTCCGCCACGAACATTGGATCGGCTTCCTCCTCCTCGGAGCTTGGCTCCAGGGAATTCGGGGATTGGCCCGCCACAAAGCGAGCTTGGGAATGGAGGTCTGTGGCGCCGACCGCCGCCGTGATTTCTGCGCAGCGCTCCGGCATCAGCATCTTGTAGTACGTGATCTTGCGGTGCACCATGGCTTTCTGGCGAACTAGGAGACGCTTAATGTGGGCTAGGGGATCAAAAGGTGGGGGAATGGGCTGGAGAGGAGGTGTGGTTTTGGGGCAGTGGCTGGCGAAGGCCGAGCAGTGAAGGTTCTAGTGTGAATAGTGGTTTCGGTGACGACCGGTCAATCGGTTTTGACTGTACATCGCTCTTGTCGCATTCGCGTTGCACTCCGACATGCTGGACCCGCCACACCGCTCACCGAATGAAACGCGCTTCGTCTTGCGTTTTCGCTCGCTTGTGGGACCACAGTTGAGAGCAAACCAACGTCCCTCCCCCTCCTCGCCCGCATTATTTATACTACTACTACTACTACTACTACTACTACTACTACTACTACTACTACTACTACTACTACTACTACTACTACCTCTGTCCTGGTTTATTGGTCTCTATTTTAATCTGTGCCAAAGTTTGACCATAAATTTAACTAACAAAATATTCATGGATGTCATAAAAAATTATATCATTAAAAATTATGTTCAAATACGAATCCAACGATATAAGTTTATTAACATGCACTAACATTCCATTAGTTAAATCATTGGTAAAAAATTAGCACAAATTACAAAGAGAACCAATAAACCAGGAAGGAGGTAGTAGAAGAGAGAGAGGCCAGCTGAGTGTTACTAATACTTCCTCCGTTTTATGCGGAGTAAATAAAAACATAGGAAGTATAGTACTAGTACTATGAGCACTGCATACTCTACTGCAGATGTTCGATTGTCAGTACTCCACTAGTACTATTAGACAGTGAGCTTAAAAAAGTTACTATTGGACTGTGATCCCACAAGCGAGCGAAATCCTAGTAGGAAGGGCATGCGTGAGAACAAGCACGTTCATGTGTTTGAAAACAAATTGGAAACCATCTCTTTTTGAACACAAATCTAGGAGTGCGTACGAATCTAACAATATTGATTGGGCGTTGTTGAATGTTGATGCTTTTTTCTGTAAGTTTGATCAAAGTAGAGATACTTTGAGTACACATAAAACTTATATGTAAACTAGAAAGGATCGGAGGGAGTATATTGTACGTTCAAAAGTGAAACGCACATTGAATCACTGGTTCAAATTTTTGAATCCGCCTTAGGTATCACACATGCACCCACTCATTTTCTCTTGGTTTCATCTCAGGGTCCGGAGATCGATTGAAAGAGGACTAGGGTGGGTACAGTACGTTGTTTTTCTTTTCAACATACAATATACTCCCTCTGATCCCCACAGACCCCCCGGGTCATTTCTATCATAGAAACTCACCAAACCTTTATCTCCTTGCACGACACGCACTTGATCTCTCAACATCACTCGATGTCGTGAAGATGTGTCGGGGTATGAACCGAATGGGATGTCAAAACTAAGATGGGAAGCGACACATAGTGGAGGCAAAGTGAAACTTTAAACGAAACGTTTGTCTGTATGCATGTCGGACAAATTACAACATTGGAAATACAAGCATGGTCTAGGCCCACATGCCAATGATACTCGGCGGAATGTTCAAATGAGGCATGCGAGAGGATGGACTTGACCGGAGGGCGGCATGATCGATGGAGAAGAGGGTTGGAGAAGAATGAGAAATAAGCAACGCCACACGATTATACTTGAACGGCTCAAATAAACAATAAGTTGTCTCATTTTCCCTTCCGTCTTGGTCACAGAGTAAGATACTCCCTCCGTATTTTATTTACTCAACATATTAGGTTTGATTGAAGTCAAACTTCATAAAATTTGACCATATTTTTAGAAAAAATATGAACATTTACAATAGCAAATCTATATGATGTGAAAGTATATTCAATAATGAATCTAATGGTATTGATTTTTTATTGTATATGTTATTATTTCTGTCTATAAACTTTGTGAAATAAGTTTGCAAAGTTTGACTTTGAGAAAAGCTAAAATGCGGAGTAAATAAAAATAGACAGAGTACGCAGGGACTATTATAGTTACTACTGCCGGAACATGGTAAGTTGGAGCCCTAAATGTGGGCACGGACCGAGCACACCTCAATTATTCCTTCAAACAATCGAACACCTACAACAACACACAATCTGGCTACTTATCAAGTGGTACACTTGATTAGTTGAAAAGGAAAAGGGTGGTACTGTACCCAAAACCGCCTCACTTGGGGCTAGGGTAACAAGTTGATATTGTACCACATTTGAACCAGGGCACATAAACCACCTGTTCTGCGCCTAATGCGCAACACGGAGCACTGACGCTCGAATTTGGCCGGGAAAACAGGGAAACGGACATGCGGGGCACACCTGTCGGGATGACATGGCACAGACTAGTCCAATGGAGGAGCTGGCCCACGACCTCCTCCCACCGGCAACTGTTCGTGTGGGTCGTGGGGTCCAGCAACGTGGCGTAGCTCCCGCACCGCCTGTGGACACGGCGACCGCGGTGAGCGACACGCTCTTCGTCACTAGACACGGTCAGCTTCAGGGTGCCGAGGGTGGCATTGTGCTGTGTGACACCAGCAGATCAACACCCGGCTCATCAAGGATGCACGTGGCGCCAAAGTGCGCATGCGCGGTGCAACGCATCCACTGAGTGTTGTAGAACAACCAACTGCATCCCCAGGACCTGAGACCATTCCGGGTCATCTTGCTTTTTCAATGACTTGTGGGGATTGCATGTGAGCAAAGGGCATCTCCAACGTTGCCGCGACCGCAACTGACTACCCTCACACACAAAAAACCCTCGTCCCTCGCATCGTCGCGCAGTGAAACCCAAGCGGCGCCAGCTGCCCGCATTCATGTCATCTGTCCGTATGCCATCATTAAGAGGCTCGGTGCCCAAGGAACCAACTCTAGCTACTTAATGACGCACCCGGACGCTTGGCCTCACCGAAATGCGCTACTTAAAGCGGCAACACCCAGCTAAACTCCACACCATAGCCTATCGTCCTGCTACCTAGTACCACATCTGCCATGACCACGAGCATGAATGCTTTGCGGGAGAGATTGTCTTCAGGGATGAAGCTCGAGGTCGCTGCCCTCGCTCAAGTCGCCGCTCGCAATGCAATAGTGGCGTAGCCGGACGCGATGCGACTTCACAAGCGGTGGCCACGCTGGCGGCCAACGACGGGAGCACCATCAGCCACGCGTCCTACTTGCCACCGTCCAATATTCGGTGGCGCATGTGGCAGGTGAAGTGACGGACCGTCCACGTCCATCATCATCGACCTCACATCCACCAGCACTGCCGAGGTCGGTGTCGGTGTCAAAACTGGTGGATCTCGGGTAGGGGGTCCCGAACTGTGCGTCTAAGGCTAATGGTAACAGGAGGTTGGGGACACGATGTTTACCCAGGTTCGGGCCCTCTCGATGGAGGTAATACCCTACTTCCTGCTTGATTGATCTTGATGATATGAGTACTACAAGAGTTGATCTACCACGAGATCGTAGAGGCTAAACCCTAGAAGCTAGCCTATGATTATGATTGTTCTTGTCCTACGGACTAAACTCTCCAGTTTATATAGACACCGGAGGGGGCTAGGGTTACACAGAGTCGGTTACAGAGAAGGAGAACTACATATCTGAATCGCCAAGCTTGCCTTCCACGCAAAGGAGAGTCCCATCCGGACATGGGATGAAGTCTTCAATCTTGTATCTTCATAGTCCAACAGTCCGGCCAAAGCATATAGTCCGGCTGTCCGAGGACCCCTTAATCCAGGACTCCCTTAGTAGCGCCTAAACCAGGCTTCAATGACGATGAGTCCGGCACGCAGATTGTCTTCGGCATTGCAAGGCGGGTTCTTCTTCGAATCTAGAGTACCTGTTATAGCGAGTAGTGTCCAGCTTCCCATTAATGTTGTACTCCTTGGCTTCTGTGCTTCAATAATGGTTATCTCCACGTGTCGAGTGAATACGAGAAGTCGGGGCATTTTTACATTTGCCACCCTGACCATGTAAGAAAACCGTCTATTTGAAGAGATGGAGATCCTCAGATCCAAATCACAACATCTTCCCCCCAGCAAGCATTCATCAAAGTGCGCCCGAAAGAAACCATACCATCATGGCTGGTCGTGGCAGCTCCTCCTCTCGCACCCTTAGAACTAAGCCAGGCGATTGGGAAAAGTGTTCTGTCCCCCATAGCCGTTTAGTAGAGTTGCAGACCAAGGGGTTTCTCCCGCCTGCATACATGGTCCCCGTCCGAGCTAGACTAGCCACCTATAATGGCAGGGAGAAAGCAGAGAGCTTTCCCAACCTATCCAAGGGAGAGCAGGTATGCCTTGTCCCTTATTTGCTGAGGGGACTCGGGTTTCCAATCCACCCGTTCCTTCACAGGCTCCTGGAGTTCTATGGCCTCCAGCTGCATAATTTCACCCCGGCCTCCGTACTGCACATCGCAGGTTATGTTGCCCTTTGCGAGCTATTTCTGGGCTGCGAGGCTCATTTTGAGCTATGGAAGAGGCTATTCTTCCTTGTCCCCCGTAATCAGGAGCGATCAATATATCAAGTGGGCGGAGCCGAAATATGGCGCGTCACCGAGACCGGATACTTGTCCAGCACTCCAAAGAAGGCATCCGAAGACTGGCCCTCGGAGTGGTTTTATGTAGAGGACATTCCCCTTTCGGACCCAATTCGGATGGGCCTTCCCGAGTTCACTAATGCTCCGCTGAAGAAATGCCAAAGCTGGCACCCCCGAAGCCCTTAGGAGGAAGATAATAGAGAGGTCCTTTACCTGATGGGCAGGATAAAAACGCTGGCCAGATCAGGATTGACAATAATCGAAGTTATGTCAATATGCATAATGCGGGGGCGCAGCCACTTCATATTGGGGGAAACCCATGTGGCACTTCAATGGAGAAGACGATGCTACCCGCTGTGGTCATAAAGGTCTGGACTCCGTCGCCGCTCTGGCGAGGATATTGTCCGATTTGTACAAAGGAGAAGAAGAGGAGTACCTCTGTATTAAGCCACGGGATGGATTTTCCATGTACAACCCCCCCAAGCTGGGTAAGCTATCATCCTCTACTCAACTCCATTCATTCCCGCACTCTTTATCATAAATACCCACCCCGCCAATTCCTAGCAGGAACTACAAAAGGCAGTGAGGGAGTGAGGGAGTCCCGGACTAGGGGGTGTCCGGATAGTCGAACTATCATGGTCGGCCGGACTCCAAGATTATGAAGATACAAGATTGAAGACTTCGTCCCGTGTCCGGATGGGACTTTCCTTGGCGTGGAAGGCAAGCTTGGCGATACGGATATGTAGATCTCCTACCATTGTAACCGACTTTGTGTAACCCTGTCCCTCTCCGGTGTCTATATAAACCGGATGGCTTTAGTCCATAGGACGAACAACAATCATACCATAGGCTAGCTTCTAGGGTTTAGCCTCCTTGATCTCGTGGTAGATCTACTCTTGTAACACACATCATCAATATTAATCAAGCAGGACGCAGGGTTTTACCTCCATCAAGAGGGCCCGAACCTGGGTAAAACATCGTGTCCCTTGTCTCCGGTTACCATCCGCCTAGACGCACAGTTCGGGACCCCCTACCCGAGATCCGCTGGTTTTGACACCGACATTGGTGCTTTCATTGAGAGTTCCTCTGTGCCGTCACCATCAGGAAGGATGCCTTTTCCTGTCTTTAAAGACGGCACCGTCGTCAAGGGAGCTTTGGCCGCCGGCCAGACTATCCGGCTAGGCGGTTTTCTTATGACCGCCTGTTCGGCCACCGCTCCGACAATGACCTCTCAGGTCATTAAAAGTGATCTTCACGTCGGCTTGGAATTCGCCGAGCAGCTAGATCCGATTGAGCTCTCCTCCATAAACGAGCTCTTGGATCGCATCGCCGCCCTGGGAGTCGCTACCGACTACGATCAGATTGGGCTTAAAACCGATCTGAGACAAATTAACTCTCCCCAGGTTACCCACCATGTTGTTGTGGTAGAGGAACAATGCGGCGACACTTCTTCTATGTTAAAAACCAACTATGTCCAGATTCCCGATCCCTCCATGCCGGATTCCCGCGGAGGGACGGACGCTAATCAAATACTGAACCTAAATTCAGGCATTGGACCAGATTTGTGGGAAAGCGTCCAGCAAACCAAGCTTCCGAATCCGGAAGCTTCTTGGCCTTTGAGCCTCTGATCGGGCGGGGTTCCGAAATTAATTCCACCCGCCCACCCAAACATAAGCGATCTATCTGAAATACGGCAAGAGCCCGATGAAACAGTACATCATTACTGGGCCAGATTCCTCCTGGTTATGAACAGGATAAAGGACTGCCGTGAAGAAAGCGCGATTTCAATCTTCTGCAACAATTGCACGGACAAGGGAATCATAAACGCCATCAGTCGTCGCCGAAGTTACACGCTTCGCCGACCTAGCGACCATTGTACAAAAATACTGCGCGATGGAGAGTGCCTGGAAAACCAAAACTATGTTTTGGGACAATCCGGACCTGAATACAACCCTAGTCCGAAATAAAAGGGTGCGTCATACTCAAGCACCTGGGTTAAAAACCAAAAAGCAAAAACTCCCTAAAGTGTACGGAACCGTACTGGAGGGATGGCTCAACGGACCCTGCAAAATCCATAGTACGGAGGGCGCCACTCCAACACATAGCCTTCGAGCATGTTGGATATTACGGCAGGTGGCCAAAAGTGGCGAAGGCTTTTTAGCCCCGGGCAACCAGCCTAGCAACACCAGTACGGTATTAACAGTCTTTGAGACTTTCGCATCAAATAACATGCGGAAACGAACAATCCGCAGCCTCGCCGAAGTCTACCAAGTAGCAACAACAAATCCATGGAGTAACACGGCTATCACCTTCAATGCCAGCGACGAACCTAAATTCCGAACAGCTAGAGCACCAGCCGCATTGGTCCTCAGTCCGATAGTGGACGACTTTCGTCTTACCAAGGTACTCATGGATGGCGGCAGCGGCTTAAACCTTATCTACAAAGAAAACCTTCAAAAAATGGAAATTGACTGGAGCCGCATCGAGCGGAGCAGCACAACCTTCAGGGGAATAATCCCTAGTCGAGAAGTACGCCGCATAGGAAAAATCACACTAGATGTAGTGTTCGGCTCGCCGGACAATTACAGGTCCGAAGAGGTCACGTTCCAAGTGGCCCCATTCAGCAGCGGATATCACGCCTTGTTAGGGCAAGAGGCATTCACAATCTTCCAAGCTATACCCCATTACGGGTACATGAAGCTCAAAATGCCCGGACCCAATGGAATAATCACTCTCGCCAGTGATCCAGATACATCACTCTGCGCTGAAAATAAGACAGCCGCACTGGCCCTAGAGGCATTATCCGAAGCCCTAGCGGCAGAGGAACTAACTGCGCTGTGCTCCACGGTGGATAGGGACGATGTGATACTCGATAAGAGGTCCAAGTCCACCTCTTTTAAACCAGCAGACAAAATAGTCAAATTTCAGGTCCATCCAACGGACCCCACAAAGACGGCATCCATTGGGGCACAATTAAATCCTGATGTAGAAGCCGCACTACGAGAATTCCTTCGGGAAAATTGGGACATTTTTGCCTGGCACCCTTCAGTCATGCCAGGAATCCCACGCAGGCTGGCAGAGCACATCCTAAATATCCTAAAAGGATTCAAGCCAGTCAAACAAGCTCTTCGGTGATTTTTCGAACCCAAAAGAAAGGCAATGGGAGAGGAGCTAGCCAAACTCTTAGAAGCCGGATTCATCAGAGATATAAAACATCCGGACTGGCTAGCCAACCTAGTAATGGTACCAAAAAAGGACAAATCCTGGCGCCTTTGCGTCGATTTCA
Source organism: Triticum dicoccoides (assembly GCF_002162155.2). NCBI lineage: Eukaryota > Viridiplantae > Streptophyta > Magnoliopsida > Poales > Poaceae > Triticum > Triticum dicoccoides. The sequence continues at coordinate 521,349,201 of NC_041391.1, forward strand.
AAGACCTTAACAAGGCCTGTCCAAAGGACCCTTTCCCTCTCCCTCGCATCGACCAAATCATCGATGCTACCGCAGGGCACGATTCATTGTGCTTCCTCGACGCATACTCTGGATACCATCAAATCAAGATGGCGGAAAAAGACCAGGCCGCAACGGCATTCATTACTCCATATGGGCCATTCTGCTTCAACACAATGCCCTTCGGACTCAAAAACGCCGGCGCAACATATCAACGCATGATTCAGACATGTCTGGCTACCCAGATAGGCAAAACAGTAGAGGCATACTTAGACGATGTGGTCGTCAAGACCAAACACGTCGAAACTCTAGTAGACGACTTGAGGGTGACATTTGACAACCTCCGAGCATATGACATTAAGCTCAACCCAGAAAAATGTGTCTTCGGAGTACCAGCCAGAAAGCTTTTGGGCTTCATTGTATCCGGTAGAGGAATTGAAGCAAACCCAGCCAAGATCCGAGCTCTGTCACAATTGGATATCCCAAAAGACCTCAAGCAAATACAAAAACTAACTGGGTGCGTAGCAGCTCTAAGCCGCTTCATCTCCCGTTTGGGAGAAAAGGCTCTGCCCCTCTATCGCCTCCTTCGGCGCACCGAACACTTCGAATGGACGGATGCTGCCACGACCGGACTCGAAGAAATCAAGGCCATACTGGCAACAAATCCGATCCTAGCCGCGCCCAACCTGGGCGAACCTATGTTATTATATATTGCAGCAACGCATCAAGTTGTCAGCGCGGTACTCGTCGTCGAACGAGAAACAGAAGGGCACAGATTCCCTCTTCAAAAACTAGTGTACTATGTATCCACTGTCTTAACTCCATGCAAGTCCCGGTACCCACATTATCGAAAGATAGTGTATGCGGTGTTCATGGCATCCCGGAAGCTGTGACACTACTTTCAAGAGTGTTCCATAACGGTGGCCTCCGAAGTACCTCTTAACGATATTATAAACAATTGCGATGCAACGGGCAGGATTGCAAAATGGGCCATTGAGCTCTTACCATTTGACATAACCTACAAACCACGGCGAGCTATAAAATCGCAAGTTCTGGCTGACTTCGTTGCCGAATGGACCGAAGCCGAACTCCCTAAAGAGTACGGCGCGTACTCCAATTGGATCATGCATTTCGACGGATCCAAAATGTTGGCTGGCTTGGGGGCTGGCGTCGTCTTGACGTCCCCAACTGGAGACACAATCCAATAGTACTTCAAATAATGTACATGGACTCCAACAACGCAGCCGAATACGAGGCCCTTCTACACGGCCTCCGGATGGCAATCTCCATGGGCATTCAACGCCTAGAGGTGCGCGGGGATTCAAACCTTGCAATATCCCAAGTAAATGGAGACTTTGACGCCAAAGATCCGAAAATGGCAGCTTACCGCAACACCGTCCTAAAAATGTCAGCTCGGTTCGAAGGACTCGAATCCACCATGTAGCCCGGGATAATAACCAGGCAGCAGACGTGTTGGCACGCATCGGGGCAAAACGAGACGCCGTCCCTCCAAACATCTTCCTGGAACGGCTCTTTAAGCCATCCGTATTATGGGAAGAGGAGTCCGGAAATAACAATCCGGAGCCAGCTGCATCACCTAACTCAGACAATTCTGACACAATCGGCGGCTCAGCCAATGAAATAACACCTTCAGCCCACGAAATAATGGCAGCAATTGCCCCGTGGATGGGACCATTCCTAGCCTACCTAATTAGGCAGGAACTTCCTGAAGACCAAAATGAGGCACGCTGCATAGTTCGGCGATCTAAAGCCTACAAGGTCCATGAGGGAGAACTTTATAAGAAAAGCACAACCGGAGTCCTTCAAAGGTGTATCTCCGAAGAGGAAGGGCGAAATCTCCTGGCTGAAATTCACGCCGGACTCGGCGGGCACCATGCCGCAGCCCGGGCCCTTGTAGGCAAGGCCTTCCGTACAGGATTTTATTGGCCAACAGCCCGGGCAGATGCTCAGGACTTAGTCCAACGATGCGTCTGTTGCTAGCTCTTTGCTAATCAGAGCCACATGCCACCCACCGCCCTCAAAACTATACCCATCACCTGGCCGTTTGCGGTCTGGGGGCTTGACATGGTTGGACCCCTTAAAGGGGGAACCCACAAGCGCAAATACTTATTGGTCATGGTGGACAAATTCACCAAATGGATTGAAGCCAAGCCGGTTAAAACGGCAGAATCCGGACCTGTGATAGACTTCATATCCGGGGTAGTACACCGTTTTGGCGTCCGCCACAGCATCATCACTGATAACGGCACGAATTTCACGACTGACAAGGTTAAACTCTGGTGCAAAAACATGGGCATCAAGCTCGACTACGCTTCAGTCTATCACCCCCAAACTAACGGTCAAGTCGAGCGAGCAAATGGTCTAATCATGAGCGGCATCAAACCCAGACTAGTGCGGTCCCTCAAGGAATCTAACACGCACTGGGTAGAGGAGCTCGACTCCGTACTCTAGGGGTTGCGGACCACGCCAAACCGAACTACCGGATTCACACCATTTTTTATGGTGTACGGCGTAGAGGCAGTTCTGCCCTGCGATATAATTCACGACTCACCTCGTGTGCGCATGTACGAAGAAAGAGAAGCCGAGCTGGATCGGTGGGACAGTTTGGACGCCTTAGAGGAGGAGCGGGACGTGGCAAAAGCTCGTTCCACATTTTATCAACAGCAGGCTCGAAGATATCAAAGCAGAGAAGTACGGGCCAAAGCTTACAATGTTGGCGAACTTGTTCTACGCCTGCCGGACAAGAAAAAGGACAAACTTAAGCCGAAGTGGGAAGGTCCCTTCATCATCGACCATGTCCTGACCGGCGGAGCATACCGTCTACGTAACGCATCTGACAACCGACTTGAGCCGAACCCATGGAACGCAGCCCGTCTCCGAAGATTCTACGCCTAACGCCGCACTCAGAGTTCGTCTCACTCCTCCGTCCACCTTTTTACATTTTCACTGTCTCTTGTCCCCCTCCTTCTTCCCACCTTTTTTCAATACCTTAGATAGGCTGATTTGTGCATTGTTCGCACACACTTGATGTGCTCCTAGCACTCATTATACCTGGGGGCTTCTTTAACAGAAGCTTATTTATACGGGCTTCATGCCCAGCACATGTGTCATACTTCCGCATGTACCTTTTATTCACCATTATATGCATCGATATGACTTAAGTTTTGGCCAAGCTAGGTTGCCTGGCTCATGTGCTTACCCCTACGTTCCCGATTGTTTGGCTAGGAGGTAAAGGGAGCACCTCTGCGATTGTTACTGCCGGGTCAGCCGGATGTGTACCTCAGACTGGGTGAAACCGAAAGCTAGCATTCTTAAGAGAATATTCGGTCGATGACTTGAAAGATGATTTATTACTTACTTATTTATTTGCCCCTAGATGCTTTTTCTGCTATTTTCGCAGTTCAGACATGCACTTTAGGGCATGCCTCCCAGGGAAAGGAACCCTTAACGGAACTACTCTCCCTGGAAGATGTTTCTTACTAACCATGTAATATAACATAGCTAGTTGGGCACTTGTCTGATAAAGCAATTATGACCCCGACGCCTTGTCTCCATGCATGCCCCGGTTCTTCTATAACCGTAAGGGTATTCGGACACACTCCGGACTGTTGGGTCTCGAGGTTGAAGCGAAAAGGTCCGCAAAGACAAACGATCTACAATTCGGCTAGAAGGCATTTTACATGTCATTTTAAATTACATCGTCCAACTGACTGATTGTACTCCTCTTCAATCCCATCTAACAGGCTGTCTAATTTACAGTCCCGTTGGGAATATTTCGCGGCCAGCTCTACTTGGCCGTACATCAAGCTCACAGGGATCTCCTTCCCATCAGGCCCCGCAGGTCCGACCTCGGCCATGTGCTTTGGGTCAGCCTTCGGGTACCGCGTCTTCACCATGGCTCAGGCCTCCCTAGCGCCTTGACGGCAGGCCGATATCTTCCACAGACAGAGGCGTCGCCGTACTCCCTGAAGCTTCTCAGCAAGCCCTCCAAGGCCCTCGGGTAGGGAGACAGAAGGCCATAAGGCATGAACGATGCCACTCATCGCCTGCCGAACACGTTCGAGCAGTTGCACCAGCTCGGGAAGTTGGTCACCCGTTGAACCGGGCATTTCCTCCGCAGGGCGACCTATGAGCACACCTAAAGACACATTTCTGTCAATCGACTTCCTCGCCGAATTCTTCTTTTCAAAGGAATTTGCTCAAGCACTTACTATAAATGCCGCGACGAAGCCGCTGATTCTCCTTCACGGAGCCAGACAGCTGGCCTGAACACCTTTCAGCTCTTCTCCTAGCTGGGTGTGGGCATCTTGGAGCTTGTTTCTCTCCTGCTGCACCTTCATAAGCACCCTCTCGCCGGCCTTTAGCTGACGCAGTAGCTGTTGCTTGTCCGGATCTAGTCCGGCGCCCTCTGCAATATTATTGTCAGATTTACGCACACGCCACACGTTGTTAACTACTTATCTTTTCGAAGTACATATTACCAGCGGGGGTCTCTGTGGATCCCCCTGTGGTGGCTAGTGCAGCCTCAAGTTGGGCCTTGCACTCTTGGAGCTCCTGGGACAGGTGGGTATTCTTCTCCGTAAGATCCTGCATAATAAATGATCCTTAAATCGGTTGTTTTAACTATTTTAAGTCTCGGAGGCTACTAGCATATATAACTATTAAAATTACTTACCCGTATGTCCTTCACATACTGCTCCGTGGCTCTGGTTAAACCATCTTGAGCAGCACAGAGGTGCACGTTTCCCGCATCAAAGGCATTCAACGCCTCCGAGGAGAAACACGCGTCACGAAGAACTGTCCGGCGACGCTTGTGATTCATGGCGCTCTCCACCTCAGACCGGGTGGCGGATAGCTTGTCGGCATCCTCCGTCGGAGGAGCATCCGGCTCTTGCCTTGTGTTCGCCTCCACTTCCGGACCACGTGATGGAGCATGGCTGGCGGAGGCTTGATTGGCAACCTCTCCGGACACTGTCCGGCAAGCGCTCTTTCTCCTGGAAAAAGTTATGAGCATTAATATACCTGCTAGGGATCCTTCCCTTAAAAACAATGGTGCACCGTACCGTTGCGGCGATGTTTCGATTCGCGTCGCACTCCTCTTCCGCCTGCTGGGACGAACTGACCCTTGCTGGTCAGCCGCCGCAGGTTCGGCTTCCCGCCTTAAAGGCACCTCCTGCGATGCACCATCAGTATAGGATGGTCAGAGTTGAGCACGGATCAAATGGTGGTGTCAAGATCTCGGTCGTAGTCATCTGGGAGGCCGGAAACAAACCGGGGTAGTCGGCCGTAATGGCGACTAGGGCATTGTCCATGCTAAGTTGGTGGAACAACCCGTCAATCAGCTCCACCTTTATGTCCGGATCCTCTGCGGAGGTCGGATCAAGGGATCGTTCCGGATCCTCGGGCTATGGAGTTAGGCTTCGTATGCCCTCCACGTCCTGGCGCAGCTCCTGTGTCAAAATCACAAAGTAAGATACTTGACTTTGGAAGTATGGATCGGGTAGATAAACGTCCGCTTACCCAGCTCCGAGGGTTATTCATGGAGAATCCGTTCAATGGATTCATGCGGAGAAAGTCCTCCTCCTCCCCCTTGTACAAGCCGGATAGGATCTTTGCCAGATTGGCTGCCGAGCCCGGCCCTCTGCGGCCATGACGGATGGCATCGTCTTCCCCGTTGAAATCTCACATAGGGTGGCCCCAATATTGGAGTGGCTGCACCCCTCGCATAATGCACGTGGCCATGATTCCAATCATTGTCAATCCGGAGTGGGCCAGTAACCTAATCCGGCCCATCAGATAATGGACGCTCCCATCATCCTCCCGTTGAGGGCTCCACGGGCGCCAACTCAGGCGTTTCTTCAAGGGAGCATTGCTGAACTCCGGGAGGCCGATCCGAACTGGATCCGGCAGAGGGGCGTCCTCCATGTAGAACCATTCCGAAGGCCAGTCTTCGGACGCCTTCTTCGGGGTGCCGGATAGATATCCGGTCTCGGCGATGCGCCATATTTCGGCTCCGCCCACTTGATATATCGACCCCTCATAAGAATGGGGTACGAGGCAAAACAATCTCTTCCACAGCGCAAAATGGGGCTCGATGCCCAAGAACAGCTCACAAAGAGCTACAAACCCGCGATGTGCAAAATGGAGGCAGGTGTGAGGTGGTGAAGCTGGAGTCCGTAGAACTCCAGGAGCCCCCGGAGAAACGGATGTATGGGAAATCCGAGTCCCCTTATTAGATAAGGGATGAAGCATACCCGCTCTCCTTTGGAAGGGTTGGGGACGCTCTCCGCCTGCTTTCCACCCTTGAAGGTGGCCAGTCCGGCTCGAACCGGAACCATGAAAGCTGGGGGAAGATATCCCTCGGTTTGGAGCGCCACTAGCTCGCTGTGTGGAACTGAGCATCTCCCCCAATCTCCTGGCTTAGGGCTGGGAGCGCGAGAGGAGGAGCCGCATCGACTATCCATGATGGAATGGATTTTTGTTAGAGGCGCTTCGATGAGAACTTGCGGATGGAGGATGGTGTGAGCTGGATCTAGATCCTCGCCTCTCTTATAGGCGGCTCGTTCGCACGGCTAGGGGGTAAAATGTAAAAATACCCTAGCTTTTCGCATTCATACGACACATGGAAGAAGGCCATTATTGGGCGTAGAAGCCAAGGAGCGCAACATTTATAAGGAAGCCGGACACTATTCGACAGGAACATGAAGTTTGAAGGAGAACCCGCCTTGCAACGCTGAAGACAATATAGGCGCCGGACTTGTCGTCGCTGAAGCCCGGTTCGGGGGCTACCGAGGGAGTCCCGGACTAGGGGGTGTCCGGATAGCCGAACTATCATGGTCGGCCGGACTCCAAGATTATGAAGATACAAGATTGAAGACTTCGTCCCGTGTCCGGATGGGACTTTCCTTGGCGTGGAAGGCAAGCTTGGAAATATGGATATGTAGGTCTCCTACCATTGTAACCGACTTTGTGTAACCCTAGCCCTCTCCGGTGTCTATATAAACCGGATGGCTTTAGTCCATAGGACGAACAACAATCATACCATAGGCTAGCTTCTAGGGTTTAGCCTCCTTGATCTCGTGGTAGATCTACTCTTGTAACACACATCATCAATATTAATCAAGCAGGACGTAGGGTTTTACCTCCATCAACAGGGCCCGAACCTGGGTAAAACATCGTGTCCCTTGTCTCCTGTTACCATCTGCCTAGACGCACAGTTCGGGACCCCCTACCCAAGATCCGCTGGTTTTGACACCGACAGGGAGATTCACAGCCCCTCTCCACATCCAGAGGACCCTGACCGGGCCCTCGACCCTGGACTTGAAGAAGATCCGGACATATCTGTGGAGCTTGTCGACGGGACATTTTACCAGGCAAGCCGTGACGGCACCTTGGTGGCCATCTTCACCGACTATCCTGGACTACTCCCTGTGTCGAATGTAAGTAAAACTGAAGTCCTAACTTCCGAGAAGGATTCCTTCTTTATGCCTTACCTTATGCACACATATTGTACTTTATAGAAACAGCTACCGGGACGCTGCGCCGAGCCCACGGGGGCTCATCAGCAAAGGGCACCCAGGCCAGGCAGGCTTAAGAGGAAGGCGGTTAGGATTGAGACACCGTCGCAGAGGTATAATTTAAAAATTTCTCCATGATTATTGTCTCTGAAATGTAATAGCGTCCATTGTGCCTTGGCAGAAAGAGTAGTCGCCAGACTATGTCCGGAGACCCTGCCAGCCACGCCTTCGCTAGCCGAATACCAGAACCGGCCTCAAGGGCGGAGGCTAACATGGGAACAATGCCGAATCATCCCCCTAGAGGAGATGCAGATAGAATCTCCGCTACGAATTCCAAAGTGGAGAGCGCCATGAATCACCGGCGCCGACAGGCCGTACTCCGGGATGCTATTTTCTCCGAAGAGACGTTTAATGCCTTCAACTCAGGAGACGCATACATCCGAGCTGCTCAAGATGGACTCGCCAGAGCCACAGACCAGTATGTAAAGGACATACGAGTAAGAAAATTTGATAAGTATGTATATCAGTAGCCCCTGAGACTTGAAATAGTTGGCACAACTGATTTAAGGATCATTGTATGCACAGGTTCTTGCAGAGAAGAATACCCATTTATCTCAAGAGCTAGAGGAATGCAAAGTCTAGCTAAGGGCTGCCGTTGCCAAAATAGAGAAATCCAAGAAGGCCTCATCTGGTAATACTTGTCTTGGTTAAAGAGAATGTCAGTACGTACACCAGTTAATATTCGGCATGCTTTACAAGTCTAACAATAGATTCTGCAGACAATCCTGGAGAGAATCCGGAGATCGTACGAGAGGATGAGCCAGAAGCTCGAAGACAGCTAAAGGCTAGCGAGCGTGTGCTGACACAGGTTAGGCGGGATAAAAACGATCTCCAAGATGCCAATATCCGGCTGGGTGTGGAATTAGCAGATGTTCGGGCGCAGCTTGCTGACTCCATGAAGGAGAATAGGAGGCTTCGATGCGGCATTTATGGTAAGTGCTTAAACGAACCGTTGGACAGTTCGGCGAAGAAACGAGTTAATAGAGTTATGTATATAGGTATGCCGACAGACCGTCCTGAAGAGGAAATGTCCGGATCCGCAGTCGATCTTCTGCAAGAGATTTCACAACTGCACGAACGAGTTAGACAGGTGATGTAGGGTATTTCCCAGGCCTTGTGGCCATCCGCTTCCCTGCCAGGAGGCATGGGGGAGCTTGTGGAGATGCTCAAGGGAGCACGGCGGCACTTCCGATTATGGAAGATATTGGCCTGCCGACAAGGTGCAATGGAAGCCTGGGCCATGGTGAAGACGCGATACGCCAAGGCTGACCCAAACCATATGGCCGAGGTCGGACCTGTAGGGATAGATGGGAAAGAGATCCCCGTAAGTCTGGTATATGACCAAGTAGGATTAGCCGCAAAGTATTCCCAACAGGATTGTAGGCTAGACAGCCTGTTGGATGGTATAGAAGAATAATTTAGCCAGTCCAAGTGACTATGTACTTGAGTGGACGTATGTAGTCCCTACTCGGATTGTCAATCATTTGTCTTGGCGGACCTTTTCGCTTCAGCCTCCGGACCCGACAGTCCGAAGTGTATCCGTATACCCGCTCAGTTATGTAAAACCGGGGTACACGTGGAAACTAGGCATAGGGGTCATAAGTGCTTGAACATACAAGTACCCAACTAGTTATGTTATATTACATGGATATTAAGAAACATCTTCCAGAGAGAATAGTTCCGTTAAGGGTTCCTTTCCCTGGGTACACATGCATTAATGTGCATGTCCAAACTGCAAACAGAAACGCGAGATACAAGACATCTGGGGATTTATATTGTAATAGATACAAAACGTCTTTTCTTCACCGACCGAATATTCCCTTAAGAACGCTAGCTTTCGGCTTCACCCAGTCTGTGGTACACATCCGACTGACACGGCAGTAACAATCGCAGAGGTGCTCCCCTTATGCCCTAGCCGAATTAACGGGAACGTAGGGCATAAACACAAGAGCCAGGCAACCCAGCTTGGCCAAAACTTAAGTCATATCGATGCATATAATGGTGAAAAAAGGGGCACATATGGAGAAGTTACACATATTCACTGGGGATGAAGCCCGAAAAATAGTTATATTAAGCTTCTGTATGAGAAGCCCCAGGTATAAGTGGCACGCATCGCGCGTCGAAATTGTGTAAACGTGTCACACTTTAAGCCTTCTAGAGCTATATAAAAAAGAAAGAAGAAAAGGGAGACAAGATATAATATAAAAGGGGCGGAGGTAAGGAGACAAACACAGAGTCTGGCACTTAGGCATAGAATCTTCGGAGTCTAGCCGCATTCCACGGGTTCGGCTCTAATCGATTATCCGATGCATCACGCAAGAGGTATGCTCCTCCGGTGAGAACTTTATCAATGATGAAGGGACCCTCTTGAGCTTGTCCTTTTTGTTCTCCGGTAAGCATAGAACGAGTTCGCCAATATTGTAAGTTTTGGCCCGCACTTCTCTGCTTTGATACCTTCGGGCCTGCTGCTGATAGAATGCGGAACAGGCTTTTGCTACATCATGCTCCTCCTCCAGGGCATCTAGATTGTCCTGCCGATCGAGCTCGGCTTCTCTCTCTTCATACATGCGCACCCGAGGTGAGTCATGAATAATATCGCAGGGCAATACCGCCTCTGCGCCGTACACCATAAAGAATGGTGTGTATCCGGTAGTGCGATTCGGCGTGGTCCGCAGCCCCCATAGTATGGAGTCGAGATCCTCGACCCAATGCGTATCTGATTCCTTCAAGGATCGCACTAGTATGGGTTTGATGCCGCTCATGATAAGACCATTTGCACGTTCGACTTGACCGTTTGTTTGGAGGTGATAGATAGAGGTGTAATCGAGCTTAATGCCCATATTGCCGCACCAAGTTTTCACCTCATCGGCTGTGAAGTTTGAGCCATTGCCAGTGATGATGCTATGGGGGACACCATAACGGTGCACAACCCCTGATATGAAGTCTATCACTGGTCCGGATTCGGCCGATTTAACTGGTTTGGCTTCTATCCATTTGGTGAACTTGTCCACCATGACCAATAAGTATTTTTTCTTATGGCTTCCCCCTTTAAGGGGTCCGACCATATCAAGCCCCCAGACCGCGAAGGGCCAAGTTATGGGGATTGTTTGGAGAGCAGTAGGGGGCATATGGCTCTAATTGGCAAAAAGCTGGCAATCGACGCAATGTTGACGAGATCCTGTGCGTCTGCTCGGGCTGTTGGCCAGTAAAAACCTGTACGGAAGGCCTTGCTTACAAGAGCCTGAGCTGCGGCATGATAGCCGCTGAGTCCGGCGTGGATTCGACCAAGAGCTGCCGCCCTTCCTCCTCGGAGATGCATCTTTGGAGCACTACGGTGGCGCTTTTCTTATAAAGCTCTCCCTCGTGGACTTTGTAGGCTTTAGGGAGCCGCACAATGCAACATGCTTCGTTTTGGTCCTCGGGGAGTTCTTGCCTATTTTGGCAGGCTAAGAAGGGTTCAGTCCACGGGGCGATGACAGCCATGATTACGTGGGGCTGAAGGTGTTATTTCGGTGGCGGAGCCTCCGATTATGTCAGTGTGCTCGGTATCTGCGGTTGTGGTCGGATCCGGACTAGTATTGCCGGTTTCCCCTTGCCACACCACGGATGGCTTGAACAGCCTTTCCAAGAAGATATTAGGTGGAACGGGGTCGCGCTTGGCGCTGATGCGGGCGAGGATATCTGCCGGTTGATTGTTTTCTTGGACCACATGATGGAATTCGAGCCCCTCGAACCGAGCTGACATCTTGAGGACGGCATTATGGTAGGCCGCCATTTTCGGATCCTTGGCATCAAAGTCTCCATTTATCTGAGATATTGCGAGGTTCGAATCCCCGCGCACTTCTATGCGTTGGATGCCCGTGGAGACTGCCATCCGAAGACCATGCAACAGAGCCCGTATTCGGCTGCATTGTTGTAGTCTGTGTATAATATTTGGAGTACATACTGAACCGTGTCTCTGGTGGGGGATGTCAGGACAACACCCTCTCCCAATCCGGTCAGCATTTTGGAGCCGTCGAAGTGCATGATCCAATTGGAATATGCACCGTACTCTTTAGGGAGTTCGGCCTCTGTCCATTCTGCGACGAAGTCAGCCAGTACTTGGGACTTAATGGCTCGTCGTGGTTTGTATGTTATGTCGAATGGAAGGAGCTCAATATCCCATTTAGCAATCCGGCCCGTGGCGCCTTTATTATGTCATTGAGTGGTACATCGGAGGCCACTGTTATCGAACACTCTTGAAACTAGTGTCGTAGTTTCCGGGATGCCATGAAGACTGCGTATGCTATGTTTTGATAGTGTGGGTACCGGGACTTGCATGGAGTGAGGACAGTGGACACGTAGTATACCGGCTTTTGAAGAGGGAACTTATGTCCATCCGTTTATCGTTCGACGACGAGCACTGCGCTTACAACCTGGTGTGTTGCAGCTATGTATAACAGCATGTGAAAGTGCGTTATGTCGACTAGAGGGGGGGTGAATAGGCGATTTTTATGAATTCTTCACTGAGGAATTTGCCGATGAGGAAATTCCTTAGTGAAGAACTATTAGCAGCGGAATAAGTACTCAGAAGTAAGCATAACAGAATACAAGCATGGTCATCATGATGAAATGAAGACTAGCACAGAGTACAGAAAGCGTAATCACAGGATAACACAAGATGAAGACAAACAGACTGAAGAAATTGAACTGAGGAAATTGAGAAAGTCATCAGTCAAAGTCTTCAAACACAGATATGAACAAACACTCAACACAGTAATGAGGAAATGAAAAGGTTGAGGAAATAGAACTAGTTAGGTTGGTGAAGACAATGATTTGGTAGAGCAGTTCCAACTGCTGTCTCAGTTGTACGTCTGGTTGGAGCGGCTGAGTATTTAAACTCGAGGACACACAGTCCCGGACACCCAGTCGCTGAGCACGGAGCTCAGGACACCCAGTCCTCACCGTATTCTCCTTGAACTAAGGCCACACAGACCTCGTCCAATCACTCGTGGTATGTCTTCAAGCGACTTCCAAACCTTCACAGACTTGGTCACTCGGTGATCCACAATTCCTCTTGGATGCTCTAGACCTTGACGCCTAACCGTCTGGAAGAAGCACAGTCTTCAAAGGTAACAAGCGTCGGATCCACGCAGGATCAATTTCTTCAGTGATGCTCAATCACTTTGGGTTTGTAGGTGTTTGGGTTTGGGGTTTTTCCTCACTCGATGATTTTCGCTCAAAGTCCTCGGAGGATGGGTTGCCAACCAGCTAGTGGTTGTAGGGGCCGACTATTTATAGCCTAGGGAGCAGTCCGACATGATAAGACATAAATGCCCTTCAATGATATGACCGTTAGGTGGATAAGATATTTTGGGACAGCTGGCGCGTAGCACAGCAACGGTCGGAAATTTGACTCTCAAATTCCTCAAGGCTATCATGTTCCTCACCGTGTAGGTAATTCGCACTGACGAATTCCTAACTCCTTATTCAGAACAAATTCATCAGCGACCAGAAGAACTTCGTCTCTGTCACTGAAGAAAGTGACTGAACTGTATGAGATTTCCAAAGGCTTCACTCGAAGGGATTGGTAGGTGTAGGATCTTGAGTTGAGCATCACATGGAAATTTTTCCTTGGTATTTCCTCGACCCCCTTTAACAGTACGGTGTTTCCTATGACTCAAGAAAGAGAAAATAAAACTACGAAAACAAAAGTCTTCACGCTTCATGTTCCACAAATGAATACCAAGTCATCAAGGTCACACCAATTTCTTCACTTTCAAAGTCTTTAGGAAGTCTTCAGAATATCAAAGTCTTCAGTTGAAGAACTTCATTTTTAGGGGTCGACTTTCTCTGTAAATATCAAACTCCTCATAGACTTATAGACCTGTGTACACTCACAAACGCATTAGTCCCTTAACCTATAAGTCTTCAATACACCAAAATCACTAAGGGGCACTAGATGCACTTACAATCTCCCCCTTTTTGGTGATTGATGACAACATAGGTTAAGTTTTCAACGGGGATAAACATATGAAGTGTATACACTGATTTTGAGGAATTTGATTACAAGATATAGAAGAACTCCCCCTTAAGATGTGCATGGTGAGGAATTTGCTTTTGAGGCAATGCACATTTGAAGAGTTGAATCATGGAGATCTCCCCCTATATCTTGTAATTCATACACGCATTTGACATATAATATGAAGAATTTGAAATGCATGATGAAATATGGTGCCTGATGAGATTCAGCATGCGTGCAATGTCATTAACGAGGAATAAGCATGCAAAGCATAATGCAACAAAAGTATCAGCGCACCATCGGGTTTAAGATTACAACTCGATCCAAATAAAAGTTTCAGAAGAACAAGAGTTGTAACTTAAAAAAAATGCCCTTAATATAGACCCGCTTGAAGACTAACTCAAATTTCTCCCCCTTTGTCATCAAATGACCAAAAGGATTGAAACTGAGGACTAACGCCCCTGAAGAATTTCAAGTCGATGGAGGAGTGCCAGCGTTGTCGGGGTTGTTTGTTGTAGCAGGGCCTGCCGCAGTGTCGTCCAAATCTTCATACTCATCAGTGTCACGCGATGAAGAATAAGAGCTGGACACCAGTGGAGGAATTTTGACCCTCTTGAATTTCTTCGGAGGAGGTGCAGACCAGTCAAATTCTTCCTTGAGACCCATAGTCTTCAGTTCTTCAGCGCTATAGACATGCGTGAGGACAGCCCAGGTGCGGTTGAAGGTTTCATGAAGGTAGTATTGGTTCTTCTTCACTGCATTGTGTGTTGAGGTCATATTGTGAAGAAGTGCACCAAACTGACGCTTTACCCATTTGTGATTGCGATCAACCTTCTGATGAAGACTGAGGAGTAACTCACGGTCAGTCATCACCCTGGGTGCCTTGGCTTGAGGATTTTGCTTGGCTGAGGTATTTGCGGCAGAGTCATGTGTGGCAAAATCGTCATTGGTAGAGTAAGATGCAGCCTTGCGAAATTGACCATCCAATGGACGAATGCCTTCATCAATCACAGCAGCGGCCTTGCCTTTATCATCAGCTGATGAAACTGTCCGTTTGAGGTCTTCAATGGGAGGCAAGTAGCTACCGTGGTTCAGAGTGTCAGCTTTGTAATCCAGTGAAGATCTTGCCCTGATGAATTTCTTCATGGACAGATGAAGTGGGATGAGTTTCTTCAGATCCCATTTGAACAGTTGGAGCAGGGGACTGAGGTATCTGTTGGATTGGGGTGAAGAGTGGAGAATTTGGATGCTGACTGTCCCAAAAGTCATCGTTCATCACTGGCGTTGTGCTTCCAATATCCACATCTTCTTCAAGTTCCTCAACACCGGCCTCTTCAGCTGTGAACTGAGGCATAGGCGACGAAATGATTGGGGTTGAAGGGATTGCTTCCACTTCAATTTCTTCATCAATCTGCTCCGACGAAGCAGCAGAATGATTTTCTTCATCAGATCCGCTTGGGATCTCATAGTCTTCTCCAAAAGGAACAAGGTCCTTTGATGGCATGGAGGAAATCGGAACAACATCAATTGGATTTTCGAGTGAGCTGGTCATTGGCTTCATTTTCTTCGCAGCCGAAGAGTTTGACGCAGATGATGCCTTCCTTTTCTTCACTGCAGCTCGCTCTGCAGCCTTGGTCTTCTTCACATCAGAAGCAGATGGAAGAATTGGAGTTGGTGTGGGTGCGGGAGGAGCTGAGGAATCTGGTTCATTTTCTTCAGGCGCAACTGATGCAGTTGCTCCGATCTCTTCAGTTTCTTCAGGCGCACCACTAGTGGATGCCCTGGCAATTTCTTCAGCGGCTGGAATTTCTTCACCTGCCCTGGAACGAGCATGTTCTTCAGCAGCCTGAAAGTCATCAGCGGTGCTGGCATGTTCTTCAGAAGGCTGAGCAGAGTCTGCAGCCTGAAGATTTTCTTGTTGCGATGGGTCTACAACATTTGTGAATTTCTTCGTCAGATTGATGAATCTTACTTTAGCTCCTTGCCAATCAGCATAGTAGGCATCAAAGTCTTTGCCGAGGGCTTGAATTTCAGACTGAGCCTGGAGAAGTTCCTCAGGTGTCATTCTGACAACGTTTTTCTTCAGGAGCTTCTCCTTTCTGTATTGAGCTTTCCTGATCTCTCTTGCCTTTTCAAAGTTCCATTTCTCTTCAGTGATGAAATGGGACAGCATGTGACTTTGACCAAGGGTCAGATGAAAATCAGGCATAGGGGTGTTAGGATCCTTGTGTCAGAGATCAATGTAATCGAGGATTTTTCTCGGATCCAAAAGCAGTGGCACAGATGTGCCTTTGGCTCTAGCGGTCTTCACCTGTCTGTCTCTGATGATTTCTGCAAGTTCATCATCAAAAGCTTCATCATCAGAAGGCACATGGAATGCGACCTGTTTCTTCTTTGGACTTGGCCAAGGACCTCGTCCAGCTGTTGCTTTGGTCTTCAACAGTGTGGGGCCTGATGAGGAAATTGGTGCAGCTGAGGAACTTGCTGAGACACCAGAGGCAATCGAGAAACCAGCAGTCCTTTGACATGTAGCCAGATGCACAGGATCTGAGGACTTTGAAGGAGCTGTTGAGGACTTTGTTGGAGCTGTAGCACTGTGAGGAATTTGCCGTGAGGGCACTATTGGTGAAGCACTTGGCTTACGAGCAGGCTTCTTTGGCATGGATTTCCTCGGTTTGACCGAGGCCTCAGTAGCAGTAGCAGTGGCAGAATCCTCATTGAATTTCTTCACTGCCTCCTTGGCTTGTCTTGCCAATTTAGCTTGGCGCTTAGCCCATTCTTCAGGAAAGTCCTCACCACGTTTGATGCTTGTGGGGTCAGCTACTTGGCCAGGTGCCAATGGAGCTCTTGGGCATGGAGGATTGAGGGCGAATTTCCTCATGTACTTTGGAGTCACATATCTGTATTCCCTCCATTCCCTTGCCCATCTCCGTTCAATCCTCTGAATGCGCACCTTGCGCTGATTTTTGTTTTCTTTGCCAAATTTTGCTTCATCAGGTGTGCAATAGTCAGCATAAATTTCCTCAGGGATTTCAAACACAGTCATAACCTCAGGTTTCTTTCCTCCTTTCCGCGGCTTCTTACCGTCTGCCATATTCTTCAGTTGAGGAATTTGAACAATCGAGTTCTCTGAAGAAGTATGCAGTTTTTCTTCGAGGAACGCTGCAAATGAGTTAAGTTGATGAGAACCTAGTGATTCAGCAGCAGACATGAGTACCTATGAACAGAGTACAGGTGCGAGGAATTCGGAGAGGTCCTATGCGTTCTGAGGAGGTTTTTCGAAAAGAACAAGTTTTGAGGAATTTGACCAGATGAACCTTGAGGAATTTCACTAAGCGTTCTTGTCTTAGGTTCCAGAGTTGTATAGATCGAAGATCCACACAATTAGGGAATCTTGAAGAAATTGATTTCTTAGAGAAATAGTTCAAGATCATATGATGTGTGGTGTTCATATGTGTGAAGATTTGAAGAATAAACACCTTTGAAGATTTTCAGGAAAGTTTGAGAATCAACATGAGTAATAAGAGTAACTTTTAATTACCCGAAGTGAAGAACACGACGAACTGAGAAGAACAGATGTGAAGCTCGTCAGGTTAGATCTCCCACGCCCTAACTTGGCAGAGGAAGACAGCTATGGCGGCGGCGGAGTGAAGATTTCCGCGGTCGGCGTGAGTACGACGGCGACGAGGTCGAGGCAGCGAAGCTCTTCCTCACTGGCGACGATGGAGTAGCGGCGGCGCGAGGGTTTGAGGAGCTCGAGTGAGAGAGTAGCGATCGAGTGGAGTAAATGAAGTGAGGAAGGGGAGAGGGGTATTTATAGACACGGTGAAAAACTGTTCGCCCGAAGATTTGGGATGAACGTGCCCCTGCCCTTTCTCCTTCATGCGACATGTGTCACCCATGTACTGTGTAGTTGAGATCGTGTACGATCGTGGGTGAATAGAATAATGCATTGTGGGATGCGGAACGGTTTGAGCGGCAAAACCGAAAATTTGGATAAGATTTGTTTTAAAGTTTCGTTCGCAATTTCTTCAGCTGACAAGAACACAGCGAAGATTTTGAACGAGTTTCAAATAGAACGCATATGAATAATTTGTGAATAGATTGGGTTGAGTATAGCATAGAGGGGGAAGGGTCCGATCACATTCACTTAGCAGAAAAAGCAACTTGAAGAAATAGCTATAAGTGAATGCT
>NC_041391.1:521367503-521441164 GCF_002162155.2 Triticum dicoccoides
ATATATATATATATATATATATATATATATATATATATATATATATATATATATATATATATATAGCCAATGAAGAAAAACGAAGGAAACAGTGAAGATTTTGAAAAGTTGAAGAATTTGAAAAACTGAAGAATTTCAAAACTGAGGAAAAACTCTATTTGAAGATTTTCAACTTTTTGTGGTGGCGTGACCCACCGTATAAGAATGATGATTTCAGACACCGCGTACAATTGTCGTAGGGTTCTGAGAATCAAATTCTTCATTAATTTCTTCACATTTAGAGTGTTATTCTTCATTGATTGAAGAAAAACGTTTCTTCATGTGTTGCACATCTAAGTCATCAATTTTGCATAAGTGTTAGGATGTGTGTCCTTTTCAAAGAACATTCGAAGATTCTAAGATATTTAGCTCACACCGCAACTTGCTAAATCTCTTCTCATCCAAGGGCTTAGTGAAGATATCAGCTAGCTGTTCTTCAGTCTTCATGTGCTCGATGGAGATGTCGCCCTTCAACACATGATCACGAAGAAAATGATGACAAATCTGAATGTGCTTTGTCTTTGAGTGCTGAACTGGGTTGTGAGCAATCTTGATGGCACTCTCATTGTCGCAGAGGAGAGGCACATTCTTCACGTTGACGCCATAGTCCTTGAGTGTTTGCTTCATCCAAAGGAGTTGAGCACAGCAAGAGCCAGCAGCAATGTATTCAGCTTCCGCAGTGGACAGTGATACGCAGTTCTGTTTCTTCGAGGACCAACAGACCAAAGATCGTCCGAGGAAATGACAAGTGCCAGAAGTTGACTTGCGGTCCACACGATCACCAGCATAGTCAGAGTCAAAATATCCAATCAGATCAAAAGCAGAGCCCTTGGGGTACCATAATCCTAGTGTTTGTGTGTGAGCTAGATATCGAAGAATATGCTTCACAGCCTTATGGTGTGATTTCTTCGGTGCATCTTGAAATCGGGCACACATGCAAACACTAAGCATTATATCTGGCCTAGATGCACATAAGTACAATAAAGAACTAATCATGGAGCGGTATACCTTGTGATCGAAGTCAATACCATTTTCATCAGTGCATAGATGGCCATTTGTGGGCATAGGAATTTTGACTCCTTTGCAATCTTGCATGCCAAATTTCCTCAGTACATCTTTGAGGTATTTCTCCTGAGATATGAATATGCCATTGCACTGTTGACGAATTTGAAGACCTAAGAAGAATTTCAACTCTCCCATCATAGACATTTGATATTCTTCACTCATCATATAGGCAAATTCATCACTATAACGTTGGTCAGTACAGCCAAAGATAATATCATCAACATATATTTGGCACACAAACAGTTCACCATCATAAGATTTAGTAAAGAGAGTAGGGTCGAGTGAACCGGGTGTGAAGCCATTCTTCACGAAGAATTCCTTCAATGTATCATACCACGCCCGAGGGGCTTGCTTGAGGCCATAGAGGGCCTTATTAAGTCTGAAGACTTTGTCAGGATTCTTTGGATCTTCAAAACCTGGGGGTTGAGCAACATATACTTCTTCCTCAAGCTTACCATTGAGGAATGCACTTTTCACATCCATTTGATATAAGATGATATCATGATGGTTAGCATAAGCAAGTAATATGCGAATAGCCTCAAGTCTAGCAACAGGTGCAAAAGTTTCATCGAAATCAATTCCTTCAACCTGTGTGTAGCCTCGAGCTACCAGTCGTGCCTTATTCCTCACCACAAGGCCATTTTCATCTTGCTTGTTGCGGTAGATCCACTTTGTGCCAATGATATTATGCTTGCGAGGATCTGGACGTTTGACCAGTTCCCAGACATTGTTGAGCTCGAACTGATGTAATTCTTCTTGCATAGCCTGAATCCACTCCGGCTCCAAAAATGCTTCATCTATCTTAGTGGGCTCTGTGATAGAGACAAAAGCATAGTGCCCACAAAAGTTAGATAAATGTGAAGCTTTTGAGCGTGTGAGAGGACCTGGTGCTCTAATGTCATTGATGATCTTCTCCACTTGCACTTCTTTTGCAACGCGAGGATGAGTTGGTTGTCGCTGAGGAGTTTGGTCAGCATTTTCTTCAGCACCATTTTCCTCAGCATTTTCTTCAGGTGTATCAGCTCGATGTTCTTCATGAACTGGAATGAATTCTTCAGCAAATTCTTCAGTAGGAATGACATCCTCAGTTGCCTTGAACTTGATAGAATCCTTAGGTGCTGGTTCATCTAACACAGAAGTTAGGTGCTCTCTTTGCGAGCCATTAGTTTCATCGAACCGCACATCTACAGTGTCAACAATCTTGTGAAGAACAATGTTGAAGACTCTGTAGGTGTGTGAGTCCTTTCCGTAACCAAGCATAAAACCTTCATGTGCTTTCGGTGCAAATTTAGAATTGTGGTGAGGATCTCTAATCCAACATTTAGCACCGAAGACTTTGAAATAACTCACATTGGGTTTCTTGTCGGTGAGGAGTTCATAGGCCGTCTTCTTGAAGAATTTGTGAAGATATACTCTGTTGATGATGTGGCACGCAGTATCAATTGCATCAATCCAAAAACGATGAGGCGTTTTGTATTCATCAAGCATAGTGCGAGCCATCTCAACAAGAGTTCTGTTCTTGCGCTCCACGACGCCATTTTGCTGAGGAGTATAGGGAGCAGATAACTCATGAGTAATACCAAGTTCATCAAGATAGTCATCAAGACCGGAATTCTTGAACTCAGTTCCATTTTCACTTCTGATGTGCTTGATCTTCACACCAAAGTTGGTTCAAGCCCTCGAGGAAAAACGTTTGAAGACTTCCTGCTCTTCATGTTTGTAAGTAACAATGTGTACCCATGTATATCGAGAGTAATCATCAACAATGACAAAACCATATAGAGATGCATCATTAGTGACTCCCGAGTAATGTTAGGTCCGAAGAGGTCCATGTGAAGCAATTCGAATGGACGAGTAATGGTCATGATAGTCTTCGCTGGATGCTTGGCCTTGGTCATTTTTCCAGCTTCACAAGCTCCGCATAAGTGATCCTTGAGGAATTTGACATTCTCAATGCCAATTACACGCTTCTTCTTCGCAAGCGTGTGCAAATTCCTCATGCCTGCATGACCAAGTCGTCGATGCCATAGCCAGCCTTCTGAAGCTTTTGCAAGTAGACACATGGCTGGTTGTGGTCCTGTAGAGAAATCAACAATATAGAAATCTCCTCTCCTAAAGCCTTCGAAGACTTTGGAATTGTCAGCTTCCATAATCACAACACGGCGATACTTGCCAAAGACAACAACCATATCAAGATCACAAAGCATTGAGACTGACATGAGGTTGTATCCTAAGGACTCAACAAGCATGACTTTGTCCATGTGTTTATCCTTAGAGATCGCAACCTTACCAAGACCCAATACCTGACTTTTGCCTTTGTCAGCAAAGATGATGTGCTTCAGATGTGACGGTGATAAGGGAGCATCCATCAAAAGATTCTTGTCACCAGTCATGTGATTTGTACATCCACTATCGAGGACCCATTCAGTGGATTTGGGTTGATCATCCTGCAGATGAACTAGTGTAACTTACAATCTCATATGCTTCATCAATGAAGAATATGATATCAAGTTCATCAGATGAATTTCATCAAGCAGTAAACAGATATAGCAGTAGGAGGACGTGTGAAAGTTTATTTCATCATGATTCGCCTGTGTCCTTTCAGGCAATTTTGTCAGGTCCCCAGCAAATTCTTCAGACGTTAAGGTACGTCTGGAGACCTGACCCTGCAGAAGAGATTAGTTCCTTTTCTTCACCACCCACATCTGAAGGGGTGGCAAAGAGTTCATCACTCTGCGTGCACCATACGAGAATGGTGGCATAGAAGCCAAACCATTTCGATTCACATAAGAGGGGTTAGGGTAAGCATATGAATAAGTAGAGAAATTCTTCGAGGACTTATGAACATAATGGTTTGAAGAATAATGCACATATTCATAGCCCTTAGCTCTACCCATGAAGTTAGCACGATGATAATCATATGAGGACTTTGATCCATTTGAGGAATTTGATCCATATGAAGAATTTGATCTGGGGTTCCTGTTCTTCACTGGTGGTGTTATGAGGACATTCACCTGAAGACTTTCAAGGTACTTCTTGGGAACCCAGATTTTCTTCATAGGAGAACCGTTCCTGCAGTTAGTGCCAACATATCTAGCAAATACTTCACCATTCTGATTTTTGAACAGTTTATAGTTGGAGTCAAATGACTCATCAGAAGGATGAGGAGATTCACATGTAAAGCCAGATAAGTTAGATGGATCAACTGGAGGTCCCTTTGCAGCAACCCATGAAGTTTTGGGGTACCGCTCAGGCTTCCAATATGTTCCATCAGCATTAAGTTTCCTCTCAAAGGCGATACCCTCTTTCCTAGGGTTTCTGTTGAGGATCTTCTTTTTAAGCACATCACAAAGAGTCTGATGCCCTTTGAGGCTTTTGTACATGCATGTCATGTACAATTCCTTCAGCCCTGCATCGTCAGTGATACTAGCAATGTCCTCAGATGAGGAATTAGTGATAGCAGAGGTAGGTGAAAAATTTGTAATAGTTGAAGCATTTGAACATTCAGGTGAAGAATTAGCAGATTCACGTTCAATGCACTTTAAGCATGGAGGAACAAATTCTTCCTGAGAAGCGCTGATTTGTTGAGCTAGTAATGAATCGCGCTCCTTCTGAAGATCTTCATAACTCACTCTTAGCTTCTCAAGATCTTGCTTTCTTTGAAGAAATTCATAAGAAAGTTTCTCATGATCAGATAAGAGAGTGTTATGATGACCTTGAAGGTTATCAAACCTAGACTGAAGTCTCTGAAGATTTTCAGTCAGGGCTTTAGTGCGATCCATTTCTTCACCCAACATATCATCACTTTTGTCTAGCATGTTTTGAACCTTCTCAAAAGCCCTTTGTTGTTTTACAGCAATCTTAGCAAGTTTAGAGTAGCTGGGCTTGAGATCCTCATCAGATTCATTTTCACTAGATTCAGAGGAGGTGTATTTGAGTACCTTTGCACCTTTTTCCATGAAGCAATAGGTGGGAGCGTAGTCATCATTATCTTCATCAGGCATGTCGGTGGGGTCAGTTTCTTCAGTGTTGAAGATGGACTTGCTAACGAAAGCAGTAGCGAAGGCCAGACTCGCCACACCAGATTCGGATTCTTCAGATGCCTCCTCTTCCTCATGTTCCTCAGATTCAGCTTTAGAGTCCATTTCCTTGCCAATGAATGCCTGAGCCTTCTTGGAGCTGCTCTTCTTGTGAGATGAAGACTTCGAGGATTTTGATGACGAAGATTTTGACGATTTCTTCTTCTTCTTCGCATCATCAGAACTGTAATCCTTGTATTTCTTCTTCTTCAATTCCTTTTCCCACTGAGGACAATCTTGAATATAATGACCAGGTTTCTTGCATTTGTGGCACAACCTTCTCTTATAGTCACTTGATGAGGAATCACTGCTTCTTGAGGATTTTCCAAAGCGACCACGTCTTGAGAACTTCTGTAATTTCTTCACGAGCAGTGCTAGCTCCTGGCTCAATTCTTCAGGATCACCAAGGCTACTACCAGAATCCTCACATTCAGACTCAGACACAACCTTGGCCTTGAGGGCACGTGGTTTGCCATAGCTCGAACCATAGAGATCTCTCTTTTCAGCAAGCTGGAACTCGTGAGTATTTAGCCTTTCGAGGATATCGGCAGGATCAAGAGACTTGTAGTCAGCCCGTTCTTGTATCATTAGACCCAGAGTATCAAATGAGGAATCAAGCGATCTCAACAGTTTCTTCACCACCTCATGGTCAGTGATGTCAGTGGCACCGAGGGCTTGAAGCTCATTTGAGATGTCAGTGAGGCGATCAAAGGTTTGTTGAACATTTTCATTGTCGAGTCTTTTGAAGCGGTTGAAGAGATTCCGAAGAACATCAACTCGAGAGTCACACTGAGTTGAGACTCCTTCATTCACTTTGGATAGCCTATCCCAGATAAGTTTAGCAGTTTCCAAAGCACTCACTCTTCCATACTGTCCTTTACTCAGATGGTCACATATGATATTCTTCGCTTGAGAATCGAGTTGCTTGAATCTCTTCACATCGGTAGCGTTCAGTGAGGGTGAGATAGAGGGAACACCATTTTCCACAACATACCAAAGATCATTGTCAATTGCCTCGAGATGCATTCGCATCTTGTTTTTCCAGTAGGGGTAGTCCGTCCCATCAAAGGTAGGACACCCAGCCGAGACCTTGATCATACCTGCGGTCGACATAACTAAAACTCCAGGCGGTTAAACCAAAATCACACAGAACAAGGGAGTACCTTGCTCTGATACCAATTGAAAGTGCGTTATGTCGACTAGAGGGGGGGTGAATAGGCGATTTTTATGAATTCTTCACTGAGGAATTTGCCGATGAGGAAATTCCTTAGTGAAGAACTATTAGCAGTGGAATAAGTACTCAGAAGTAAGCATAACAGAATACAAGCATGGTCATCATGATGAAATGAAGACTAGCACAGAGTACAGAAAGCGTAATCACAGGATAACACAAGATGAAGACAAACAGACGGAAGAAATTGAACTGAGGAAATTGAGAATGTCTTCAGTCAAAGTCTTCAAACACAGATATGAACAAACACTCAACACAGTAATGAGGAAATTAAAAGGTTGAGGAAATAGAACTAGTTAGGTTGGTGAAGACAATGATTTGGTAGAGTAGTTCCAACTGCTGTCTCAGTTGTACGTCTGGTTGGAGCAGCTGAGTATTTAAACTCGAGGACACACAGTCCCGGACACCCAGTCGTTGAGCACGCAGCTCAGGACACCCAGTCCTCACCGTATTCTCCTTGAACTAAGGTCACACAAACATCGTCCAATCACTCGTGGTAAGTCTTCAGGCGACTTCCAAACCTTCACAGACTTGGTCACTCGGCGATCCACAATTCCTCTTAGATGCTCTAGACCTTGACGCCTAACCATCTGGAAGAAGCACAGTCTTCAAAGGTAACAAGCGTCGGATCCATGCAGGATCAATTTCTTCAGTGATGCTCAATCACTTTGGGTTTGTAGGTGTTTGGGTTTGGGGTTTTTCCTCACTCGATGATTTTCGCTCAAAGTCCTCGGAGGATGGGTTGCTCTCAAATGACAAGTGTCAAGTTCTCTTGGAGCAGCCAACCAGCTAGTGGTTGTAGGGGGCGGCTATTTATAGCCTAGGGATCAGCCCGACATGATAAGCCATGAATGCCCTTCAATGATATGACCGTTAGGTGGATAAGATATTTTGGGACAGCTGGCGCGTAGCACAACAACGGTCGGAAATTTGACTCTCAAATTCCTCAGGGCTATCATGTTCCTCACTGTGTAGGTAATTCGCACTGACGAATTCCTAACTCCTCAGCCAGAACAAATTCATCAGCAACCAGAAGAACTTCGTCTCTGTCACTGAAGAAAGTGACTGAATTGTATGAGATTTCCAAAGGCTTCACTCGAAGGGATTGGTAGGTGTAGGATTTTGAGTTGAGCATCACATGGAAATTTTTCCTTAGTATTTCCTCGACCCCCTTTAACAGTACGGTGTTTCCTATGACTCAAGAAAGAGAAAATAAAACTACGAAAACAAAAGTCTTCACGCTTCATGTTCCACAAATGAATACCAAGTCTTCAAGGTCACACCAATTTCTTCACTTTCAAAGTCTTCAGAAAGTCTTCAGAATATCAAAATCTTCAGTTGAAGAACTTCATTTTTAGGGGTCGACTTTCTCTGTAAATATCAAACTCCTCATAGACTTATAGACCTGTGTACACTCACAAACGCATTAGTCCCTTAACCTATAAGTCTTCAATACACCAAAATCACTAAGGGGCACTAGATGCACTTACAGCATGGGTTCGCCAGTATTTGGTGCGGCCAGGATTGGATTGCTAGCCAAGAGGGCCTTTATTTCTTCCAGTCCGGCCGTGGCCGCATCCGTCCACTCGAAGTGTTCGGTGCATCAAAGAAGGCGATAAAGAGGTAGTGCCTTCTCTCCCAATCGGGAGATAAAGCGTCTTAAGGCAGCCACACATCCAGTTAATTTTTGGATTTTCTTGAGGTCTGTTGGGGTAGCCAATTGTGACAGAGCTCGGATTTTTGCCAGATTTTCTTCAATTCCTCTATTGGAAACGATGAAGCCTAGCAACTTTCCAGTGGGTACGCCGAAAACATATTTTTCTGGGTTGAGCTTGATGTCATATGTTCGGAGGTTGTCGAACGTGAGCCTCAAGTCATCTATTAAAGATTCGACGTGTCTTGTTTTGATGACCACATCGTCCATGTATGCCTCCACTGTTTTGCCGATTTGTTTCTCTAGGCATCTCTGAATCATGCATTGATAGGTTGTGCCGACATTTTTTAGCCCGAAAGGCATGGTGTTGAAATAGAAGGGGCCATATGGTGTGATGAATGCTGTTGCAGCTTGGTCGGACTCTGCCATCTTTATTTGATGGTATCTGGAATATGCGTCGAGGAAACACAATGAGTCGAGTCCTGCAGTAGCGTCGATGATTTGATCAATGCGGGCGAGGGGGAAGGGATCCTTGGGGCAAGCCTTATTGAGGTCCTTGAAATTGGCACATAGGCGCCAGGATTTGTCCTTCTTTGGTACCATCGCCAGGTTTGCTAGCCAATCCGGCTGTTTTATATATCTGATGAATCCGGCCTCGAGTAACTTGGCTAGCTCTTCTCCCATGGCTTGTCGTTTAGGTTCTGAGAAGCGTCGAAGAGTCTACTTGACTGGCTTGTATCCCTTTAGTATGTTTAGGTTATGTTCGGCCAGCCTGCATGGGATGCTTGGCATGTCTGAAGGATGCCAGGCGAAGATGTCCCAATTCTCACGCAGGAACTCTCGCAATGCGGCGTATGTTGTGGAGTTCAGCTGTGCCCCAATGGGTGCTGTTTTTGTAGGGTCCGTTGGATGGACCTGGAATTTGACTATTTCGTCCGCTGGTTTGAAAGAGGTGGACTTCGGTCGTTTGTCGAGTATCACGTCATCCCTGTCCACTATGGAGCGCAACATGGTTAGTTCTTCGGCCGCTAGGGCTTTGGATAGTCCCTCAAGGGCCAGTGTGGCGGTTTTATTTTCGGCGCGGAGTGCTACGTCTGGATCACTAGCTAGAGTGATGATTCCATTGGGCCCGAGCATTTTGAGCTTCATGTACCCGTAATGGGTATAGCTTGAAAGCTCGTGAATGCGTCCCGCCCTAAAAGGGCGTGGTATCCACTACTGAACGGGGCCACTTGGAATGTGATTTCTTCGGACCTATAATTCTCCGGCGTGCCGAATACCACATCTAGTGTGATTTTTCCTGCACATCGTGCCTCCCGACTAGGGATGATTCCCCTGAAGGTCGTGCTGCTTTGCTCAATGCGGCTCTTGTCTATTTCCATCTTGTTGAGGGTCTCCTCGCAGATGAGGTTTAATCCGCTACCGCCATCCATGAGCACTTTAGTAAGCCGGAAGCTGTCCACGATTGGACTAAGGACCAAAGCGGCTGGTGCCCAAACTGTTCGGAATTGGGGTTCGTCACTGACATTGAACGTTATAGCCATGTCGTTCCATGGATATATTGATGCAACATGGCAGACTTCGGCGAGGCTGCGGAGTGCTCGCTTGCGCCTATTATTTGAGGCGAAAGTCTTGAAGACTATCAGTACTGTATTGTTATCTTCAGCGGGATATTGTTCTGTGGCATGGTTGATGAGGAGATCCTCGCCGCTCTTCACTACCTGCCGGAGTATCCAACATGCTCTAAGGCTATGTGTTGGTATGGTATCCGGTGTGCTATGAATTTTGCATGGCCCATTGAGCCATTCCTCCAATACGGTTCCACATCCTGCAGTGGGCCTTAGTTTTTTGGTAATTGAATCGGGTGACTTGCGAGAGTTTACCCTTTTAGTTCGGATGAAGGGTTTAGCGAGAGCCGGTGGATCCCAGAATTTTGTTTGGGTTTTGCAGGCGCTTTCCATCGCACAATACTTCTATACTATGGCCGCCAAGTCAGCAAAGTGTACTATGTCACGGCGACTTATGGCGTTGAGGATTTCCTTGTCCATGCATTTTTTGCAAAAGAATGAGATTGCGTCTTCCTCGTGACAGTCCTTAACCTTGTTCATTACAAGGAGGAATCTGGCCCAAAAGTGATGTACTATCTCTCGGGGCTCTTGTTTGATGTGGGAAAGATTGCTTGTATCTGGGTGGGTGGGTAGATTTAAGTCCAAACCCTGACCCGATCTGAGACCCAGGGTAGAGAAGCTTCCGAGCTTGGCAGCTCAGGCTCTGGGATGTTGCCCAATTTTTCTGGCCTGCTGTCCAATTCTAAGTTTGGAGCCTGGGGCATGTCCTCCCGCAGACGGGTATCTGGCTTGGAGAGCTCGGGAATCCAGACATAGTTCGTCCTCAGAATAGAGGATGAATCAGCGCATTGCTCTTCCACTACCGCTATCTGATGAGTGGCCGGTGGAGAATTAATCTCCCTTTGGTCGGGTTTAAGCCCAATCCGATCATAGTCCGTAGCCACCCCCAGAGCGGCGATGCGATCCAATAGCTCGTTCAGAGAGGAGAGATCCATTGGATCCATCTGGTCGACAAGTTCTGAGTTGACGTGGAGGCTGTTTTTGATGACTTGAGAAGTCATTGTCGGCGCGACAGCCGATCAGGCGGACAAGACGAAGCTGCCTAGTCAGAGAGTTTGGCCTAGAGCCAGGGCTCCCCCAGAGGTGATGTTGTCCTTGACAACAAGGCGAGCCATCAAGCCTTACAGCGACGACAGAACGAAACTCTCAATGAAAGCACCAATGTCGGTGTCAAAACCGACAGATCTCGGGTAGGGGGTCCCGAACTGTGCGTCTAAGGCTAATGGTAACAGGAGGCTGGGGACACGATGTTTACCCAAGTTCGGGCCCTCTCGATGGAGGTAATACCCTACTTCCTGCTTGATTGATCTTGATGATATGAGTATTACAAGAGTTGATCTACCACGAGATCATAGAGGCTAAACCCTAGAAGGTAGCCTATGATTATGATTATTCTTGTCCTACAGACTAAACCCTCCGGTTTATGTAGACACCAGAGGGGGCTAGGGTTACACATAGTCGGTTATAGAGAAGGAGATCTACATATCCGAATCGCCAAGGTTGCCTTCCACGCAAAGGAGAGTCCCATCTGGACACGGGACGAAGTCTTCAATCTTGTATCTTCATAGTCCAACAGTCCGGCCAAAGCATATAGTCCAACTGTCTGAGGACACCTTAATCCAGGACTCTCTCAGTCGGGGACTCCTCCGAGGATGAGTAGGAAATGGGAGGCGGCAGGGCATGGTGTGACAACTGGCCGGTCCGTCTCCCGTGTTCTACTCTTCCTCGCCGGATACCGCACCTTCACATCACGGGTCTTGAACCACGCTCCCGTACATGGAGATCGCAGATGGATGACGTTGGTCGCCGCCGTAGAATAGGTTTAGGGTCAGGTTTCTTTTATTTTTTTGTCCTATAGAAGTTCGAAATGTAATGAAAATATGCCGTGTTTCCATGAATCTTGTGCGGTGTATATGAACTTTCACAATAATAGTAAGATATATTGTAGGAGTATGAAAATATATGGAATGATGATTCAGTTTTGTGTGTATAAACTTAGAAGGTTTTACCCGAGACAAAGCTAACATGCGAAGTAAATAAACACATAGGGTCTACATACACAATTTATCTTAGGCACTCCAATAGTTTGTCCACTACACATTCATGCATTTCACATCTTGCTACATCTACAGGAACCTACGAAAGGGTCAAAGTAAATTGCCTCTCTCCCCCTGATTTTCATGGTGGTGGGCCCCTCCCTCCCCCAATCTCCAATCAACAACTCACATATTTAACATTACGTTAATTGCATAACTGGGATTACATAGGTGTAGCATTACTCGTCCGAAATAAACCAACTAATCCAACCTCCCAGCATATCGCGCGGGAAAAGAGAAAAGACCCGGCCGCACCGTTTTAGTCGGGATTACCGGATTACTAGTAGTAGTGTCGATGGATCGCGTGAAGCACCAAGTTTTTTTTGAGGGGGCGAAGCACCAAGTTTAAAAGGAAAGAAGGCGGTACACTCGCAGCACGCCTGTCGCGGTCGCATCCCACCCCTCACACGGTCGGTCCTGCACACACCTCACGCAGATGGAACGCGCTTCGGCTTGCCTCTTCACTCACACGTGGGACTGCACTTGGAGAAACTGACCATGCGCCAAACTCCCCCGCCCACCACGCAAAAATTCCCCCCAATAATTTCACCCAAATCCCAAATTCAACCGCCCTTCGGCGAACTAGCCAATAATATTCCCAAATCCCCTCCCCCCCGGCACCCTCCACTCCATTCGCTCTGCCAAAACCTCCCTCCCTGCCGAGCCGATACATCGGCGTCGCGGTTCATCGAGGGGACGCACAACGATCCTCTCACTCCCATAGTACGCTATCATAGATTGTCGTCGTCTAGCCGCACCACCACCGTTGGCGACGTTCTTGTGGAGACGCACGGTGGTCAGCTTCTCCCACTGTACGCGCATTCTATACTGAGGCCCCGTCCATGTCGGAGTAGCGCTGAATGTTAGCTGATAGACGTTGTTAATCTCAATGTTTTGCCGAAAGTAGTTTAAAGTCAATATGCTCTGCTTAATAAGCTTCCTTAACCTGTTCTGTGCTCAATCTGCTTAGCTGAGATGGCATGCCATGTCCGATTAGTTGCTAAAATATCCTGCCATATATTTATTGTGACGTAGATTTCCATTGTCTAGTAGCCAATCTATTAGGTGAAATAGCTCTACACCATTTTATACTCGATCTTTGTTGCTGAGATGGCCTTTGATGGCTATGTGCTCGGCCTCATTGACTGCTGAAACAACTTGCCATAATTTGGCACTCAAATCTGTTTGCTGAATTAGCTTTACCAGATATTTCATTACTTAGATCTGCTTGTCCAAATATCTTGCCATAGCTTTACACATCGACCTGGATATTTTTTTCTAGACTTCATAAAAAAGCATATATGTTTTTCCTATAATATCTAGTATAAGAACTAATTTGTATGTCTAATAGATGGACATGCCTTGGATAACTTCTGCTCGAAGATTCTCCGCAGCATATGTCGAGGGGGGTGAAAACTTCATGAACTTTATCAGAGCTGAGTACGATGGTCCGAAATCAGATGTGCTCTACCCGTGTAGCAGTTATATGAATTCAGTTACAAGACCCCAGTCAAATGTGCAAAATCATCTACACTTGTATGGGATGTCTGTCACATATACTAGGTGGGTTCATCATGGTGAAGCTGTGAACGTCAATGTTACTGAATATGTGGAAGCAGTAGATTACCATCTTGATCTGCCTGATGCTTAGGTGGAAGAGGAGGAGGTGGTGCTGGTGGTGGTGACAGAGCTAGTGACTTTGACCAACATTGAAACAATGCTACAAAATGCTCGTGCATTTCGTGAACTTTCACCTGCAGAAGAAAAATGGTGGGCCCGCATGTTGGAACAATGCAACGTGGCTGTCACCCCAGGAAATAAGCCGTCAGTATTCTCAGCTATGGTCACCTTTCTTCAGGTGAAGACATCTGAGCGGATGACCACAAATCATTTGATGCGATGTTGGCTGCTTTCCGCAAATCTTTCCGAGAAGCGTTTGAGCTGACACACACCTACAGTAAAATGAAGAATTTCTTTTGCGCAGTTGGAATTGGATATGATATGATCCATGTTTGTAAGAATAATTGTGTTCTGTTCCATAAGGATTATGCCAACTTAAGTGAATGCCTAAAATGCAAATCATCAAGATGGAAAGATGGCAATGCTATGAATAAGATTCCTCATAATTTTCTAATTTTTTTCCAATTATACCAAGATTGCAGAGGTTGTTTCATGATGCTGAAACAAGAGAGGATTTATTGTGGCATTCTAGGAACCAGGAGCATAGAGATCAGAATGTAATGAGCCATCCATCTAATGGTAGTGACTAGAAAAGCTTCAATCACAAACACCAAAATTTGCTGCTGACCCGAGAAATATGAGACTTGGCTTAGCTTCAGATGGATTTAACCCATTTTGCCACCAGAGTGCCACATATAGCTTGTGGCCAGTGCTTGCTATCCCTTACAACATGCCTCCAAATGTCTACACCAAAGAATCAAACTACATGATGGCCTTGCTCATCCCAGGTCCAAAAAGTCCTGGAAAGGATTTTGATTTATTCATGGAGCCTCTTGTGGAGGAACTTCAATAGCTATGGAGGGGTGTTCTCACTCGAGACCGATATAGAAGCCCACCAACTGATTTATTTCTGCGAGCTGTTATGATTTGGTGCATCCATGATTATCCGGCTTTGGGCACTATGTCAAGGCGAATGGTAGATGGTTACAATGCATGTGTTTGTTGTGACAAGAATCTGCTGTCATACGCAATACTTAGCAAGATATGTTACATTGGACACCGCCGTTTCCTTGCCAAGGACAAGCCGTGTCCTACAAAATACCGAATATATGTGTTCAATGCAAAGCATGAAAACCGTGATGCACCAAAGAGGCTCACTGCCGATGAGTTGCAAGCGGAATTACACCAGGAAACCATCCTGATGATGGTAGCGGCAAAAGAAAGCATTGCAGGGCAGAAGAGAGATATTGTTTACCCGCAGGTCCACTTTGTGGGACTTGGAGAATTGGAAAGGTTTGGATCTGTGGCATAATCTTGATGTGATGTGCATCGAGGAAACTATATGTGACTGTTGGGGAACGTAGTAATTTCAAAAAAAATCCTACGCACATGCAAGATCATGGTGATGCATAGCAACGAGAGGGGAGGGTGTCGTCCACGTACCCTCATAGACCGTAAGCGGAAGCATTATGACAATGCGGTTGATGTAGTCATACGTCTTCACAATCGACCGATCCTAGTACCGAATGTACGACACCTCCGCAATCTGCACACGTTCAACTCAGCAACGTCCCACTAACTCACGATACAGTAGAACTTCGAGGGAGAGTTTCGTCAGCACGACGGTGTAATGACGGTGATGATCAAGCTACCGGCGCAGGGCTTCACCGAAGCACTATGACAATATGATCGAGGTCGATTATGGTGGAGGGGGGCACCGCACACGACTAAGAGTTCAATGATCAACTTGTGTGTTAATGGGGTGCCCCCCTCCCCCATATATAAAGGAGTGGAGGAGGGGGAGGGCCGGCCCTCTACTAAGCCGCGCCCTGGGGAGTCCTACTCCCACCAAGAGTAGGATTCCTCCCCTTGCAAGTAGTAGGAGTAGGAGAGAAGGAAGGGGAAGAGAGAAGAGAAGGAAGGAGGGGGCGCCGCCCCTCCCCCTAGTC
The DNA here is from genome assembly GCF_002162155.2 of Triticum dicoccoides. NCBI lineage: Eukaryota > Viridiplantae > Streptophyta > Magnoliopsida > Poales > Poaceae > Triticum > Triticum dicoccoides. The sequence continues at coordinate 521,382,925 of NC_041391.1, forward strand.
CAATCCGGACTAGGACTTGGGGGGCGCGCGGCCTGCCCTAGGTAGTCCCTCTCTCTTTCCCTTAAAGCCCAATAAGCCCCATATACTCCCCGACGAATTCCCGTAACTCTCCGGTACTCCGAAAAATACACGAACCACTCGGAACCTTTCTGATGTCCGAATATAGCCTTCCAATATATCGATCTTTACATCTCGACCATTTCGAGACTCCTCGTCATGTCCCGGAGCTCATCCAGGACTCCGGACAAACTTCGGTCATCAAATCACATAACTCATAATATAAATTGTCACAGAACGTTAAGCGTGCAGACCCTACGGGTTCGAGAACTATGTAGACATGACCGAGACTCATCTCCGGTCAATAACCAATAGCAGAACCTGGATGGTCATATTGGCTCCTACATATTCTACAAAGATCTTTATCGGTCAAACCGCATAACAACATACATTGTTCCCTTTGTCATTGGTATGTTACTTGCCCGAGATTCAATCGTCGGTATCTCAATACCTAGTTCAATTTCATTACTGGCAACTCTCTTTACTCATTCCGTAATGCATCATCCCGCAACTAACTGATTAGTCACATTGCTTGCAAGGCTTATAGTGATGTGCATTACCGAGAGGGCCCAGAGACACCTCTACGACAATTGTAGTGACAAATCCTAATCTCGATCTATGCCAACTCAACAAACACCATCAGAGACACCTGTAGATCACCTTTATAATCACCCAGTTACGTTGTGACGTTTGGTAGCACACAAAGTGTTCCTCAGGTATTCGGGAGTTGCATAATCTCATAGTCATAGGAACATGTATAAGTCATCAAGAAAGCAATAGCAATATACTAAACGATCAAGTGCTATGATAATGGAATGGGTCAAGTCAATCACATCATTCTCTAATGATGTGATCCCGTTAATCAAATGACAACTCATGTCTATGGCTAGGAAACTTAACCATCTTTGATTCAACGAGCTAGTCAAGTAGAGGCATACTAGTGACACTCTGTTTGTCTATGTATTCACACATGTACTAAGTTTTCGGTTAACACAATTCTAGCATGAATAATAAACATTTATCATGAAATAAGGAAATAAATAATAACTTTATTATTGCCTCTAGGGCATATTTCCTTCAGTCTCCCACTTGCACTAGAGTCAATTATCTAGTTCACATCGCTATGTGATTTAACGCCAATAGTTCACATCATCATGTGATTAACACCCATAGTTCACATCGCCATGTGACCAACACTCAAAGTGTTTACTAGAGTCAGTAATCTAGTTCACATCATCATGTGATTAACACCCAAAGAGTACTAAGGTGTGATCATGTTTTGCTTGTGAGAGTAGTTTAGTCAAGGGGTCTGCCACATTTAGATATGTATGTGTATGTTGCAAATTCTATGTCTACAATGCTCTGCACGGAGGTACTCTAGATAATAGCTCCCACTTTCAATACGTATCTAGATCGAGACTTAGAGTTATCTAGATCGGTGTCAAAGCTTGCATCGACGTAACTCTTTATGACAAACTCTTTATCACCTCCATAACCGAGAAATATTTCCTTATTCCACTAAGGATAATTTTGACCGTTGTCTAGTGATCTACTCCTAGATCACTATTGTACCCTCTTGCCAAACTCTTGAGAGGTACATAATAGGTCTGGTACATAGCATTAGATACTTTATAGAACCTATGACTAAGCCATAGGGAATTACTTTTCATTCTCTATCTATTGTCTGCGATGGTCGGGTTTTGCGTCTTACTCAACTTCACACCTTTCAACACAAGCAAGAACTCCTTCTTTGACTGTTCCATTTTGAACTACTTCAAAATCTTATCATGGTATGTACTCATTGGAAAAATCTTATCAAGTGTCTTGATCTGTCTCTATAGATCTTGATGCTCAATGTGTAGGCAGCTTAACCGAGGTGTTTCTTTGAAAAATTCCTTTCAAACACTCCTTTATGCTTTCTAGAAAATTCTACATTATTTCTGATCAACAATATGTCATTCACATATACTTATTAGAAATGTTGTAGTGCTCCCACTCACTTTCCTGTAAATACAGGATTCACCGCAAGTCTGTATAAAACAATATGCTTTGATCAACTCTTCAAAGCGTATATTCCAACTCCGAGATGCTTGCACTAGTCCATAGATGGATCGCTGGACCTTGCACACCTTGTTAGTCCCTTTAGGATTGACAAAACCTTCTGGTTACATCATATACAACTTTTCTTTAAGAAATATCCATTTAAGGAATGCAGTTTTGACATCGATTTGCCAAATTTCATAAAAGATGGCAACTGCTAACATGATTCGGACGGATTTAAGCATCGCTACAGTTGAGAAAATCTCATTGTAGTCAACACCTTGAACTTATCAAAAACCCTTTTGTGACAAGTCGAGCTTTGTAGATAGTAACACTACTATCAGTGTCCGTCTCCCTCTTGAAGATCCATTTATATAATATGGCTTGCCGATCATCGGTCAAGTCCACCAAAGTCCACTCTTTGTTCTCATACATGGATCCCATCTCATAGTTCATGGCCTCAAGTCATTTTGCGGAATCTGGGCTCATCATCACTTCCTCATAGTTCATAGGTTCATCATGGTCTAGTAACACGACTTCCAGAATAGGACTACCATACCACTTTGGTGCAGACCGTACTCTAGAAGACCTATGAGGTTCGGTAGTAACTTGATATGAAGATTCATGATCGTCATCATTAGCTTCCTCACTAATTGGTGTAGGAATCACTGGAACTGATTTCTGTGATGAACTACTTTCCAATTCAGGAGAAGGTACAATTACCTCATCAAGTTCTACTTTCCTCCCACTCACTTCTTTCGAGAGAAACTCATTCTCTAGAAAGGATCCAATCTTAACAATGAATATCTTGCCTTCGGATCTGTGATAGAAGGTGTACCCAACAGTTTCCTTTTGGGTATCCTATGAAGACGCACTTCTCCGATTTGGGTTCGAGCTTACCAGGTTGAAACTTTTTCACATAAGCATCACAGCTCCAAACTTTTAAGAAACGACAACTTTGGTTTCTTACCAAACCATAGTTTATAAGGCAGCATCTCGACGGATTTTAATGGTGCCCTTTTTAAATTGAATGCAACTGTCTCTAATGCATAACCCCAAAACAATAGTGGTAAACCGATAAGAGACATCATAGATCACACCATATATCCAATAAAGTGCGGATACGATGTTCGAACACACCATAACGCTGTGGTGTTCCATGTGGCGTTAGCTGTGAAACTATTCCACATTGTTTTAAATGAAGGCCAAACTTGTAACTCAAACATTCTCCTGTACGATCAGATCGTAGAAACTTTATTTTCTTGTTACGATGATTCTCCACTTCACTCTGAAATTCTTTGAACTTTTCAAATGTTTCAGACTTGTGTTTCATTAAGAAGATATACCCATATCTGCTCAAATCATCTGTGAAGGTCAGAAAATAATGATACCCGCCACGAGCATCAACACTCATTGGATCGCATACATCGGTATGTATTATTTCCAATAAGTCACTAGCTCGTTCCATTGTTCCGGAGAACGGAGTTTTAGTCATCTTGCCCATAAGGCACGGTTCGCAAGCATCAAATGATTCATAATCAAGTGATTCCAAAAGTCCATCTTTATGGATTTTCTTCATGTGCTTTACACTCAGATGACCCAAACGGTAGTGCCACAAATAAGTTGCACTATCATTATCAACTTTGCATCTTTTGGCATCAATATTATGAATATGTGTATTACCATGATCGAGACCCAACAAACTATTTTCATTGGGTGTATGACCATTAAAGGTTTTATTCATATAAACAGAATAACAATTATTCTCTGATTTTTAAATGAATAACCGTATTGCAATAAACATGATCGAATCATAATCATCCTCAATGCAAACACCAAATAATATTTATTTAGGTCCAACACTATTCCCGAAAGTATAGGGAGTGTGCGGTGATGATCATATCAATCTTGGAACCACTTCCAACACACATCATCACTTCACCCTTAACTAGTCTCTGTTCATTCTGCAACTCCCGTTTCGAGTTACTAATTTTTAGCAACTGAACTCAAATACCCAGGAGTTGCTATGAACACTAGTAAAGTCCACATAAAAATCTGTATATCCAATATACCTTTGTTCACTTTGCCATCCTACTTATCTGCCAAATATTTGGGGCACTTCCACTTCCAGTGACCATTTCCTTTTGCAGTAGAAACACTGAGTTTCAGGATTTGGTCCAGCTTTAGGCTTCTTCACGAGAGTGACAACTTGCTTGCCATTCTACTTGAAGTTCCCTTTCTTTCCCTTTGCCCTTTTTCTTGAAACTAGTGGTCTTGTCAATCATCAACACTTGATGTTCTTTCTTGATTTCTACCTTCACTGATTTCAGCATCACGAAGAGCTCGGGAATCGTCTTCGTCATCCCTTGCATACTATAGTTCATCACGAAGTTCCAGTAAGTTGGTGATGGTGACTAGATAACTCTGTCAATCACTATTTTATCTGGAAGATCAACTCCCACTTGATTCAAGCGATTGTAGTACCGAGACAATCTAATCACTTGCTCACTAGTTGAGCAATTCTCCTCCATATTTTAGGAGAAGTATTTGTCAGAGGTCTCATACCTCTTGACATGGGCATAAGTCTGAAATACCAATTTCAGCTCTTGGAACATCTCATATGCTCCGTGACATTTCAAAAATGTTTTTGAAGTCCCGGTTCTAAGCCGTAAAGCATGGTGCACTAAACTATCAAGTAGTCATCATATTGAGCTAGCCAAACGTTCATAATGTCTGCATCTGCTCCTGCAATATGTTTGTCACCTAGCGGTGCATCATGGACATAATTCTTCTGTGCAGCAATGAGGATAAACCTCAGATCACGGACCAAGTCCGCATCATTGCTACTATCATCTTTCAACTTAGTTTTCTCTAGCAACATATATAAAACATAGGGAAGCTATAACGTGAGCTATTGATCTACAACATAATTTGAAAAATACTATCAGGACTAAGTTCATGATAAGTTAAAGTTCAATCAATCATATTACTTAAGAAATCCCACTTAGATAGACATCCCTCTAATCATCTAAGTGATCACGTGATCCAAATCAACTAAACCATGTCCGATCATCACGTGAGATGGAGTAGTTTTCAACGGTGAACATCACTATGTTGATCATATCTACTATATGATTCACGCTTGACCTTTCGGTGTCCAGTGTTCCGAGGCCATATCTACATATGCTAGGCTCGTCAAGTTTAACCCGAGTATTCTGCGTGTGCAAAACTGGCTTGCACCCGTTGTATGTGAACATAGAGCTTATCACACCCGATCATCACATGGTGTCTCGGCACGACGAACTTTCGTAACGGTGCATCCTCAGGGAGAACACTTATACCTTGAAATTTTTAGTAAGGGATCATCTTATAAAGCTACTGCCGAACTAAGCAAAATAAGATGTAGAAAAGATAAACATCACATGTAATCAAAATATGTGACATGATATGGCCATCATCATCTTGTGCCTTTGATCTCCTTCTACAAAGTACCATTATGATCTCCATTGTCACCGGCATGACACCATGATCTCCATCATCTTGATCTTTATCAATGTGTCGTCACATGGTCGTCTCGCCAACTATTGCTTTTGCAACTATTGCTATCGCATAGTGATAAAGTAAATCAATCATATGGCACTTGCATCTTATGCAATAAAGAGACAACCATAAGCCTCCTGCCAGTTGTCGATAACTTGAACAAAACATGATCATCTCATACAACAATTTATATCTCATCACATCTTGACCATATCACATCACAACATGCCCTGCAAAAACAAGTTAGACGTCCTCTATTTTGTTGTTGCAAGTTTTACGTGGCTGCTATGGGCTGAGCAAGAACCATTCTTACCTACGCATCAAAACCACAACGATTTTTCGTCAAGTATGTGTTGTTTTAACCTTCAACAAGGACCGGGCGTAGCCACACTCGATTCAACTAAAGTTGGAAGAACTGACACCCGCCAACCACCTGTGTGCGAAGCACGTCGGTAGAACCAGTCTCGCGTAAGCGTACGCGTAATGTCGGTCCGGGCCGCTTCATCCAACAATACCGCCGAATCAAAGTATGACATGCTGGTAAGCAGTATGACTATTATGGCCCACAACTCACTTGTAATCTACTCGTGCATATAACATCTACGCATAAACCTGGCTCGGATGCCACTGTTGGGGAATGTAGTAATTTCAAAAAAAAATCCTACTCACTTGTAATCTACTCGTGCATATAACATCTACGCATAAACCTAGCTCGGATGCCACTGTTGGGGAACGTAGTAATTTCAAAAAAAAATCCAACACACATGCAAGATCATGGTGATGCATAGCAACGAGAGGGGAGAGTGTCGTCCATGTACCCTCGTAGACCATAAGCGGAAGCGTTATGACAACACGGTTGATGTAGTCGTACGTCTTCACGATCGACCGATCCTAGTACCGAACGTACGACACCTCCGCGATCTGCACATATTCAGCTCGACGATCTCCCACGAACTCACGATCTAGTAGAGCTTCGAGGGAGAGTTTGGTCAGCACGACGGCGTGATGATGGTGATGAGGAAGCTACCGGCGTAGGGCTTCGCCTAAGCACTACGGCGATATGACCGAGGTGGATTATGGTGGAGGGGGCACCGCACACGGCTAAAAGATCAATGATCAACTTGTGTGTCTATCGGGTCCCCCTCCCCCATATATAAAGGAGTGGAGGAGGGGGAGGGCCGGCCCTCTACTATGGCGCGCCCTGAGGAGTCCTACTCCCATCGGGAGTAGGACCCCCCCTTCCAAGTAGTAGGAGTAGGAGAGAAGGAAGGGGAAGAGAGAAGAGAAGGAAGGAGGGGGCGCCGCCCCTCCCCCTAGTCCAATTCGGACTAGGACTTGGGGGGCTGCCCTAGGTAGTCCCTCTCTCTTTCCCTTAAAGCCCAATAAGGCCCATATACTCCCCAGCGCATTCCCGTAACTCTCTGGTACTCTGAAAAATACCCGAAGCACTCGGAACCTTTCCAATATCCGAATATAGCCTTCCAATATATCGATCTTTACATCTCGACCATTTCGAGACTCCTCGTCATGTCCCCGATCTCATCCGAGACTCCGAACAAACTTCGGTCATCAAATCACATAACTCATAATACAAATCGTCACAGAATGTTAAGTGTGCGGACCCTACGGGTTCAAGAACTATGTAGACATGACCGAGACTCATCTCCGGTCAATAACCAATAGCAGAACCTGGATGCTAAAATTTGTCAAACCACATACCAACATAGTTGTTCCCTTTGTCATTGGTATGTTACTTGCCCGAGATTCGATCGTCGATATCTCAATACCTAGTTCAATCTCGTTACGGGAAAGTCTCTTTACTCGTTCTGTAATGCATCATCCCGCAACTAACTCATTAGTCAAATTGCTTGCAAGGCTTATAGTGATGTGCATTACCGAGAGGGCCCAGAGATACCTCTACAACAATTGTAGTGACAAATCCTAATCTTGATCTATGACAACTCAAAAAACACCATCGGAGACACCTGTAGAGCACCTTTATAATCACCCAGTTATGTTGTGACGTTTACTAGCACACAAAGTGTTTCTCAGGTATTCGGGAGTTGCATAATCTCATAGTCATAGGAACATGTATAAGCCATGAAGAAAGCACTAGCAACATACAAAACGATCAAGTGCTATGCTAACGGAATGGGTCAAGTCAATCACATCATTCTATAATGATGTGATCCCGTTAATCAAATGACAACTCATGTCTATGGCTAGGAAACTTAACCATCTTTGATTCAATGAGCTAGTCAAGTAGAGGCATACTAGTGACACTCTGTTTGTCTATGTATTCACACATGTACTAAGTTTCCAGTTAATACAATTCTAGCATGACTAATAAACATTTATCATGAAATAAGGAAATAAATAATAACTTTATTATTGCCTCTAGGGCATATTTCCTTCAGTGATGTCATTATTGGCACACTTCTTAATATTGAAGGCAAGACGAAAGATACCTTAAAATCTAGGATTGATTTGACACACCTTGGTATCAGAAAGGATTTGCAAGTGCAAGATGAAGGTAAACCACGGGATATGGCACCAGCTGTGTATGTCTTGGACAAGGTAAAAAGAAAAGAATTCTGCAGGTCCTGTCACGTGTGAGATTCCCATATGGATTTGCTTCCAACCCTGAAAGGAGAGTCAGTGCAGATGGAAACAAGGTACAAGGGTTGAAAACTCATGACTGCCACATCCTACTTCAAATGGTTTTACCTGTTATCCTTAGAGGATTGGGCCGCCCTGACTTATACAGAGCAGTTGCAGTGTTGAGACAATTCTTCATGGAACTCTGCAGTAGAAATATCAGGATAAATGCTTTGGAGCGTCTTAGAGACAAGATACCAACTATCCTATGCGACCTTGAGAAGATATATCCTCCAGCCTTCTTTGCTATGATGGTGCATTTGGCTGTTCATCTACCTGATGAGGCACTACTTAGAGGTCCTGTCGTGGAATAGTCACGGCAGATGTCCTAGTGAAAGGACTTAGTCGTGGAGCAATCGCAACTAGATTAGCTTGAAGGGGTTAAACATGACCAAGGACAGATGAGTTTATACTTGTTTGGCCCCTTGCGGTGAAGGTAAATGCCTAATCCAGTTTGAGGTGGTATTGCTTATGTCTCGATTACCAGGGAGTGAATCCGCTTGACCTAGCTTTCGATTTGTTCTCTCTTTTTCTTGAACCGCCGCCGGGTCGTCCCTTTATATACACAGGTTGACGCCCAGCGGCTCATGGAGTCCTGGCCGGCTCATAGATAACGTGTCTGGCTCAGTGACTATCTATACATGCCTTACAGTACAAGTCTTACATATATGGCGGTTTACCCCTATGGGCCTTAAGTCACCCTTGGGCTTGGGCCCTTGCTTGTGAACCGTCATCTTCAATATCCTCGTGGGCTTCATATCATGAATCGCCATAGGTATAACCCGGTCTCCTTGGCGGGTCATAACTAATAGTTATATCCCCAACATTAGGCCCAGGTTGATTTGAACTGGTTCATGTCAATCTTCAACACTTAGAAAAAAAATCCTCCCTTCTTCATTTGTACGAGAATTGATAACCGCCATGTCATCATCTCCTGGACTTGTGATAACCTTCCATGATGTCACCTGTTATTAATTTACACAATATACAATATATCTCAATGGATCTTTATCTTTAATGGCTTTCCCAAAAATCGAGGCGCGCGAGTGGCTGGATAACCACGTTTTGGCCTCCTCGTTTTTCACGCCCACCTGTTACCTTTCCTTATAAATAGGGTCGAACTGCCTCTTCTCATTCTCCCCCCTTTGCTTCGTCTTCCTCATCTCGCGACTCTCCTGCCACTCGAGCTCCACCGCCGCCGCGGAGATCACCGCCCTCTTCGTCCTCGGTCGCTGCATCAACCTAAACGGACCAAGGTCGATGGTGCTTCACCACTGTTCACCTGCCTTTGTAAGCTTTTCTCCTTCCTCGCTCCAGATCGCCTTAGGGTTTCAGTAGTTCTTCGTGTTTTTCATAGTTGTTCGTAGTTCATCTTCAACCCTAGCATCCTTTGATCTGGAGATAGGATATAACTTGCGCGGAAGCTGTTTTGCCCTTACCTTCAATGTCAGCGGACCCATTTTCCTTAAAAATAGATCTCAACACAGCATGTGAACTCCCCTGCCCTGTTTTTAGGTTTTGATTTATTTCCTTTCTCTGAACTGCCACTGATCCAAAATTATAATTATAATCTGTGAAACTTGTTTGTCCAGTACTTAGCAAAAGTTTTCCTTCCTGATAAATCAATCTGGCCATGGCGGCTTTCATCATTGGTTGTAGTTAAATTTCAATGCTCAACATATTTCACCTCTGACAGACATCAAAAATTGGTTATGGCGGCTTACATAACCCGCTGTAATTAGTCATATACCATTAGACCCCTTTTTAAGCCGCAATTCTGAATATGTGCTGTAATACTTTCCCTCCGGCTTAATTTGAACCAGCAAACTTGTTTTTCTTTTTAGACTTATTTTTGCAATGGCCCCGAAGACAACCACCTTCTGTAACTGGGTTCCCTCCATCGTCACTGAGAAAACACTCCAGGACTTTGTAACAACCGGTTATTTGCCAAAGAAGACTGCCATGCATTATCGCGCCCCTTAGCTGGAAGAATAGAAACCTCAGCTAAAGGAGGACGAAGTCATTGTCTTTACTAATCATATGAACCGGGGCATCTCACCGCCCAACTCTAAATTCTTTCGAGATGTTCTGCACTTTTTTAATCTTCATCCTAAGACATCGGACCCAATTCCGTGTCAAATATATGAAATTTCCAAATTTTCTGTGAGGTGTACCTTCAACAGGAGCCGAGTGTGGAGTGCTACGTCTTGAGATTGCGTTGGTTTTCCTTGAAGAGGAAAGGGTGATGCAGCACAGTAGCGTAAGTATTTCCCTCAGTTTTTGAGAACCAAGGTATCAATCCAGTAGGAGGCTTCTCAACAAGTCCCACGAACCTACACAAACAAACAAAGAACTCGCAACCAACACAACAAAGGGGTTGTCAATCCCTTCAGGGCCACTTGCTAAAGTGAGATCTGATAGAGATAATATGATAAGATAAATATATTTTTGGTATTTTATAATATAGATGCAGAAAATAAAGATGCAAATAAAAGTAGATTGGAAGCAAATATGATAAGAGATGGACCCGGGGGCCATAGGTTTCACTAGTGGCTTCTCTCAAGAGCATAAGTATTACGGTGGGTGAACAAATTACTGTCGAGCAATTGATAGAAAAGCGAATAATTATGACGTTATCTACGCATGATCATGTATATAGGCATCACGTCCACAACAAGTAGACCGACTCCTGCTTGCATCTACTACTATTACTCCACACATCGACCACTATCCAGCATGCATCTAGAGTATTAAGTTCATAAGAACAGAGTAACGCATTAAGCAAGATGACATGATGTAGAGGGATAAACTCAAGCAATATGATATAAACCCCATCTTTTTATCCTCGATGGCAACAATACAATACGTGTCTTGCAACCCTTTCTATCACTGGGTAAGAACACCGCAAGATTGAACCCAAAGCTAAGCACTTCTCCCATGGCAAGAAAGATCAATCTAGTAGGCCAAACCAAACCGATAATTCAAAGAGACTTGCAAAGATAACTCAATCATATAAAAGAATTCAGAGAAGATTCAATTATTATCCATATATAAATCTGATCATAAACCCACAATTCATCGGATCTCGACAAACACACCGCAAAAAGAGATTACATCGAATAGATCTCCACAAGAGAGGGGGAGAACATTGTATTGAGATCCAAAAAGAGAGAAGAAGCCAACTAGGTAATAACTATGGACCCGAAGGTCTGTGGTAAACTACTCACAACTCATCGGAAGGGCTATGGTGTTGATGTAGAAGCCCTCCATGGTGGATTCCCCCTCTGGCAGAATGCCGGCGACGGCTCCAAGATGGGATCTCGCGGATACAGAAGGTTACGGTGGTGGAAATTGTGTTTCGGTTGCTCCCTGGATGTTTTCGGGGTACGTAGGCTTATATAGGAGGAAGAAGTACGTCGGTGGACGCTCGAGGGGCCCACGAGACAGGGGGGTGCGCCCTATAGGGGGGCGCCCTACCCTCTCGTGGAAGCTTCGGCTACTTCTTGACTTGCACTCCAAGTCCTCTGGATCACGTTCATTCCAAAAATCACGCTCCCGAAGGTTTCATTCCGTTTGGACTCTGTTTGATATTCCTTTTCTTCGAAATACTGAAATAGGCAAAAAAACAGCAATACGGGCTGGGCCTCCGGTTAGTAGGTTAGTCCCAAAAATGATATAAATGTGTAAAATAGAGCCCATAAACATCAAAAATTGGTAATATAATAGCATGGAACAAGAAAAAATTATAGATACGTTGGAGACGTATCAAGCATCCCCAAGCTTAATTCCTGCTCGAACTCGAGTAGGTAAATGATAAAAAAGAAATTTTTGATGTGGAATGCTACCTAGCATATTTCTCAATGTAATTTTCTTTATTGTGGCATGAATGTTCAGATCCAAATGATTCAAGATAAAATCTTATTAAACATAAAGATAATAATGCTTCAAAGCATACTAACAAATAATCATGTCCTATCAAAATAGCATAGCCAAAGAAAGCTTATCCCTACAAAATCATATAGTTAGGCCATGCTTCATTTCCATTACACAAAATACTCCCATCATGTACAACCCCGATGACGAGCCGAGAAATTGGTTCATACTTTTTAACGCGCTTCAGCTTTTTTCAACTCTTACGCAATACATGAGCGCAAGCCATGGACATAGCACTATGATGGTCTATTGTGGTGGTTGTAAGGACAAAAGGAGGGAGAAGATAGTCTCACATCAACTAGGCGTATTAACGGGCTATGGAGATGCCCATCAAAAGATATCAATGTGAGTGAGTAGGGATTGCCATGCAACGGATGCACTAGAGCTATAAATGTATGAAAGCTCGACAAAAGAAACTAAGTGGGCGTGCATCCAACTTTCTTGCTCAGGAAGACCTAGGGTACTTTGAGGAAGCCCATCATTGGAATATACAAGCCAAGTTTTATAATGAAAAATTCCCACTAGTATATGAAAGTGACAACATAGGAGAGTCTCTATCATGAAGATCATGGTGCTATTTTTTGAAGCACAAGTGTGGAAAAAGAGATAGTAGCAATTGTCCCTTCTCTCTTTTTCTCTCATTTTCTTTTTTTCTTTTTTTCCTTTTCTCCTTTTTTTTATTTTTTCCTTTTTTCCTTTTTTTCTTTTTGGTGGGCTTCTTTGGCCTCTTTTATTTTTATAAAGTCCGAAGTCTCATCCCGACTTGTGGGGGAATCATAGTCTTCATCATCCTTTCCTCACTGGGACAATGCTCTAATAATGAACATCATCACACTTTTATTGATTTACAACTGAAAAATTACAACTCAAAGCTAGAACAAGATATGACTCTATATGAATGCCTCCGGCGGTGTATCGGGATATGCAATGAATCAAGAGTGACATGTATGAAAATTATGAAGGTGGCCTTGCCGCAAATACGATGTCAACTACATGATCATGCAAAGAGCAATATGACAATGATGAAACATCTCATAATAAACGAAAACGGTGGAAAGTTGCATGGCAATATATCTCGAAACTGCTATGGAAATGCCATAATAGGTAGATATGGTGGCTGTTTTGAGGAAGGTAAATAATGGGTACATGGTACCGGGAAAAGTTGCGCGGTAATAAGAAAAGCTAGCAAAGTGGAAGGATGAGTGTGCATATATCCATGGACTCACATTAGTCATAAAGAACTCATATACTTACTGCAAAAATCTACTTAGCCCTCGAAGCAAAGTACTACTACGCATGCCCCAATAGGGATATATTGGTAGGAAAAATCCATCGCTCGTCCCCGACCGCCACTCATAAGGAAGACAATCAAAAGAGCACCTCATGCAACAAATTTGTCGCACAACTTTTACTATACATGCATGCTACGAGACTTGCCAACTTCAACAAAAGTATTTCTCAATTTCATAATTATCCACTAGCATGACCCTAACATTACTACCTTTATATCACAAAAAAATTATCAAGCATCAAATTGATACTAGTGTTTTAATGCACTTTCTATGATTGTTTTTATTATACCCAACTTGGATGCTCATCATTCTAGGACCAAATTCGTAATAATAGCAAATACCATGCTGTTCTAAAAGACTCTCAAAATAATATAAGTGAAGCATGAGAGACTAGCAATTTCTTCAAAATTAATCCACCGCCATGCTCTAAAGATATAGGTGAAGCACATAGAGCAAAAACTATCAAGCTCAAAAAGATATAAGTGAAGCACATAGAGTATTCTATCAAATCCCAATTAAATAGGCTTCTCCCAAAAGGTGTGTACAGCAAGGATGATTGTGGTAAACTAAAAAGCAGAGACTAATATAATACATGACGCTCCAAGCAAAACACATATCATGTGGCGAATAAAAATATAGCTCCAAGTAAAGTTACCAATGAACAAAGACGAAAGAGGGGATGCCTTCCCGGGGCATCCCCAAGCTTAGGCTTTTGGCTATCCTTGAATATCTTGGGGTTCCTTGGGCATCCCCAAGCTTAGGATCTTGCCACTCCTTATTCCATAGTCCATAAAAGCTTTACCCAAAACTTGAAAACTTCACAACACAAAACTCAACAGGAAATCTTATAAGCTCCATTAGTGAAACAAAAAAAACCACCACATAAGGTACTGTAATGAACTCATTCTTTATTTATTTCGGTGTTAAACCTACTGTATTCCAAGTTCTCTATGGTTCATACCCTTACATACTAGCCATAGATGCATCAAAATAAGCAAACAACACACGAAAAACAGAATCTGTCAAAAACAGAACAGTCTGTAGCAATCTGTAACTAACACAAACTTATGGAACAATAAAAATCCTACGAAAATAGGAAGTCCTAAAAAATTTGTTTGTTGAACATCAGCAAAAATAATCAACACAAAAGCTCATTCCTGTGATTTATTGAATTCTTTCTCATGAGCGCGAAGTTTCTGTTTTTCAGCAGAATCAAATCAACTCATAGCATATGTTATCCTATAGGTTCTACTTGGCACAAACACTAAATAAAACATGAAAACACATCTAAACAGAAAGTAGAAACACAATTTATTACTAAACAGGAACAAAAACAAAAAACATAAAGAAAATTGGGTTGCCTCCCAACTAGCGCTATCGTTTAACGCCCCTAGCTAGGCATAAAAGCAAAGATAGATCTAAGTAGTGCCATCTTTGGCACTTGGTTCATAGGTAGCTCGCATGATAGATTCATAAGGTAATTTGACTTTATTTCTTGGAAAGTTCTCCATGCCTTTATTTAATGTAAATTGGAGTCTAATATTCCCTTTCTTCATATCAATAATCGCGCCAATCGTTCTAAGGAAAGGTCTACCAAGAATAATAGGGCAAGAAAGATTGCAATATATATCAAGAACAATAAAATCAACGGGCACCAAATTTCTATTTGAAACAATTAGAACATCATTGATCCTTCCCATTGGCTTTTTAATGGTGGAATCCGCAAGGTGCAAATTTAAAGAGCAATCATCAGGATCATTGAAACCTAGAATATCACATAAAGTTTTCGGAATCGTGGAAACACTAGCACCCAAATCACACAAAGCAAAACACTCATGATCTTTAATTTTGATCTTTATATTAGTTTCCCACTCATCATTAAGTTTTCTAGGTATAGAAACTTCCAAATTAAGTTTTTCATCAAAAGATTGCATCAAGGCATCAACGATATGTTTGGTAAAAGCTTTATTTTGACTATAAGCATGTGAAGAATTAACAACAGATTGCAACAAGAAAATACAACTTTCTAAAGAACAATTATAATAATCAAATTCCTTGAAATCCGAGATAGTGGGTTCAATGCTATTTAAAGTCATAACCTCTCCAATCCCACTTTTACCAAATTTAGCATCAAGATCTAAAAATTCTGAATTCTTGGGACGACTACTAAATAAAGTTGACTCATCTCCAGTCCCATTATTTTCAAGATTCATATTACAAAAGAAATATCTAATAGGATACACATCAATAACTTTAAGATCTTCATCATTATTTTCATGGAAACTAGAAGAACACGCTTTTATAAAGCTATCTTTCTTAGCACGCAATCTAGCGGTTCTTTCCTTGCACTTGTCAATGGAAATTCTCATTGCTTTGAGAGACTCATTGATATCATGATTAGGAGGAGAAGATCTAAGTTTAAGAGAATCAACATCAAGTGAAAGTCTATCAACGTTCCTAGCAAAATCATCAACTTTGAGAAATTTTTCTTCAAGCAAAGCATTAAAATTCTTTTGAGAAATCATAAATTCTTTCACACTATTCTCAAAATCAGAGGGCATCTTATTAAAATTACCATAAGAATTATTGTAGGAATTTCCATAATTATTAGAGGAATTGCTAGGGAACGGTCTAGAATTAAAATTTCCTCTATAAGCATTGTTTCCAAAATTATTCCTACCAACAAAATTCACATCCATAGATTCATTATTATTCTCAATCAAATTAGACAAAGGCATATCATTGGGATCAATAGAAGAACTCTCAGTAGCAAACAATCACATAAGCTCATCCATCTTTCCACTCAAAACATTAATTTCTTCTAAAGCATGCACTTTTTTACTAGTAGATCGTTCGTTATGCCTTTGAGAATAATTAGCCATAATATTATCAAGAAGTTTTGTAGCATCTCCTAAAGTGATTTCCATAAATGTGCCTCCGGTGGCCGAATCTAAAAGATTTCTAGAAGCAAAGTTCAAACCGGCATAAAATGTTTGTATGATCATCCATAAATCCAAACCATGAGTAGGGCAATTGTGAATCATCAATTTCATTCTTTCCCAAGATTGGGCAACATGCTCGTGATCAAGTTGTTTAAAATTCATAATATCGTTCCTAAGAGTGATGATCTTAGCGGGAGGAAAAATACTTAAAGATAAAAGCATCTTTGCACTTGTTCCAAGAATCAATACTATTTTTGGGCAAAGACGAAAACCAAACTTTAGCACGATCTCTAAGTAAAAATGGAAATAACTTCAATTTAACAATATCATTATCCGTATCTTTCTTCTTTAGTATATCACACAAATGAACAAAATTGTTTAGATGAGTAGCGGCATCTTCACTAGGAAGGCCGGGGAATTGATCTTTCATAACAAGATTCAGCAAAGCGGTATTGATTTCACAAGACTCAACATCATTAAAGGGAGCAATCGGAGTACTAAGGAAATCATTATGATTAGTATTCGAGAAATCACATAATTTGGTATTATCTTGCGCCATGGCAATAAGTAATCCAACACACAGGCAAACAGAAAACGGCAAACGGAAAAGAGAGGAGATTGGGAAAGAGAGGGCGAATAAAACGGCAAGGGTGAAGTGGGGGAGAGGAAAACGAGAGGAAAATGGCAAATAATGTAAATGCGAGGGAGATGAGTTTGTGATGGGTACTTGGTATGTCTTGACTTGAGCGAAGACCTCCCCGACAACGGCGCCCGAAATCCTTCTTGCTACTTCTTGAGCTTGCATTGGTTTTCCTTGAAGAGGAAAGGGTGATGCAGCACAATAGCGTAAGTATTTCCCTTAGTTTTTGAGAACCAAGGTATCAATCTAGTAGGAGGCTTCTCATCAAGTCCCACAAACCTACACAAACAAACAAAGAACTCGCAACCCATGCGACAAAGGGGTTGTCAATCCCTTCACGGCCACTTGCGAAAGTGAGATCTGATAGAGATAATATGATAAGATAAATATATTTTTGGTATTTTATAATATAGATGCAGAAAATAAAGATGCAAATAAAAGTAGATTGAAAGCAAATATGATAAGATATAGACCCGGGTGGCACAGGTTTCACTAGTGGCTTCTCTCAAGAGCATAAGTATTACGGTGGGTGAACAAATTACTGTCGAGCAATTGATAGAAAAGTGAATAATTATGACGTTATCTAGGCATGACCATTTATATAGGCATCACGCCCACAACAAGTAGACCGACTCCTGCCAGCATCTACTACTATTACTCCACACATCGACCGCTATACAACATGCATCTAGAGTATTAAGTTCATTAGAACAAAGTAACACATTAAGCAAGATGACATGATGTAGAGGGATAAAATCAAGCAATATGATATAAACCCCATCTTTTTATCCTCGATGGCAACAATACAATATGTGTCTTGCAACTCTTTCTGTCACAGGGTAAGAACACCGCAAGATTGAACCCAAAGCTAAGAACTTCTCCCATGGCAAGAAAGATCAATCTAGTAGGCCAAACCAAACTGATAATTCGAAGAGACTTGCAAAGATAACTCAATCATATAAAATAACTCAGAGAAAATTCAATTATTATCCATAGATAAATCTGATCATAAACCCACAATTCATCGGATCTCGACAAACACACCGCAAAAAGAGATTACATCGAATAGATCTCCACAAGAGAGGGGGAGAACATTGTATTGAGATCCAAAAAGAGAGAAAAAGTCAACTAGCTAATAACTATGGACCCGAAGGTCTGTGGTAAACTACTCACAACTCATCGGAAGGGCTATGGTGTTGATGTAGAAGTCCTCCATGGTGGATTCCCCCTCCGGTAGAATGCCGGCGACGGCTCCAAGATGGGATCTCGCGGATACAAAAGGTTACGGTGGTTAAAATTGTGTTTCGGTTGCTCCCTAGATGTTTTCGGGGTACGTAGGCCTATATAGGAGGAAGAAGTATGTCGGTGGATGCCCGAGGGGACCACGAGACAGGGGGGGCGCCCTATAAGGGGGGCGCCCTACCCTCTCATGGAAGCTTCGGCTGCTTCTTGACTTAAACTCCAAGTCCTCTGGATCACGTTCATTCCAAAAATCACACTCCCGAAGGTTTCATTCCGTTTGGAATCCGTTTGATATTCCTTTTCTTCGAAATACTGAAATAGGCAAAAAAACAACAATACAGGCTGGGCCTCCAGTTAGTAGGTTAGTCCCCAAAATGATATAAATGTGTAAAATAAAGTCCATAAACATCCAAAACAGGTAATATAATAGCATGGAACAATAAAAAATTATAGATACGTTGGAGACGTATCATGGAGCTATTCAGAGAGTACTTTTATTCGAACCGTGAGAACGAGTACTCAAATGGGCCCAGCCTGGAACTTGGTGGAATTTCAATTCAGCGAAGGAGAGATGCTATCTTCCCTTATGTCCGCATGCCGAGTCACCCAAAAGATTGGAATCAGACATGGTTCTATTACAAAGACACTTCTCCGACTGACGAGAACCGACTGCCTGGCTTTCACGCTCTGCGTCTGGACTCAAAACATCATCTCCTTGACAAGCTGACAGCCGCTCAACGCAAGAAACTGGCCCCTACCATTGCCAAGGTCAAGGCTCTGTTGGGAAACGGCTTAACTGGAATTGACTTGGTTCGATGCTGGGTTTCATGGTGGGTGAGGGAGTCCTGGATTAGGGGGTGTCCGGATAGCCGGACTACCATCATCAGCCGAACTATCATCGGCCGGACTATCATCATCGACCGGACTCCAAGACTATGAAGATACAAGATTGAAGACTTCGTCCCGTGTCCGGATGGGACTTTCCTTGGCGTGGAGGGCAAACTTGGCGATACGGATATGTAGATCTCCTACCATTGTAACCGACTCTATGTAACCCTAGCCCTCTCCGGTGTCTATATAAATCGGATGGCTCTAGTCCGTAGGACACAACAACAACCATTACAATCATACCATAGGCTAGCTTCTAGGGTTTAGCCTCCTTGATCTCGTGGTAGATCCACTTTTGTAAACATCCACAATATCAATATCAATCAAGAAGGACGTAGGGTTTTACCTCCATCAAGAGGGCCCAAACCTGGGTAAAACATCGTGTCCCTTGTCTCCTGTTACAATCCGCCTAGACGCACAGTTCGGGACCCCGTACCCGAGATCCGCCGGTTTTGACACCGACATTGGTGCTTTCATTGAGAGTTCCTCTATGTCGTCACCGATAGGCTTGATGGACTCTTCAATCGACAACGACGCAGTCCTGGGTGAGACTTTTCTCCCCGGACAGATCTTCGTATTCGGTGGCTTCGCACTGCGGGCCAACTCACTTGTCCATCTGGAGCAGATCGAAAGCTACGCCCCTGGCAGTCAGGTTTGGAAGCCTAAACTTCACGACCAATATCGCGGGGACTTGATCTTCGATGGATCTGAGCCACAGCCGAGCGTGCCGCGCTGTCACGATGGGCACGACCTAACTCTGCCGCCGGACAGCACCTTGGAGGCCGCACACGAATCCGCTCCGACCCATAGTCTGGAGCCGATCGCTCAGATCGAGGACGGATGGCTGGACACCGCCTCGGGAGCTGCAACTTCTACGGCGATGGAGCCGAACACTTACCTTGTCCCGCATAAAGCTCATGACTCCGAGGTGCCGGACTCTCTGCTGGACTCTGAACCTCCTGCGCCCCCGCTAGTCGAATCCGATTGGGCGCCGATCATGGAATTCACCGCTGCGGACACCTTTCAGCACTCACCCTTCGGTGATATCTTAAATTCGCTGAAGCGTCTCTCACTATCCAGAGAGCCCTGGCCAAACTACGGTCAGGATGGTCGGGACGCGGACAATGAAGAAATTCAGAGCCAACCCACCACCCACTTCTTAGCCACCGTCGACGATCTAACCGACGTGCTAAATTACGACTCCAAAGACATCAACGGTATGGACGACGATGCCGGAGAGGATCAAGGACCAGCGCCTACAGGGCACTGGAAGGCCACCTCGTCACATGACATACATATGGTGGACACCCCAAGGGGAAGCGATACCGAGGAACAACGGGACGCGGCAGAGGATAATCCCGCCGATAAACAACCAAAACGGCGACGTAGACGCCGCCCTAAGTCCCACCTCGATCAAAGAAACATTCCTAACGACCCAGCGATAGAGCAGGGCAAACCAGCGGACGACGAACATACAACCAAGCAACCATCCGAACAGGACGAACTGGATAATCAACCCCTTCACGGAGCAATCAACAGTCCGGACACACCACCGGAGCATAAGAACCTTCACAAAAGACTCGTCACCACTGCAAGAAGTTTGAAGAAGGAAAAAAGGAAGCTCAAAACAGCGGAAGACATACTCAGAATGAAGTGGAGCAAAATACTCAAGTCCGCAGACAAATATGGCGATGGCCATCAAACAAAGAGATACCCGAAGCGCAATCTGCTGCCAGAATTTGACGAGGAAGCCATAGAGCCCTCACAGTCAAAAAATAAAGAGGCCGCCCGGCCGGATAGACGGCCAGATGACAGGCCAAAAGCGACAAGCGGCACCGCACACAAGCCGGCTTATGATCCTGGGAAAACAGACGGCCCAACTAGGTCCATCTACGGGCCAAAAAGGAGGGCCCCAGAAAGTAACACAACACAACAAGTGTTCGAAGATAGCGGCACACCCAAATACAGGGGCGCCGCACACCCGCTATGTTTTACCGATGAGGTGCTGGATCATGAATTTCCAGCAGGGTTCAAACCCATAAACATAGAGGCATACAACGGCACAACAGACCCAGGAGTCTGGATAGAAGATTACATACTACACATACATATGGCTAGAGGAGATGATCTCCACGCAATAAAATACCTACCCCTCAAGCTCAAAGGGCCAGCTCGGCATTGGCTCAAAAGCCTCCCAGAAAACACTATTGGAAGTTGGGAAGAGCTTGAGGACGCGTTTAGAGAAAACTTTCAAGGGACTTATGTCCGCCCTCCGGATGCAGACGATCTGAGTCATATAACCCAACAGCCCGGAGAGTCAGCGCGCAAATTCTGGAACAGGTTCCTTACCAAAAAGAACCAAATAGTCGACTGTCCGGACGCGGAAGCCTTAGCAGCTTTTAAACACAACGTCCGAGACGAATGGCTCGCCAGACACCTCGGCCAAGAGAAGCCAAGAACAATGGCCGCGCTAACAAGCCTCATGACGCGCTTTTGCGCAGGAGAAGATAGCTGGCTAGCAAGATGCAGCACCAGCGACCCGAGTACATCCGAGATCAGAGATGGAAACGGAAAATCACGGCGCAGGAAAGATCAGCGCCGTAATAAAAAAGTCCAAAGGGCACGATGGTCAACGCCGGATTCAAAAGCTCGCGGCCAAACAATAAAACACTGCCTCTTAAGGACAACAGCGACGAGCTATCAAATTTAAACAAAATTTTAGATTGGATATGTCAAATCCACAGTACCTCCGGAAGGCCTGCAAACCATACCAACCGAAATTGTTGGGTTTTTAAACAGTCCGGCAGACTCAACGCCGGACACAAGGGGCTCGATGCGCCAAGCGAGGACGATGACAAACCCCACCAGCAGAGCACCGGAAGTCAGAAGACTTACCCACAAGAAGTCAAAATAGTAAACTCACTTCATGTGATAGTACAGAAAACCAACACGGCACTCGCTAAGACAAGTGTCGCACGGTCCACCCTAGCGGAACACCGAGATTGGATGTCAAAACCAATCACTTTCGACCATCTGGATTAGTCCAGAAGTATCCGGAATGCAGGATAGACTGCCCTGATATTGGATCCCATAATAGACGGACTGCAATTCACGCGTGTTTTGATGGACGGCGGCAGTGACTTAAACCTGCTATATCCGGACACAATCCGCAAGTTGGGATAGACCCTACTACAATTCGGCATAGCCGCACTTCCTTTAGAGGAGTGGCGCCAGGCCCTTACGCCAGCTATCAAGCATCACTGGGACGAGAAGCTTTCGTCTGCTTCAATGCAATACCACATTATGCGTCTCTTACGCTTAAAATGCCCGGTCCACGTGGCATCATTTCATTAAAAGGTCACCTGAGACCCCGGACACGGCTGGACGAGTCCGGAATAAATAAGCTAGGGGCTACCTAGCCACACACCCCTTCACAAGGGTTTGTACATATAATCCATAATGAGCTAGCATAAGCTCAGCTTTATTAATCTATATTTCAATTTTTTATGCACTTTCTCACACGATTTCTTTTCAAACTAAGTTCCTCTCTTTTTACAGATGAACAACGTGCACACCCGTCCAGGGTACGGCACAACGGAGACACAGGCGCAGACGTGCAGTAGGGACCCGTTGCAAGGACTCTTTTCAGACTAAGACCCTACGTAAACCTTTCTTACTGTCTCTTGTTGCTATAATCCCCTGGTTTCTCATTATAACCAGAGTGGAGACTGGCGTTTTGGCATCGGCCGCGCCAGAACAACCTGCCTGTACCTAGACACAAGGGGCTTAGGGCATTGTTTTGCCCGCTATTGTAAAGACCGAACACCTTCGGGAGTGTTCGGCGTCTCGAGTTAGGCCTTATATGCATCAGCTCCGAATCATGTCTTTGGTCAAATGTTGGGCTTGCCCGACTCCTGTGTTTTGCTGCCTTACGTTCTGTATCACCGGCTAACGCGGCACCAGGAGAACTACTGCGATTGTTCCCCAGTTCGGCTGGGCGAGCACCTCAGTAGAGAAAGCCGAAAACTGACTGTCATGATACAGTGAGAGACTGGTCAACCACTCGATCGACCATGGGAATGTCTAGAATTCCTCTGCTTTGACGAAGGGCCGTTTCCCGGTCAGGCACATACGCGCCCCAAATTCGGAGAGCGCGGTGCCCCCAGGGGCTATGTCGTAACCCCACCCTCGAACTCCATGGCTAAGTGAAAGTGATAAAGCATTATAGTCCGGTTGCCTCATTTGCTACGCTACCACCTCCTTTACAGGACCGAGACGTCAGATTAAGTGTGAAAACACGCTATTTTTTACGAACACCCCCGCACCTTGTGCGTGGGGGCTGAAGCCGACGACTGCCATCTTTCAGGTTATACACACGTATACATGAACGGCCGCATAGGAGATATTCTATTACTTGAACGCACAAGTATAAAAGGCGCTTACATCATAAATAATGTTTTACATCATAAAAACGTTCACTCAAACGTAGCATTTTTTGAGCACTGCGACTCTATTACATGAGCAGCACGCAGCACTTCGCCAAAATAGTGCTCGGCGGGTAACCGGTTATCGTCCGAACCCGGGGTCGCAACAGCGGTGGCATCCATCTCTGTCCAATGTGTCTTCACACGGGTGAGTGCCATCCGCGCACCCTCTATGCAGGCCGACCGCTTCATTGCCTTCATATGCGGCACCGCCCCAAGAAATTGCTGCAATAAGCCAAAGTAACTCTTCCGCTCGGGCCTATCCGGCCAGACATGGGTCACTATATCCGTCATAGCAAGCCCGGACAACCTATTTAGCTCAGCCCACTCGGCCAAACGGTCGGTCAGCGGAAGTGAGCACTCCGGACTATGGAATTGAGACCAAAACAGCTCTTCCGTCTTGTGATCCTTCTGGCTTCGAAAATGCACAACGGCATCCGCTGCACTCACTGCTAAGTCCATATAAGGGTCCTTTGGACCCCACAGTTGGCCCAGCTGAGCATACTTTGGATCCGTAAACCTTCGGCACAGCAGAAAAGGCTTGCTAGCTACAATTTCTCCGGCCTGGCACAGCTCTTCCTTTATAGCCCGCATTGCAGAGCGGGCATCCTTGGCTTCGGCGGCGGCCTTCTCCAGGTCTTCTTGCCCCGCTAGGCACTCCTTCCCAAGAGCCTCATTGCGGTCGGTAGCATCTTTTAAATTCACGGCCATTTCGGCCATCTCTTCCCTGCTCCGGCAGTGTGCGTCCCTTTCGGCCGCTAACTCCTCGGCCGCCCTCGCGGCTGCCGCATTACTCCTTCTGGCCTGCTCCTTGGCTTGAGCAAGTTCAGCCCGAAGGCTCTCCACAGCAGCGGCACTATCTGCATTTCACACACATGTTGTAAGGAGCTGGCTTCGGCCCCCTTACCAAGTGACCGCACAGAAACACTTACCTTGCGACTCATCAAGTCGCTTGTTGACCAGCGTGACGTGCGCATCCGCAACAGCGAGTTGCCGCTTTAGTTCAGCAACTCCATCAGTCCGGCTGGCCCCTGGACGACCCGCCACCTGCATTGGCACGGCGAAAATTTAAACCTGCGATTTTGATCCTCGGCACGCTGTCGATTTCGACAACCTACCGAGTCTCAGGGGCTACTATCTATACAGGGCGCATTCTATATTCAAAACTGTTAAAAGGTGTGTCATTTTTGCGTACCTCAAACCCCGCCAGCAAACTCCTGACGGCATTGTGCAACCCGCCTTCGGCGGACGAAATCCTTTCAATCACCATGCTCATCAATGCGTGGTGATCTTCTGAGATAGACGCCTTCTCAAGCAGATCCTTCAGCCGTACACCAGTTGGCGCCGAACTATCCGACTTTGCCAAACCCGGGGGCTCCCTCTGTGTCGACACTTCAGGCTCGTCCGCCCTATCCGACGGCGCCCCGGACGGAGGCGTCTCGCTCTCCATCATCTCCGGACGAAGGTCCCTCGAACACGAGCTCATTTGCGAAGGACGGAGATCCGAACTACAAGGTAAAAACTTTAGTTATCCTCAGAAGCACAAATAGGGATGTCCCTTATTATAAAACCCCTTTCTTTCTACTTACGGCTCGTTGGAGGGCTGACTTTTTAAGGGAGATTGTGCGGCCGGGGCCTCCCCGGACGCAGGACCCTCTGGTGAAGATTTCTTCCCCCGTTTAGGGGCTTTTGCCCTCGGGTCCTCGGAGGCAGTCCTCTTCTCCCCTTGGAGGGAGGGATTCTCGATCCCCCCTCTTTCAAGAGCCTCCTTAGGCGAGGCAGTAGCTTTCCTGCTTTCCCCTTCGCCTTCCTCTGGAGGCGCAACCTCAAGCATCCGAACCAGCACCGAGTCCGGCGCGGTCTCAGGGAGGGGGGCCGGACACCGTATCAATTTTGCTGCCGCTATCCACTCCTGTTTAGAAGAAAGTTGGTCATAAGGCGAATTGTCGAAAGGCAAACAAATGGTATGTCCGGATTTGGAACTACTTACTTGAGTATCCGGGCGATTGCAGCTTAGGCCAGCATCCTCGGTCAATTCCGGACGCGCCTCTTGCGATCTGAAGAATAATTTGTACATCTCCAAGGGTGTCATACCCATGAAGTGTTGAAGAATCCGTGGGCCCTCCGGATTGAACTCCCACAGCCGGAGAGGGCGGCGTTTGCAGGGCGGGAGACACCTAATAAGCATAACCTGCATTACCACCACCATATCGACCTCCCTCGTTTGGAGATCTCGAATCTGGCCCTGCAGTAGGGGCACGTCCTTTGACGGCCCCCAGTTGAGCCCTTGGTTGACCCACGACATCAACCGTCGTGGAGGTCCCGGGCGGAATAAGGGCGGCGGCTTTTGTCTGCGGCCCCTCGGAACGGTGATATAGAACCACTCTTGCTGCCACGGGCCGAGCTCCTCTTGGAAGGAGCCAATAGGCCACGGGGCATCGGCCCTCCTACTTATGGCCGCCCCGCCACACTCCGCTTGACGCCCCCCGATCATCTTCAGCGCCACATTGAAGGTCTTCAGCCACAGGACGAAGTGAGGGGTGACGCGGAGGAAGGCTTCGCAGATAACAATAAATGCGGAAATATGGAGGATGGACTCTGGAGCCAAATCGTGGAATTCCAACCCATAATAAAACATGAACCCTCTCACAAAAGGATCCATCGGGAAGCCTAAACCCCGACGGAGGTGGGATACAAAAACGACATACTCGCCGGGCTCAGGGGTGGGGATGGCCTGCCCTTCGGCAGGCAACCTGTGCGAAATCTCATAAGCCAGGTACTTGGCCTCCCGCAGCTTTAGCACGTCCTCCTCCGTGACGGAGGAGGGCATCCACCGGCCCTGGAGGTCGGAACCGGACATCATTGAAGGTCCGAAGCGCTCGAATCCGGAGCTCTAGGTGCTGGAACTTGGAGCGGGGAGAGGATTCGATGGAGGATTGAAGAAAAGAAACGAGCCTTGGTCCCGTTATAAAGAGGGAGAATACCAAGAGCCGTCCCCATGACAGTTTGGGACTCGCCTTCGATAGAGTGGGCGGGGCGACGGGCGCGGTTGGGTTACCCACATCCGTATTGATGAGAATCCCGGATTAAGGGGGAACACGATCTCTGCTTCGACAAGACGTGCCAAGGAAACCGCTTCGCTAAATGCGCTGAGGTGGTAGAGTAAAAAACAATTCGAGTAATGGCTTGGTAGTGGCATGACGTCATGCCGCCAAAAACATCAGCAGATTGAACTTGTGTATATATTATTCTCTCTACGGTGTAATGTGGAATTTATTTTGCAGAGCCGGACACTATCCTGGTGTTCACAATCTTCTATCATTCGGAGGAGGAACCCGCCTTGCAATGCCAAGCAATATACGTGCCGGACTTATCGTCATTGAAGCCTGGTTCAGGGGCTACTGAGGGAGTCCTGGATTAGGGGGTGTCCGGATAGCCGGACTACCATCATCAGCCGAACTATCATCGGCCGGACTATCATCATCGACCGGACTCCAAGACTATGAAGATACAAGATTGAAGACTTCGTCCCGTGTCCGGATGGGACTTTCCTTGGCGTGGAGGGCAAGCTTGGCGATACGGATACGTAGATCTCCTTCCATTGTAACCGACTCTATGTAACCCTAGCCCTCTCCGGTGTCTATATAAACCGGATGGCTCTAGTCCGTAGGACACAACAACAACCATTACAATCATACCATAGGCTAGCTTCTAGGGTTTAGCCTCCGTGATCTCGTGGTAGATCCACTCTTGTAAACATCCACAATATCAATATCAATCAAGCAGGACGTAGGGTTTTACCTCCATCAAGAGGGCCCGAACCTGGGTAAAACATCGTATCCCTTGTCTCCTGTTACCATCCGCCTAGACGCACAGTTCGGGACCCCCTACCCGAGATCCGCCGGTTTTGACACCGACAGTGGGTCATTCCATTGAGTCGCCGCACCGACTTAATGTGCACTTACACTGGTAGCAAAAAGGATCCACTGCGCCACAACTCTAAGGATTTAGCTGACGACACCATCAGCGAAATGACAAAGTCCCTTCTGCATGAAAGCTTGGTGGACTGCAACAAAGTGGGCCTAAGCCCTTTCTGCACATCTAACTCGGCACCAGAAGTAAGTCTTTAATTTACTTATTTTTCCTTCATCCTTAAATACTTTGTTTAACTCAACTTTGATGACTTTCACAGGTTGACAATGACTTCTGGAAGAAGGAATATGACCATGAAGCTACCAAGAGGGCCAGAAAAGCCAAGAAAGCCGCCAAGAAAATGGCCAAGAAGAAGGGAAAGAAATCCAGTGCCTCTAAGATGCTTGAACTAGACGACAGCTCTGAGTCGGAGGTAGCCCTTGATTCCCTTGGCTCTTTTTCAACCATCTTATTGACATTGATTATCATCAGGATGACACGGGGACCAATCAAGCAATTGAAGAAGAGGTAACTATCATTTCCTCCGACTCCAAGACCTTGCCAAGACAGAAAATTTGAAGAGTAACCCGGAAACTAAGCTTTTCACACCCCTTAGCTCATCTAGATCCTCACTTTCTTTTGAAGCAATAGCAGCACGAGAGCCAGCGATAGTCTCGGACCAGCAGGGATGAAGAATTATGTTCCAGCTTACCAAACACTCCGAGGAAGCGTCGAAATGAGGTCACCCCCGATTTAAACTCTTTTTATCCTCTGGCGGGTCTCATCCACCAACCACTTAATTCTTTCAACTCAAATTATCAGGAAACATCTCGTTCCTCTTCCGGCGACTCATTTTAGTCTCATCTGCCGGCTTTCAAGACTGCTCCCGGGTAATAACAATTACTTATTGTTTGCTCATTATGTTCCTTTATACTTATACTGACCTCTCATGACTCATGTAGTGGAAAAGCCAAGCCGAACAAGAAAGCAAAGGTGAATAAGCCAGTTGAAGACCCGAAAGTTAGTGAGCCGGAGCAACAAACTGCAGTGCCTAAGGCCTCTGTTCCTCAACCATCAGATCCGGTTGTTGACGTTCCACCAGAAATCCCCAGCTCTTCCATTGATCAAACAGACGATAACCCTTTGAACACTGAAGCATCAAGCCCAGTTAAAACAGCTGAGACACATGATGATGACGTGGTGATCACCAACACTGGCTTTAGAGAGCCGGGAAGGCCTACTGTCTTGGCCAAACACTCTGCCAAGGAGGAGCACATTGAACGGCGTAAAGTGAGATTTGATGTTGCTGACTACTCCCAATTAAGCATTGGCGAAGTATATTCTGGCTATCTCAGTCAAGTACCTAGCAGCCGTGAACTTGAAGTTGACATGGTGAAGCAAATGCACCAAAAATTGAAGGTATGAAATCTTCCTTTATTGAGTTATGCAATCCTGTCAGCCCCCAAGTCTACTATTTATGATGAATATGCTGTAGACTTAGATTAACCATGAGCATAAATAACACTCTTTGTCAGACTCTTTAAAAATCTGGCTTAAGGACTCTGGTTTAAAGTAGAGCTGTAATGATTAACACTAAATCCGTAGCCCCTAAGGGCTGGTTTAATCAGCATGAATGAGCCGATCCTTTATATTCTTGTGTAGAAAGCAGTATTTACTTGTGTAGTTCTCATGAGCTGACCGTGGCCGTTTGTAGCATAACCGGTTCACCGTAAGGTAGTAAGAAAAACAAGCAATATGCATTAGGCCCAAAGTGCCAAGTACTCTTGCTCGCCAAGTGCTTGGGACTTATTCACATAAGCCGTAGCAGGAGTAACTTTTTCGGCAGACATTAGCCCCAAGTGCCAAGTGTTGTTGCTTGAAAAAGGCTTGGGACTTCATGTTTTTAACTAAATCTGAATTATGATTTTGATCCGGTGTATGTACAGACCACCACTGCTCAACTTCAATCAGAGCTGTTTGAACTGAAGGCTCGTCTGGAGCTGCAAGAATTTGAGACCTGGAAGGCGAACTCAAAGTTCCAATTTAGCCTGACTGAAATGGAAAAATTGAAAACTAGCTTTGAAGTGGAAAAAAGTGCTTGGGCTAAAGAGAAGACGGCCTTGACACGGCGGGTTAAAAAGGCGGAGGCGGCTCTTCAGGAAGCAACCACTAAACTTACAGGCTTAAAACATCATGTGTCTCAGATGGTTTCTGCTATCTTTGGTAAGTTGCCTCACCAGTATCCATTTAAATGTTTTCCTTGATTGATATAAGCCGCCTCTAACTCATCCATGATTATTACGGAGGCCCCGGGAGCACCAATCTCAACCAGGAGATGCTTGTGAAGCTGAAGGCGGTTTACACATTGGTGGAGCAGCTCTATATTGGGGCTCAACATGCATTGGCCACAATATCTCCATCTAACCAAGCCCCCACTCTCTTGATTGACGTTTTGAGGAAGCTTTCCGTTCCGCCTGAGAAGTTTGGTGAAATGAAGCGATCACCTTCCAGAGCCGGAGCTGTGATGGCCTTAAGCCGGGCCAAAGCATGGTTACCGGTGCTAGACCAGGCCGATATATCTACTGGGTACCCAAGCTTGAAAGAAGACGACACTCCGTTTGATAAGAAAGACTTTGCCGCCTGCGTGAAGGACATACGTCCCCTGGCCAGTCTGATTGCCAATGAAACAGACCTGTCCAGATATCAGCCGGCTTATGACTTGGAAAATCAGAAGATGTCGACACCATCTTACAAAGTGAAGGATCTAATACCCCCAATCTGTAAGCACACTTTTTCTCCTAAAGTTGACCCGTCCGAGCTTATTGATGATGAGGCTGAGTTTCAAGCCTTAAATGGCATTGACTAGTCATCACCAACCTTCCAAGAAGTAGAACATGACGAAGAAGCGGAGAGGGGTGATCCAGAAGCTTCAGGCCATCAGAGTCAAGAAGATTGATCCGCTGGGCGGTTCATATTTGTGACCTTCTGAAAAACAGTTAATCATTTTGACTCCTTGAGTCATGTAATAGGGTAGCAATAACTTTGCTCTGCCATGCCATCGTGCATGTTTATGTTGTACTCAACGCTGTTAAGCCTCCACTTTATAATTATCCTTTTAGACTTATCATGGTGTTGATTGGTGTAGATGAAAATTTTGAATTATCTTGCACACAAGTATATCACGAGAACCCGTGGCGGTTTACCGCAAGGAGGGTCATAATACGTCACATATAATCAAACAGTTATAGATAGGGCTGGGTTAGTTATAACTAGATGTAATCATAACAAAAATATCATACCTGTGATATTGAATTGTATTGCCGTCTTACGATACCTGTGTAGTAAGGGTGATAACTCAAAACTTAGAAACCAATACTTCCAAGTATTAATAGTCATATGCTAGCAACTTATCGTCCAAAGCCAGGCCGGGTTAATAGAGACCATAGGTATGCTTCAGATATGAGTAAGAGAGTATCAAGAAAACCTGGAAAATCTGTTCAAAAAACTCAAACCAAAAAGAGAGAACAGACGAGGCTATGCTTCAATTACGAGCAAGAAGCCGGATCAAAAATGGCTATGATTCGAATACGATCAGGAAGCCGGACCAAAAGAGTTAATGGCTATGATTCGAATACAATCAGGAAGCCCCCAAATGGTTTGTGGCATTGCGCCGGTCAAAGGGGTACCAACAGCTATGATTCGAATACGATCAGGAAGCCCCCCAGTGACCATAATGGTTAATGGCTATGATTCGAATACGACCAGGAAGCCTGACCACAAGGGTTAATAGCTATGATTCGAATACGATCAAGCCCCCAAGTGGAATATAACAGTTTAATGGCTATGATTCGAATACGGTCAGGAAGCTGGACCAAAAGGGTTAATAGCTATGATTCGAATACAATCAAGCCCCCAAGTGGTTTCTGACAGTTTAATGGCTATGATTCGAATACAATCAGGAAGTTGGACCAAAAGGGTTAATAGCTATGATTCGAATATGATCAAGCCCCCAAGTGATCATGAAATTATGATGATGAAGACTCATTATTCTTGAATATGAAACAACAAAGGCCCTGCTTTATTATAATCATCATAATATATACATCATCAAAATATGTACATCATCAGAGCCTGTGGCTCAAGTTTAGTCAGGCCGAAGATGAGAAATATTCCATGGTCGGTGGGTCTTTGAGGGAGTCCTGGATAAGGGGGTATCTGGACAGCCGGACTACATACTTTGGCCGGACTATTGGACTATGGAGATACAAGATTGAAGACTTCATCCCATGTCCGGATGGGACTCTCCTTGGCGTGGAAGGCAAGCTTGGCAATTCGGATGTAGATCTCCTTCTCTGTAACTGACTCTGTGTAACCCTAGCCCCCTCCGGTGTCTATATAAACCGGAGGGTTTAGTCCGTAGGACAGGACAACAACAATCATACCATATGCTAGCTTCTAGGGTTTAACCTCTTTGATCTCGTGGTAGATCAACTCTTGTAATACTCATATCATCAAGATCAATCAAGCAGGAAGTAGGGTATTACCTCCATCGAGAGGGCCTGAACCTGGGTAAACATCGTGTCCCCAACCTCCTATTACCATTAGCCTTAGACGCACAGTTCGGGACCCCCTACCCGGGATCCGCCGGTTTTGACACCGACATTGGTGCTTTCGTTGAGAGTTCCTCAGTGTCGTCGCTATAAGGCTCGATGGCTTCTCCAACCTTCAACCACGTTGTCCTCGGTGAGACTTTTCTCCCCGGACAAATCTTCATGTTCGGCGGCTTCGCACTGTTCGCCAACTCGCTTGGCCATCTGGAGGAGATCGATAGCTACGCCCCTGGCCATCAGGTCAGGTTTGGAAACCTAAACTACGCCGTCGACATCCACGGAGACTTGATCTTTGACGGATTTGGGCCAGTGTCAGGAGCGACGAACAATCACGACGTGCATGACCTAGATCTGCAGTCGGATAGTATTCGGAACATCGCACCTGCTACAGCTCTGGACTTCGTTCTAGAGTAGGTCGTGCCTTCCGTGGACGGGTGGATGGACCCCGCCCCGAAGGCTGCACACTCATCGGCTATGGAGCCTAACACAGA
The DNA here is from genome assembly GCF_002162155.2 of Triticum dicoccoides. Lineage (NCBI taxonomy): Eukaryota > Viridiplantae > Streptophyta > Magnoliopsida > Poales > Poaceae > Triticum > Triticum dicoccoides. Next base: position 521,415,654 of record NC_041391.1, read on the forward strand.
CTCATGTCCTAAAGGGATCTGTGTCTCAGGACCCCCGGACTCGCATCCGGTCATGTGTTCCGGACCACGTGCATCCGTGCCCGTCGAATCTAACTGGGCTCCGGTTATGGAATTCGCCGCCACGGATATCTATCAGCACTCACCCTTTCGAGACGTGCTAAATTCATTAAAGTCTCTCTCTCTGTTAGAAGACTCCTGGACGAACTACGTCCGGCCCGTGTGGGATACGGAGGACGAAGAAAATCGCAACCCACCCACCACCCACTTTATAGCCATTGTCGATGACCTAACAGACATGCTTGACTCCGACCCCAATAACATCGACGGTATGGACGTTGATGCAGGAGACGATCCGGAACCACCGCCCATGGGGTGCTGGACTGCCACTTCATCACACGACGTCTATATGGTGGGCACGCCCAAACAAGACAATGGTGACAAAAAGGACACAACGGAGGATAAACCCCCCGGACAAAAGCAAAAATGACGGTGCAGGCGCCGCCTCAAGTCTAGTCACAGTAAAAATAGCGATAACAACCTAAAACAGGATGACACTCCGGTTGACTCCGAAGGCAACAACGACCATAGGGACCTAGAGATGGAGCAGGATAAGCCAGGTCACGCCAAACACAGCCCATAGCAGACGCCTGATCACAGAAATCCATAGGTCCGAACGCATCACACTACCTTGAAAGAGGAGAACAGTCCGGTTGATGATGCGTTCATCATCCCGGAAGAACATGCGGCACAAGATAACCTCCGTAGAAAACTCCTGGCCACAGCATGGAGCCTGAAGAAACAGAAGCAAAGGCTCAAGGCCACGCAAGATACGCTCAACCGAAGATGGAACAAGGTGCTGGACTCCGAAGGGAAATGTGGCTAGGATCACCACACAAAGAGCTACCCAAAGCGCAAACTGGTACCCAAATTCGATGATGATGCCGCATCGACCGTTCGGCCCAAAAACAATACGGCTACCCAGACGGACCAACCACCTCATGGCCGCGATAGAGCAGCCACCGATACCACACATGATTTACGAGAGCTCCTGGACAAAAAGGCCAGTGCGGCTAGATCCATCTATGGGTCTAGACGACGTGCTCCGACGCGGGATTATGGTCACCACAACAATCATACTAATCAAATACCAGTCCGAAATCAACAACGGGAGCAGCCGATAGCATGCTGCAACACGGCCAGATGCAGAGGGGCTGTGCACCCCCTGTGCTTCACTGATGAGGTGCTGGATCTTGAATTTCCACAGGGATTCAAACCCGTGAATATAGAGTCATACGACGGAATGACGGACCCTGGGGTCTGGATCGAAGATTTTATCCTTCACATACACATGGCTTGTGGGGATGACCGCCACGCCATCAAATACCTCCCCCTCAAGTTAAAAGGACCAGCTCGTCATTGGCTGAAAAGCCTCCCCGAAAACTCAATTGGAAGTTGGGAGGAACTTGAGGATGCTTTCAGGGCCAATTTTCAAGGAACCTATGTCTGGCCTCCTAATGCGGACGATTTAAGTCACATAATGTAGCAGCCCGGAGAGTCAGCCCGCAATCTTTGGAACAAATTCCTCACTAAGAAGAATCAAATTGTCGACTGTCCGGATGCCGAAGCCTTAGCGGCCGTCAAACACAATATCTGAGACGAGTGGCTTGCTAGACACCTTGGCCAAGAAAAGCCGAGAACGATGGCAGCCTTAACAAGTCCCATGACCCGATTTTGTGCGGGCGAAGACAGCTGGTTGGCCCGTAGAGGCACTAGCGACCCAGGTACATCCGAAATTCGAGACGGCAACGGGAAGCCATGGCGCACTAAGCACAAGCATCAGGATGGCGATAGTATGGACAACACGGCGGTCAATGCCGGATTCAGGGGCCCTCAACCCATTCAAGGGAAGAAGCCATTCAAAGGCAGTAAAGAGGGGCCATCTAGCCTGAACAAAGTCCTAGACAGATTGTGCCAAATCAATGGCACCTCTAAAAAACTTGCAAATCATACCCACAGAGAATGTTGGGTCTTCAAGTAGGCCGGAAAATTAAACGCCGAACACAAGGGAAGCCAGACAACAAGCAAAGACGAGGGCGAACCTCGCCAGCCGAACACCGGGGGCCAGAAAAAGTTCCCATCAGAAGTCAAAATGGTAAACATGGTACACATTACTCACATAGATTTCGTAGCCCCCCAAATCAGACCATGGGCAACTTGCCTGATCACTTTTGATCACAGGGACTACCCGTCCAGTATCCGGCACGGAGGATCGGCTGCCTTGGTGCTCGACCCAATAATTGATGGATACCATCTTACTCGCGTCCTAATGGACGACGGCAGTAGTCTTAATCTGATATATCATGACACCATCCGCAAGATGGGGGTAGACCCATCCAGAATAAGTCAAAATAATGCCACCTTCAATGGAGTGATTCCAGGCGTGGTAGCCCACTGCTAGGGCTCCCTCGTATTAGAAGTGACATTCAGTTCTCCCGACAACTTCAGAAGCGAGAACCTACTCTTCAACATCGCCCCCTTCAACAGCGATTATCATGCATTGCTTGGAAGAACGGCCTTCGCTTGCCTTAACGCAATACCAAACTATGCCTGCCTTAAACTCAAGATGCCCGGTCCACGCGGCATCATCACGGTTAGCGGAAACACAGAGCAGTATGCAGCAGTTCACGCTGCCGGACTCTAGGCGGCCTCTCCCACCGGAACGCATGACCAGTCGTCAAGACCATGGACACGGTTAGACGAGTCCAATACACCATTTTTCACAATAGCTCAGATAAACCTGAGCTAGGTGATGTACATGTGTCCCCATAAACAATACAAGGGGCTGCAAAACATGTAACAAAGCCCACAATTCGGCTCGCCTCATTAATAGGCAAATAACTCAAACATCCATCGAGCATAGCTAACTTTTCGCACACTTACTCCTTTTCCTTTCATGAGTTTCCGTTCCTACAGACACTACCAGTGCGAGACCCTTCCAGGATACGGCACAATGGAGACAAAGGCGCAGACATGCAGGAGGGCCCCGTTCACAGGTTTCTCTTTAGATTAAGCCCCTGCGTAAACCTTCTTTACTGTCTTTTGTTGTTTGACATCCCATAGGTATTTCATAAACCTATAAGGGGTACTGGCGTTATAGGCTTTTTGCCATGAAAGATCAATGCACGTACCTGGAGTCACAGGGTCAAGGGCGTTATTCAGCCTAGTATATGTTATGAAGTCCGAATACCTTCAGGAGTGTTCGGCGTCACTAGTTTGGCCTTATATGTATCAGCTCCGAATCATGTCTTTGGTCAAATGTTGGGTTAGCCCGGCTCCTGGGTTTGCTGCCTTACGTTCCGTTCTATCGGCTTAGGTGGCCAAAGGAGAACTACTGCGATTGTGCCCTGGTTATTCCGGACGAGCACCTCAGTAGAGAAAGCCGAAAACTGAATGTCATCATACAACGAAGAGACTGGTCAACCACTCGAGGACTCATCAAAATCTATAGGATTCCTTCGCATTAATGAAGGACCGGTCTACCGGTCAAGTATGCACACTGTGTCGAGACGCTCGCGGACGTACCAGGGGCTACATAGTAGCCCCACTTTTCAAACTCCTATGGCTAAGTGAAAAGTGTTACAACAATATAGTCCGGTTGCCTGGTTCGACGTGCGATCACCTCCTTAACGGACCAAGACGTTGGATCAAGTGTGTTCACACATATTTTCTCGAACACCCCCGCATTATGTGCGTGGGGGCCGAAGCCAACGACTGCTAACTTTCATGTTATATGCATACATAAACAGCCGCACAGGACACATTATAATACTTTCAGGCATAAGTATAAAAACAGCCTCTATAATCAAACACATAATTGTTTATAGTTAATAGAATCGTCACTCACACATGACATTCTTCGAGCACTGGGCCTCTATTCTACGGACACCTTCTATGACCTGCTCAAAATAGTGCTCGGCTGGGTCTTGGCTTCCTGTCGGACCCCGGGTCACAATACTGGTGGCCTCCATGTCCGCCCAGTATGTCTTCACACGGGCAAGGAACATCTGCACACCCTCTATGCATGCCGACCTCTTCTCGGCATCTATTCGCGCTCTGGCGCCAAATAATTGTTGCACCAAACCAAAGTAACTGTCCGGCTTCGGCTCCTTCGGCCACAGATGGTCTATTACAGACCTCATTGCAAGGCCGGACAGCCTATGGAGCTCGGCTATAGTGGCCATCTTCTCACTCAAGGGTAAGGAGCGCGCTTGGGCACTAAATTACGACCAGAACAACCTCTTCATTTTGTTATCTTCATGATCCTTGAATAACTTGGTTGCATCAGCCGCACTCTTCACCAAGTCCGCATACTCATCTGCGGCGCTCCACAGCTTATCCAACGGAGCATACTTTGGATCCAAAAACTTCATCTACAACAAATAAGGATTTCCAGCCGCGATTTCTCCAGCTTGTCGAAGTTCCTCCCGTGCGTCTCTAATCTGAGAGCGCGTCTCCTTAGCCGAATCTAGCGCCTTCTTTAGGTCAGCCGCCCTTGTCTGATTCTCCTTTTCGAGAAGCTCATATCGGCCGGCGGCGCCCCTCAGCTCCATAGCCATCTTGGCTATCTTCTCGTCGCTTCGGAGACGAGCAGCCTGTTCGGCTTTCAATTGTCCGGCTGCCTTTAGAGCAGCAGCATTGCTAACCCGGGCTTGTTCCTTGGCTAGGGCAAGCTCCACCCTTAGGGCCTCAATGGCAGTAGCTCCGCCTGCAGCCACATTGCATCATGTTGTTATTACAAACTCCTTACAATATCTTAAAGAAAATAAGGAAAACAAGCACATACTCTGTGACTCATCAATCCGCTTATTTATAAGCGTGACGTTGGTATATACAACATCAATTTGTCGCCTTAATTCGGCAAGCTCAATATTTCGGTCTATCGCCCGATCCTTAGCAACCTGCACATCAACACAAGTGCGATGATTACAGGGGATTGCGATCCTCTGTTTGCCGCCATAGGCTGGCAACCACAGTCTCAGGGGCTACTATCTATACAGAGCACATCTATCGCATGCGGTGCAACCAAAAACGGCGAATTTTGCTGCTTACCTCCAAGCCTTTGAGCAAGCTCCTAAAAGCTTCATTTAACCCGCTCGTGGCGGAGGAGATTTTCTCCAACACCGTTCCCGTTAGTGTACGATGATCCTCCGAGAGTGCAGCTGCCTCCAGAAGGCCCATCAGCGTGTTTAGCCCGACACCGGACTCTTCCGGACCCTTTTCATTGTTCGCCACAGGAGCCGAACACGCTGGGATCGGTATGGCCAAAGTGTTAGCTTCCGGCCCCATCGGATATGGACTCCTCCGTGACGATACCTCAGGGTCGCCCGCCTCACGGGGCGGAGAGGTGGGTGGGGTTTCACTCTCCATCATCTCCAGAAGAAGTTCCCCCGAGGATGAACCCTGTTGAGACGAACTGCTAGCCGGACTGCAAAAAAATATAGGTCTCGGTTATTGCCCTCGGAGAAAAAAGCGATAAGCTTTTTATTTATTAAACTTACTGCTCGGTGCAGGGCTGGCCCTTTAGCGAGCACGGGGTGGTAAGAACGCCCTTCGGGGCAGGGCCCTTTGGTGAAGTTTTCTTCCCTTGCTTGGGCGCCCCTGTTTCCAAGTCTTCGGAAGCGGCCCTCTTCTTCCTGCGGGGGGAGGAAACCTCAGATTTGCTTCCCCGATTCTCCTTCTCCGTGGAGACGTTAAATCCCCAGTTCGGATGCGCAATATGTGAGGTCCACTCTTGGCCTCCGCACTCTTCCCTTCATCTTTCTCTGGTGGCACTTTTGACTTAGTGTCCGTTTAAGAATCCTGGCCATTGCCGGACCGGGCGAGCCTTCGGGAAGCAGGGCTGGACACCTGATCCTCTCCGCCTTACTAAGCCAATCCTGGTTGCGGACAGTATTCAGAACAATGCTATGACAAATATAAGCCAAGTGTTCGGTCATAGGGTTACTTACTTGGGTATCTAGGCGATTGCAGCTCAGGCCCGCATCCTCGGTGGTGTCCGGACACTTTATTCGTGGTCCGAAGAACAACTTATACATCCCTTCAGGCGTCATGCCGAAGAAGTGCTGAATGGTTCGCGGGCCTTCTGGATTGAATTCCCACAACCGGAGAGGCTGACGTTTGCATGGCAGGACCCGCCGAACTAGCATTACCTGGATTATCTTGACAAGGCTAATGCCCCTCTCGAGGAGCTCCTGAATGCGGCTTTGTAGTATTGGTACATCATTCGCAGGCCCCCAGTCCAGTCCCACATTGGCCCACGATGCCAGTTGAGGTGGGGGCCCGGGCGGAAGGCGGGCGCAGCCGCCCACTTTGAGCCTCGAGGAGCTGTGACATAGAACCACCTCCGTTGCTATAAATCAGATACCTTTGGGAAGGAGCCTTCGGGCCATGGGGCATCAATGTTCCTGCTTATTATGGCGCCTCTGCACTCTGCGTGTCGCCCCTCGATCATCTTCGGCTTCACATTGAAAGTCTTGATCCATAAGCCAAAGTGGGGGGTAATGTGGAGGAAGGCTTCACACACGACGATAAACGACGAGATGTGGAGGATGGAATCCGGAGCTAGATCGTGGAAATCTAACCCATAGTAGAACATAAGCCCCCTCACAAAGTGGTCAAGAGTAAGACCCAGGCCCCGGAGGAAGTGGGAGACAAATACGACGCTCTCGTTGGGCTCGGGAGTGGGGATAACCTGTTCGGGAGCAGGAAGCCTGTGCTTGACATCGGCGGTCAAATACCCGGCCTCCCTGAGCTTCGCAATATCCTCCTCTGTGACGGAGGAAGCCATCCACTGGCTTTGATGGTCGGATCCGGACATGATCGATGATTCGGAGTGCTTAGGCTCGAGCTTTGGGTGTTGGAACTCAGGGTGCGAGATGCACGAGCGTGGAGATAGAGGGATAGGCCTCGGCTCCATTATAAAGGGGGGAAGAATATCAAGCGTCCCCAAACGTGGTCGTTCTAGGCTTGCCTAAAAACACGGAGTCATGCCAACAGGCACGGTTGGATTACCCATACCCGTATTGATGAGGATCCCGTAGTAAGGGTGAGGGAGTCCTGGATTAGGGGGTGTCTGGATAGCCGGACTATGACCTTTGGCCGGACTCCTGGACTATGAAGATACAAGATTGAAGACTTCGTCCCGTGTCCGGATGGGACTTTCCTTGGCATGGACGGCAAGCTTGGCGATACGGATACATAGATCTCCTCCCATTGTAACCGACTTTGTGTAACCCTAGCCCTCTCCGGTGTCTATATAAACCAGAGGGTTTTAGTCTGTAGGACGAACAACAATCATACCATAGGCTAGTTTCTATGGTTTAGCCTCTCTGATCTCGTGGTAGATCTACTCTTGTACTATCCATATCATCAATATTAATCAAGCAGGAGTAGGGTTTTACCTCCATCGAGAGGGCCCGAACCTGGGTAAAAACATCGTGTCCCTTGTCTCCTGTTACCATCCACCTAGACGCACAGTTCGGGACCCCCTACCCTAGATCCGCCGGTTTTGAGACCGACATTGGTGCTTTCATTGAGAGTTCCTCTGTGTCGTCGCCTTTAGGCCCGATGGCTTCTCCGATCATCAACAACGATGCGGTCCAGGGTGAGACTTTTCTCCCCGGACAGATCTTCGTGTTCGGCGGCTTTGCACTGCGGGCCAATTCGCTTGGCCATCTGAAGCAGATCGAAAGCTACGCCCCTGGCCATCAGGTCAGGTTTGGAAGTTTGAACTACACGGCTGACATCCGCGGAGACTTGATCTTTGACGGGTTCGAGTCACAGCCGAGCGCGCCGCACTGTCATGATGGGTATGATCTAGCTCTGCCGCCGGACAGTGCCCAGGAGGCCGCCCCAATGTCCGCTCCGACCCTTAGCACGGAGCCGACTGCGCCAATCGAGGATGGGTGGCTGGACACCGCCTCGGGGGCTGCAATCTCTACGGTGATCAAGCCGAACACCATCCTTGTCCCTCGCGAAACTCATGACTCCAAGGTGCCAGACTCCTTTCCAGACTCTGAGCCTTCCGCACCCCTGCCGATCGAACCCAATTGGGCGCCGATCATGGAGTTCGATGTCGTGGACATCTTTCAGCACTCGTCCTTTGGCGATGTTCTGAATTCACTACAGTCTCTCTCTCTTTATCAGGAGAGCCCTAGTCGGACTATGGTCAACAAGGTTGGGATACGGACGTTGAATTAATTTGAAGCCCACCCACCGCCCACTTTGTAGCCACTGTCGATGATTTAACCGACATGCTCGACTTCGACTCCGAAGATGTCGACGGTATGGACACCAATGAAGGAGACGTCCAAGAACCAGCGCCTACAGGGCACTGGATAACCACCTCATCTCACGATGTATACATGGTGGACACACCTAAAAGAAACAACGATGTCACGCCCAATATGCGACCCTATCCAAAAGGAACTCGAAGGTCCCAACAAGGATAGACCCGCATATTGAAACGCTTTTGCAAGGTGGATATCATTACATCAACATTACATAATAGATAGGGATACATACATAAGGCATACAATGCCACATGAATACATCAACACATCATCCATAAGAGCAACATTCGACTACGGATGAAACACAAACAGAAGCTCAAACGACATCCACCCTGCTAGCCCAGGCTGCCGACCTAGAACCTATCCCTTGATCGAAGAAGCAGCAGGAGAAGAACTCCAAAACAAGCAAACATCGCTCTCGCACCATGATCGTCGCAAAACCTGTACCTGCAACTGTTGTTGTAGTAATCTGTGAGCCACGAGGACTCAGCAATCCCATTACCATGGGTATCAAGACTAACAAAGCTTAATGGGTAAGAAAGGGGTAAAGTGGTGAGGTTGCAGCAGCGACTAAGCATATATGGTGGCTAACATACGCAAATAAGAGCGAGAAGAGAGCAAATGGAACGGTCGTGAAGCTAGCAATGATCAAGAAGTGATCCTAAACTCCTACTTACGTCAAACATAACCCAAAAACCGTGTTCACTTCCCGGACTCCACCGAAAAGAGACCATCACGGCTACACATGCGGTTGATGCGTTTTAATTCGTATCTGGTGTCAAGTTAACTACAACCGGACATTAACAACTTCCCATCTGCCACATAACCGCGGGCACGGCTCTTGAAAGTTTATACCCTGCTGGGGTGTCCCAACTTAGCCCATGATAAGCTCTCGCGATCAATGAAGGATATACCTTCTCCCAGGAAGACCCGATCAGACTTGGAATCCCGGTTTACAAGACATTTTGACAATGGCAAAACAAGACCAGCAAAGCCGCCCGAATGTGCCGATAAATCCCGATAGGATCTGCACATATCTCGTTCTCAGGGCACACCGGATAAGCGAAGCATACAAGAACTGACGTAATCCAAGTTGCCAAGGAATGGTCCCGCACGGTGCTCTAGTTTGGACCAACACTTGGAGGAGCACTGGCCCCCGGGGGGGGGGGGGTAAAATAAAGATGACCCTCGAGAGCACGACTCCCAAGGGAAAAAGGGCTAGGTGAGGCAAATGGTAAAACCAAGGTTGGGCCTTGCTGGAGGAGTTTTATTCAAAGAGAACTGTCAAGGGGGTCCCATAAATCACCCAACCGCGTAAGGAACGCATAATCCGGGAACATATCACCGGTATGACGGAAACTAGGGGCGGGAAGAGTGGAACAAAACACCAGGCATAAGGCCGAGCCTTCCACCCTTTACCAAGTATATAGATGTATTAATTAAATAAGAGATATTGTGATACCCAACATAATCTTGTCCACCATGAAGCAATCTTCAACTTCACCTGCAACTAACAACGCTATAAGAGGGGCTGAGCAAAAGCGGTAACATAGCCAAGCAATGGTTTGCTAGGAAGGGTGAAAAGGTAAGAGGCTGACATGGCAATTGGGAGGCTTGATAACAAGTGATAGGTAGTGCAGCAAAGCAATAGAATGAAGCAACTAGCATAGCAATGATAGTAGTGAGATCCAGGGTAGCGGTCATCTTGCCTGAAATCCTGCTAGGAAGAAGAACAAGTCCATGAATAAGATGGAGCAATGAAGACGAACCAAGCGTAGACGAACGAATCCTCACAATCGCAATGAAACAGGAACTGACGAGAAGGAGCACAACTGGAAAGAAGCAAACACACGGTAAACAGACAAGCATAAACATGGCATAATGGACAACCAAGTATGATGCATGTCCGGTTTAATGAGGCATGGCATGGCAAAGTGCAACAAACAATACTACAAGTTAAGTGGAGCTCAATATGCAACGAGTTGCATATTGACAAAACACCACATCAATTATTTAGTTCTCTCTTGTTTAGGTACTCAACAATATTAAATGTTGTTAAACATGGCAAGGGGTGAAGCATAATGAAACTACCGATCTAGGCAAGTTTAAATGAGGCCGGAAGTATCAAACAACAATTTCGGAAAATCCGCATATGCATATTTAGAATTTGGTATTGTTCTGCCTATTACATAATTTTAGAGTTGTTAATCAGGAAAATAAAGTCCACCATGTTAAACTAGGCATTTTTTTCACCCCATTTACATATAAAGAACATTTAAAACCGAGCTACGGTTATTTAGTTATGAAATTAATCATTTTAACATGCTATTTATGCAAAATAATACCAAAACATCAAGTTAAACATATTTAACATGGATGAAAGTGGCATATTATGAAACTAGATGAAATTCTAAGCATTTTACATATATGACATGTTTAATTTGGATGCATGGATAATTACTTATTAACACTTTAATATGATGAAATTCGTCCAGGGAAAAAAACATGTCATGGGCCGAAATGTGCTGGAGAGCTGGGCTTGGGGTGGCTCACCATGAGCTAAGCCCAGGTCGATGGAGCCGGCTGGACCGCGGGGCTTGTGGCTGGGCCTTGGAGGCTGCTGGCCTAGGCGCGGTCGACGCTGGAGGTTAACGCACGGCTGGACAGGGCGGGCGAGACAGAGGATAGCGACGCGGTCCTCTGCTCAAGAAGAAACAGAGCGGTAGGGGCCTGGAACTTGCGCGCCGAAGGCAGGGACGGGGTCTTGTCAGCGGGATCCCGCCGGGAACAGGCAAGGGCGGCGGAGGCTGGCCGGATCTTGTGGTGGAGGCGAGGTTCCGATGGCAGCGCGAAGCAGCAGGGGGTCGGGCGGCCACGAGGATCTGGCCTGGGTCTCTTGCTGGCGGAGGGCGTGCTCGATGGAGCTGCTGGTCCGGTGAAGCTCCGATGAAGAAGGAGGGCGATGAGGACGAGTGGAGGCACGCACGGGAGGACCTCGGGAGGGCGCCATGGGACTGGGCTGCATGCTCGAGCTCGAGCAGCGAGCTCCTCTCGCTCGAACGCAGGTGTAGAAGATGGAGCTCGGGCTCCTGGTGCTGCAGATGGAGAAAAGGAGCGGCTCTGGGCCTCCGATGGCTGCTGCTACTTGCGGCGGCACTTGAGACAAACCCTCGGGCACGAGCAGGAGGGAGGAGGCTGCACGGGTGGAGGCCGAGAAGAATTTGGATCGGAGGCGCGAGCTCTGGATCAAGGAGGAGCAGTGCAGAGCGGTGGTTGGCTGGTGGCTGAAATCGAGGAGGGGAGGATTTGGATCTGGGAAGATCCCGAGGTGGAAGGAGAGACCGGGTCGAGTGGCGGCGTGGTGATGGAATGGATGGGACATTTCCCTAGATTTCAGGGTTAGGTAGTTTATATAGGTAGGGGATTAGGGTTGGGATTAACTCGGTACGTCCGATCAAAATCGGGCGGTCGAGAAAAATAGGCTAGGGAGGTCCAAATACGAAAACGGAGATGTTTTATAGATGTTTGGGGATGATTCGAATCCAACGGTGATGACCAAGCGGTTCAGGTCCGGAGCAGTTTCGGACACGCACACGAGGGGTCAAGAGAGGTCAACGAGGACAAGGGCCTGACAAAATGACAACGGAGGCAAAGAGAGAAAGGGCAACTGCGAACGGCTACGAGGTTTTATGAAAACACGCGGATGCAATGCGCATGATGCTATGAGATGAAATGCATGACAAGAACAAACTACAAAACAAAAGACAAAAACCCAACCACGGAGAAAATAAGATATCGCATCTCCGGAAAAGGCAAGAGTTGGAGTTACGAATATGGAAAGTTGTATCCGGGGTGTTACAAACGACGAGGAACAAAAGGACGCAATGAGGGATCGTTCCCTCGAAAAGCAATCAAAGCGGCGGCGTAAGCGCCGCGCCAAACCCCACCTCGACAGAGACCCAGCCATAGAGCAGGGCGAACCGGAGGACGACGAACATGCCATCGGGCAATCGTCCGAATAGGGCAACTTGGGTAAACAAACCGAGTAACCCGTCCCCGGTGAAGACAATAGTCCGGATGACCTCACGTCAGACAAGTTGCTGGAGCAGAAGAACCTCCACCAAAGGCTTGTCGCCACCGAGCGCAGCCTGAAAAAGCAGAAGCGGAAGCTCAAAGCAGCGGAAGATGCACTCAGAATCAGATGTGGCAAAGTACTCAACACCGCAGACAAACACGATGACAGTCGCCACACAAAGATCTATCCAAAGCGAAAATTACTACCAGAATTTGACTTGGGGGCCTTAGAGGCCCCGCAATCCAAGAATAAGGAAAACACCCAGTCGGATAAACAACCCCACGGACAACATAGAGCGGCAATGGGCGCCGCACTCAAGCTGGCACGCGATCCGCACAAGGACTCGCATCAAAAAGACGGCCCAGCCAGATCTATCTACGGGCCAAGAAAGCAAGCTCTTGTAAGCAATGCAACGCAACAAGTATCCGAACATCACGGCACACCCAAATACAGGGGTGCCGCACACCCCCTATGTTTCATCGATGAGGTGCTGGACCATGAATTTCCGGCGGGATTCAAACCCGTAAACATAAAGGCATATGGCGGAACAAAAAACCCTGGAGTCTGGATTGAGGACTATATCCTCCACATACACATGGCCAGAGGAGATGACCTCCATGCCATAAAATATTTACCCCTCAAGCTCAAAGGGCCAGCCCGGCATTGGCTTAAAAGCCTTCCCGAAAACACCATAGGAAGTTGGGAAGAGCTCGAGGATGCTTTTCGGGTAAATTTTCAATGGACTTATGTCCGACCTCCGGATGCAGACAATCTAAGTCATATAACTCAACAACCCGGAGAGTCAGCCCGGAAACTCTGGAACAGATTTCTTACTAAAAAGAACCAAATAGTCGACTGTCCGGACGCCGAAGCCTTAGCAGCTTTCAAGCACAGCGTTCGAGAAGAATGGCTCGCCAGACACCTCGGCCAAGAAAAGCCAAGAACAATGGCCGCATTAACAAGCCTCATGACCCGCTTTTGCGCAGGAGAAGATAGCTGGTTGGCAAGGAGCAGCACCAGCGTTCCAAGTACATCCGAATCTAGGGATGGAAACGGGAAATCGCGACGCAGCAAGGACCAGCGCCGGATCAAGGGAAGCAGCCCGAAGAGCATGGCAGTCAACGCTGGATTCAAAAGCTCTCGGCAGAATCAGAAAAAGCCGCCCCCCAAGGATAACAGGGACGACCTATCTAACCTCAACAAAATCTTGGACAAAATATGCCAAATCCACAGTACTCCCGGGAGACCTGCAAACCATACCCACAGAGATTGTTGGGTCTTCAAGCAATCCGGCAAACTCAATGCCGAACACAAGGGGCTCGACATACCAAGCGAGGACGACGACGAACCCCACAAGCAGAGCACCGGAGAACAAAAGAGGTTCCCGCAAGAAGTCAAAACAGTAAATTCACTTCACGTGACAAAAGGGAAAAACAGAGTGGCGCCTATGGAGATGAGTGCCATATGACCTGTCCCAGAGGAGTCCCGCCACTGGTTGTTACAACCAATCACCTTCGACCATCAGGATTACTCTAGAAGTATCCGGAGCGCAGGCTGGACTGCCTTGGTATTAGATCCGATAATTGACGGACTCCACTTTACACAAGTCCTAATGGACGGCGGCAGTGATCTAAACCTGCTATACCAGGACACAATCCTCAAAATGGGGATAAACCCAACAATAATTCACCATGGCAACACTTCCTTTGAAGAGGTAATGCCAGGCCCAGATACCCATTGTACGGGTTCCCTCTTGTTAGAAGTTACGTTCGGCTTCCCCGACAACTTCTGAAGCGAAAAGCTAACCTTCCACATCGCCCCATTCACAAGTAGCTATCAAGCACTACTGGGACGCGAAGCTTTCACCCGCTTTAATGCAATACCGCATTATGCATCCCTTACACTTAAAATGCCCGGTCCGCGAGGCATCATCTCATTAAAGGGAAATATCGAGTTTTCCTCGAGTGCGGAAGATTGTGCGACTGCCTTGACAGCCACACACTAAACCAGCTTTACTAGTCAAAGCACCTAAACAGGTTGTTCAAGACCCCGGACATGGCTAGATGAGTCCGGCATAAACATACAAAGGCTTACTAGCCGCATACCCCTGTACAAAGGGCTCCGCGCGTATACAACAAGAGACAATAAAGCTCAACTCTACCCATTTTTTGAACTACACTTTGTTTATTTAATATAACAGAGATTTTTCGCACGATTGTTTTCAACTAAGTTCCTCTTTTTTATAGATGAACACCGTGCTACGCCCGTCCAGGATACGGCACAACGGAGACACAGGCGCAGACGTGCAGTAGGGACCCATTACAAGGATTCTTTTCAGATTAAGACCCTGCGTAAACCTTCTTTACTGTCTCTTGTTGATAACATCCCCCGGTTTCTTGCTATAACCGAGGAGGAGGCTGGCATCTTGGCATTATTGTTTGGTTGCCTAGTTCACTGCGCTATCACCTCCTTTATAGGACCAAGACGTTGGATCAAGTGTGAAAATGCGCCTTCTGCGAACACCCCCGCATTATATCCATGGGGGCTGAAGCCAACGACTGTCATCTTTCAGGTTATATACACATATACATTAACGGCTGCACAGGAGGCATTCTAATTCTTGAAAGCACAAGTATAAAAAGCTTTTATATTCCATCAAAACATTGTTTTTCAATAATACATGTTATTCGAATATAACATTCTTTGAGCACTGCGTCTCTATTAAACGAGCGCCTTGCAGAACTTCCTGAAAATAGTGCTCGGCAGGTACTCTTCTCTCATCCCAATCTTGGGATGCAACAACAGTGGCCATCATATCCGCCTAGTATGTCTTCACATGGGCAAGAGCCATCTGCGCACCCTCTATGCACGCTGACCTCTTCATTGCATTAATATGCGGCACCGCACCGAAGAACTGCTGCACCAAGCTAAAATAACTCTTCGGCTCGGGCCTTTTCGGCCACAGATGACTCACGACATGCTTCATGGCGAGTCCGGATAACCTATTCAGCTCCGCCCATGCGGCTAAACGATCGGATACAGAAAGTGGGCGCTCTGGATTGTGGAACTGCGACCAAAAAAGTTCTTCCACTTCGTGGTCATTTCGATCCCGGAAGTGTTCGGTCGCGTCCGCGGCACTCGCCGCCAAGTCCAGATAAGTGTTCGCCGCACTCCACTTCCGGTCCAACGGAGCATATTTAGGATCCCCGAACTTCATCCGCAGCATATAGGGCTTTCCAGCCGTGATATCTCCGGCCTGACGTAGCTCCTCCTTCATAGCTCTCATCGTAGAGCGAGTATCCTTGGCCTCGGTAGTGACCTTCTCTAGGTCCTTCTGTGCTGCACGATCTTCCTTTTCAAGAAGCTTGCAGCGGTCGGCCGCATTCTTCAACTTTACAGCCATCTCGGCCATTTCCTTCTTGCTTTGACAGTGAGCAGCCTGTTCGGCTTTCAGCTCTTCAGCCGCCTTTAAGGCATCCACATCGCTTATCCTGGCCTGCTCCTTGGCTCGGGCAAGTTCCGCCCGAAGGTTCTCCATGGCAGCGGCACCATCTGCATCAAGCACACATGTTATAAGGTATGGGCATCAGGATCCTCTTACCAGGTGTCTTCGAAACTACATACCTTGTGCCTCGTCCAGCCGCTTGTTGACAAGCGCGATGTCGGCATCTGCCACGTCAAGTTGACGCTTTAGCTCGGCAAATCTATTAGTCCGGCTAGGCACCGGACACTTCGCCACCTACATAGGAAAGGCAACATATCATACCTGGGATTATGATCCTCGGTGCGCCGTCATTTTTGACAACACACCGAGTCTCAGGGGCTACTATCTATACAGGGCGCATTTTATATATGCGGATCTGTCAAAAGGTACATCATTTCGCGTACCTCAAAGCCTGTCAGCAAACTCCTGATGGCCTCGTACAACCTGCTCTCCGCGGATGAAATTCTTCTAATCACCGTATCCATCAACGCACGATGTTCTTCTGAGATAGACGCTCACCCCAGCAGATCCTTCAGCTCCTCTAACCGTGCACCGGACGGTGCCGGACTAGTCTGATGGCCTCTGTCGAAGGCCGGACACGGAGGGCCTTGGGGTGCAGTACGGCTGCCTTCCGACCCTGCCGGATTCGGAGAAACCCTCCGTGATGACACCTCAGGGTAGCCCGCCTCGCAAGGCGGTACGGAAGGGGGAGGCGTTCTGCTCTGCATCATCTCCGGATGAAGATCCCCTTAAGATGAGCTCTGCTGAGAAGGGCTGAGATCTGAACTACAAGGTAAATTTTCGGTTATCTTCCTCAGAAATAGAACAGGGATGTCACTCATTTAAAAAAAACCCTCTCTTTACTTACAGCTCGGTGGAGAGCTGATCCCCTTGGGGGCGCAATGTTGGGGAACGTTGCAGAAAATAAAAAATTTCCTATGGTTTCACCAAGATCAATCTATGAGTTCATCTAGCAATGAGAGAGAGGATTGCATCTACATACCCTTGTAGATCGAGCAGAAGCGTTCAAGGGAACGGGGTTGAGGGAGTCATACTCGTCGTGATCCAAATCACCGGAGATCCTAGCGCCGAACGGACGGCACCTTCGCGTTCAACACACGTACGGTCAGGGAGACGTCTCCTCCTTCTTGATCCAGCAAGGGGGAAGGAGAGGTTGATGAAGATCCAGCAGCACGACGGCATGGTGGTGGATGCAGCAGGGATCCTGACAGGGCTTCGCCAAGTGTCTGCGGTAGGGATAGGTGTAGCAAGGGGGAAGGGAGGCGCCAAGTGCAAGGGTGCGGCTGCCCTTCCTCCCCCCCTCTATATATAGGGTCCCCAGGGGGGCGCCGGCCCTAGGAGATGGGATCTCCTAGGGGGGCGGCGGCCAAGGGGGGTGGCTTGCCCCCCAAGGCAAGTGGAGGCGCCCCTACCCCTTGGGTTCCCAACCCTAGGCGCAGAGGGCCCAAGGGGGGCGCACCAGCCCACCAGGGGTAGGTTCCCCTCCCACTTCAGCCCATGGGCCCTCCGGGATGGGTGGCCCCACCCGGTGGACCCCCGGGACCCTTCCGGTGGTCCCGGTGCAATACCGGTGACCCCCGAAACTTTCCCGATTGTCGAAACTCGACTTCCCATATATAATTATTTTCCTCCGAACCTTTCTGGAACTCCTCGTGATGTCCAGGATCTCATCCGAGACTCCGAACAACTTTCGGTTTGCTGCATACTAATATCTCTACAACCCTAGCGTCACCGAACCTTAAGTGTGTAGACCCTACGGGTTCAGGAGACACGTAGACATGACCGAGATGGCTCTCCGGTCAATAACCAACAGCGGGATATGGATACCCATGTTGGCTCCCACATGCTCCTCGATGATCTCATCGGATGAACCACGATGTCGAGGATTCAAGCAACCCCGTATACATTCCCTTTGTCAATCGGTATGTTACTTGCCCGAGATTCGATCGTCAGTATCCTAATACCTCGTTCAATCTCGTTACCGGCAAGTCACTTTAGTTGTACCGTAATGCATGATCCCGTGACCAGAAACTTGGTCACTTTGAGCTCATTATGATGATGCATTACCGAGTGGGCCCAGAGATACCTCTCGGTCATACGGAGTGACAAATCCCAGTCTCGATCCGTGTCAACCCAATAGACACTTTCGGAGATACCCGTAGTATACCTTTATAGTCACCCAGTTACGTTGTGACATTTGGTACACCCAAAGCACTCCTACGGTATCCGGGAGTTCGATCTCATGGTCTAAGGAAAAGATACTTGACATTGGAAAAGATCTAGCAAACGAACTACACGATCTTGTGCTATGCTTAGGATTGGGTCTTGTCCATCACATCATTCTCCTAATGATGTGATCCCATTATCAATCACATCCAATGTCCATAGTTAGGAAACCATGACTATCTGTTGATCAACGGGCTAGTCAACTAGAGGCCCACTAGGGACATATTGTGGTCTATGTATTCACACATGTATTACGATTTCCGGATAACACAATTATAGCATGAATAAAAGACAATTATCATGAACAAGGAAATATAATAATAATCCTTTTATTATTGCCTCTATGGCATATTTCCAACAGTCTCCCACTTGCACTAGAGTCAATAATCTAGTTACATTGTGATGAATCGAACACCCATAGAGTTCTGGTGTTGATCATGTTTTGCTCGCGGAAGAGGTTTAGTCAACAGATCTGCGACATTCAGATACGTATGTACTTTGCAAATATATATGTCTCGATCTTGAACATTTTCACGGATGGAGTTGAAACGACGCTTGATGTGCCTGGTCTTCTTGTGAAACCTGGGCTCCTTGGCAAGGGCAATAGCTCCAGTGTTGTCACAGAAGAGAGTGATTGGCCCCGATGCATTGGGTATGACTCCTAGGTCGGTGATGAACTCCTTCATCCATATTGCTTCATGCGCTGCCTCCGAGGCTGCCATGTACTCCGCTTCACATGTAGATCCCACCACGCCGCTCTACTTGCAACTGCACCAGCTTAATGCTCCACGATTCAACATATACACGTATCCGGTTTGTGACTTAGAGTCATCCAGACCCGTGTCGAAGCTAGCATCGATGTAACCCTTTACGACGAGCTCTTCGTCACCTCCATAGACGAGAAACATGTCCTTTGTCCTTTTCAGGTACTTCAAGATATTCTTGACCGCTGTCCAGTGTTCCTTGCTGGGATTACTTTGGTACCTTCCTACCAAACTTACGGCAAGGTTTACATCAGGTCTGGTACACAGCATGGCATACATAATAGATCCTATGGCTGAGGCATAGGGGATGAAACTCATCTCTTCTTTATCTTCTGCCGTGGTTGGGCATTGAGCCGAGCTCAATCTCACACCTTGCAATACAGGCAAGAACCCTTTCTTGGACTGATCCATATTGAACTTCTTCAATATCTTATCAAGGTATGTGCTTTGTGAAAGACCTATGAGGCGTCTCGATCTATCCCTATAGATCTTGATGCCTAATATGTAAGCTGCTTCTCCAAGGTCCTTCATTGAAAAACACTTATTCAAGTAGGCCTTAATTCTGTCCAAAAGTTCTATATCATTTCCCATCAGATGTATGTCATCTACATCTAATATGAGAAATGCTACAGAGCTCCCACTCACTTTCTTGTAAACGCAGGCTTCTCCATAAGTCTGCATAAACCCAAACGCTTTGATCATCTCATCAAAGTGAATGTTCCAACTCCGAGATGCTTGCACCAGCCCATAAATGGATCGCTGGAGCTTGCATACCTTGTTAGCATTCTTAGGGTCGACAAAACCTTCCGGCTGCATCATATACAGTTCTTCCTTAAGATAGTCGTTAAGGAATGCAGTTTGGATGTCCATCTGCCATATCTCATAATCATAGTATGCGGCAATCGCTAACATGATTCAGACAGACTTCAGCTTTGCTAAGGGAGAGAAAGTCTCATCGTAGTCAACCCCTTGAACTTGCCGATAACCCTTAGCGACAAGTCGAGCTTCATAGATGGTAACATTACCATCCGCGTCCGTCTTCTTCTTAAAGATCCATTTGTTTTCTATCGCTCACCGATCATTGGGCAAGTCTGTCAAAGTCCATACTTTGTTTTCATACATGGATTCTATCTCGGATTGCATGGCTTCAAGCCATTTGTTGGAATCTGGGCCAGCCATCGCTTCTTCATAGTTGGAAGGTTCACCGTTGTCTAACAACATGATTTCCAGGACAGGGTTGCCATACCAGTCTGGCGTGGAACGTGTCCTTGTGGACCTACGAAGTTCAGTAGCAACTTGATCCGAAGTACCTTGATCATCATCATTAATTTCCTCTCCAGTCGGTGTAGGCACCACAGGAACATTTTCCTGAGCTGCACTACTTTCCGGTTCAAGAGGTAGTACTTCATCGAGTTCTACTTTCCTCCCACTTACTCCTTTCGAGAGACACTCTTTTTCCAGAAAGGATCCGTTCTTGGAAACAAAGATCTTGCCTTCGGATCTAAGGTAGAAGGTATACCCAATGGTTTCCTTAAGGTATCCTATGAATACGCATTTTTCCGACTTGGGTTCGAGCTTTTCAGGTTGAAGTTTCTTGACATAAGCATCGCATGCCCAAACTTTTCGAAATGACAGCTTAGGTTTCTTCCCAAACCATACTTCATACAATGTCGTCTCAATGGATTTAGACGGAGCCCTATTTAAAGTGAATGTAGCTGTCTCTAGAGCGTATCCCAAAAATGATAGCGGTAAATCGGTAAGAGACATCATAGATCGCAGCATATCCAATAGAGTGCGACTACAACGTTCGTACACTCCGTTACGCTGAGGTGTTCCAGGCGGCGTGATTTGTGAAACGATTCCACATTTCCTTAAGTCCATACCAAATTCGTGACTTAAATATTCTCCTCCATGATCTGATCGTAAGAACTTTATCTTTCGGTCACGTTGATTCTCTACCTGATTCTGAAATTCCTTGAACTTTTCAAAGGTCTCAGGCTTGTGTTTCATCAATTAGACATACCCATATCTACTTAAGTCATCAGTGAGAGTGAGAACATAACGATATCCTCCACGAGCCTCAACACTCATTGGACCGCACACATCAGTATGTATGATTTCCAATAAGTTGGTTGCTCGCTCCATTGTTCCGGAGAAAGGAGTCTTGGTCATTTTGCCCATGAGGCATGTTCGCATGTGTCAAATGATTCATAATCGAGAGACTCTAAAAGCCCATCAGCATGGAGCTTCTTCATGCGCTTGACACCAATGTGACCAAGGCGGCAGTGCCACAAGTATGTGGGACTATCGTTATCAACCTTACATCTTTTGGTATTCACATTATGAATATGTGTAACATTACGTTCGAGATTCACTAAGAATAAACCATTGACCAGCGGGGCATGACCATAAAACATATCTCTCATATAAATAGAACAACCATTATTCTCGGATTTAAATGAGTAGCCATCTCGCATTAAACGAGATCCAGATACAATGTTCATGCTCAAAGCTGGCACTAAATAACAATTATTGAGGTTTAAAACTAATCCCGTGGGTAAATGTAGAGGTAGCGTGCCGACGGCGATCACATCGACCTTGGAACCATTCCCGACGCGCATCGTCACCTCGTCCTTCGCCAGTCTCCGCTTATTCCGCAGCTCCTGCTTTGAGTTACAAATATGAGCAACGGCACTGGTATCAAATACCCAGGAGCTACTACGAGCACTGGTAAGGTACACATCAATTACATGTATATCAGATATACCTTTAGTGTTGCCGGCCTTCTTGTCCGCTAAGTATTTGGGGCAGTTCCGCTTCCAGTGACCCTTCCCTTTGCAATAAAAGCACTGAGTCTCATGCTTGAGTCCATTCTTTGACTTCTTCCCGGCAACTGGCTTACCGGGCGCGGCAACATCCTTGCCGTCCTTCTTGAAGTTCTTCTTACCCTTGCATTTATTGAACTTAGTGGTTTTATTGACCATCAACACTTGATGTTCCTTTTTGATTTCTACCTCTGCTGACTTCAGCATTGAAAATACTTCAGGAATAGTTTTCACCATCCCCTGCATATTGTAGTTCATCACAAAGCTCTTGTAGCTCGGTGGGAGCGACTGAAGGATTTTGCCAATGACCGCCTCGTCCGGGAGGTTAATGTCCAGCGGGGACAGGCGGTTGTGCAACCCAGACATTTTGAGTATGTGATCACTGACAGAACTATTTTCCTCCATCTTAGAACTATAGAACTTGTCGGAGAATTCATATCTCTCGACCCGGGCATGAGCTTGGAAAACCATTTCAGCTCCTCGAACATCTCATATGCTCTGTGTTCCTCAAAACGCTTTTGGAGCCCCGGTTCTAAGCTGTAAAGCATGCCGCACTGAACGAGGGAGTAATCATCAGCACGTGACTGCCAAGCGTTCATAACGTCTTGGTTCTCTGGGATGGGTGCTTCACCTAGCGGTCCTTCTAGGACATATGCTTTCTTGGCAGCTATGAGGATGATCCTCAGGTTCCGGACCCAGTCCGTATAGTTGCTGCGATCATCTTTCAGCTTGGTTTTATCTAGGAACGCGTTGAAGTTCATGTTGACATGAGCGTTGGCCATATGATCTACAAGACATTTTGCAAAGATTTTACACTAAGTTCATGATAATTAAGTTCATCTAATCAAATTATTTAATGAACTCCCACTCAGATTAGACATCCCTCTAGTCATCTAAGTGTTACATGATCCGAGTCGACTAGGCTGTGTCCGATCATCACGTGAGACGGACTAGTCATCATCGGTGAACATCTCCATGTTGATCGTATCTTCCATACGACTCACGTTCGACCTTTCGGTCTCTGTGTTCCGAGGCCATGTCTGTACATGCTAGGCTCGTCAACTTAACCTAAGTGTTTTGCATGTGTAAATCTGTCTTACACCCGTTGTATGTGAACGTTAGAATCTATCACACCCGATCATCACGTGGTGCTTCGAAACAACGAACTGTCGCAACGGCGCACAGTTAGGGGGAACACTTTCTTGAAATTATTATGAGGGATCATCTTATTTACTACCGTCGTTCTAAGTAAACAAGATGCAAAAACATGATAAACATCACATGCAATCAAATAGTAGTGACATGATATGGCCAATATCATATAGCTCCTTTGATCTCCATCTTCGGGATCCATGATCATCTTCGTCACCGGTATGACACCATGATCTCCGTCATCGCGTCTCCATGAAGTTGCTCGCCAACTATTACTTCTACTACTATGGCTAACAGTTTAGCAATAAAGTAAAGTAATTACATGGCGTTAAATAATTGACACGCGGGTCATACAATAATTAAGACAACTCCTATGGCTCCTGCCGGTTGTCATACTCATCGACATGCAAGTCGTGATTCCTATTACAAGAACATGATCTCATACATCGCATATATATCATTCATCACAATTTTGGCCATATCACATCACAAAGAAATTGCTGCAAAAACAAGTTAGACGTCCTCTAATTGTTGTTGCATCTTTTATGTGGCTGCAATAGGGTTCTAGCAAGAACGTTTTCTTACCTACGAAATAACCACAACGTGATTTGTCAACTTCTATTTACCCTTCATAAGGACCCTTTTCTTCGAATCCGCTCCAACTAAAGTGGGAGAGACAGACACCCGCTAGCCACCTTATGCAACTAGTGCATGTCAGTTGGTGGAACCTGTCTCACGTAAGCGTACGTGTAAGGTCGGTCTGGGCTGCTTCATCCCACAATACCGCTAAAGCAAAATAAGACTAGTAGTGGCAAGAAAGTTGACAACATCTACGCCCACAACAAATTTGTGTTCTACTCGTGCAAAGAGAACTACACATAGACCTTGCTCATGATGCCACTGTTGGGGAATGTTGCAGAAAATAAAAAATTTCCTATGGTTTCACCAAGATCAATCTATGAGTTCATCTAGCAACGAGAGAGAGGAGTGCATATACATACCCTTGTAGATTGAGCAGAAGCGTTCAAGGGAACGGGGTTGAGGGAGTCGTACTCGTCGTGATCCAAATCACCGGAGATCCTAGCGCCGAATGGATGACACCTCCGCGTTCAACACACGTACGTTCAGGGAGACGTCTCCTCCTTATTGATCCAGCAAGGGGGAAGGAGAGGTTGATGAAATCTAGCAGCACGACGGCGTGGTGGTGGATGCAGCAGGGATCCCGGCAGGGCTTCGGCAAGCGTCTGCGGGAGGGAGAGGTGTAGCAAGGCGGAAGGGAGGCATCAAGTGCAAGGATGCGACTGCCCTTCCTCCCCCCTATATATATAGGGTCCCCAGGGGGGGCGCCGGCCCTAGGAGATGGGATCTCCTAGGGGGGTGGCTTTGCCCCCCAAGGCAAGTGGAGGTGCCCCCACCCCTCGGGTTCCCAACCCTAGGCATAGGGGGGGCCCAAGGGGGGGGCGCACCAGCCCACCAGGGGCTGGTTCCCCTCCCAATTCAGCCCATGGGGCCCTCCGAGATGGGTGGCCCCACCCGGTGGACCCCCGGGACCCTTCCGGTGGTCCCGGTACAATACCGGTGACCCCCGAAACTTTCCCGATGGCCGAAACTCTACTTCCCATATATAATTCTTTACCTACGGACCATTCCGGAACTCCTCGTGACGTCCGGGATCTCATCCGGGACTCCGAACAACTTTCGGTTTGCTGCATACTAATATCTCTACAACCCTAGTGTCACCGAACCTTAAGTGTGTAGACCCTACACGGGTTCGGGAGACACGTAGACATGATCGAGACGGCTCTCCAGTCAATAACCAACAGCGGGATCTGGATACCCATGTTGGCTCCCACATGCTCCTCGATGACCTCATCGGATGAACCACGATGTCGAGGATTCAAGCAACCCCGTATACAATTCCCTTTGTCAATCGGTATGTTACTTGCCCGAGATTCGATCGTCAGTATCCCAATACCTCATTCAATCTCGTTACCGGCAAGTCACTTTACTCGTACCGTAATGCATGATCCCGTGACCAGACACTTGGTTACTTTGAGCTCATTATTATGATGCGTTACCGAGTGGGCCCAGAGATACTTCTCTGTCATATGGAGTGACAAATCCCAGTCTCGATCCGTGTCAACCCAACAGACACTTTCAGAGATACCCGTAGTATACCTTTATAGTCACCCAGTTACGTTGTGACGTTTGGTACACCCAAAGCACTCCTACGGTATCCGGGAGTTACACGATCTCATGGTCTAAGGAAAAGATACTTGACATTGGAAAAGCTCTAGCAAACGAACTACACGATCTTGTGCTATGCTTAGGATTGGGTCTTGTCCATCACATCATTCTCCTAATGATGTGATCCCGTTATCAATGACATCCATTGTCAATAGTCAGGAAACCATGACTATCTGTTGATCAACGGGCTAGTCAACTAGAGGCTCACTAGGGACATATTGTGGTCTACGTATTCACACATGTATTACGATTTCCGGATAACACAATTATAGCATGAATAAAAGACAATTATCATGAACAAGGAAATATAATAATAATCCTTTTATTATTGCCTTTAGGGCATATTTCCAACACGCAATGCGACCG